>NC_052477.1:13606023-13859416 GCF_009730915.1 Dioscorea cayenensis subsp. rotundata | reverse complement strand
CGCACTTGAAACAATAGTCCTAGGGTGAGCAATGTCCGGGTGCCCCATTTTCTATCGATTGGTTCTCATGCTTGACACGTCCGAATATGCGTATAAACCGCAAGTGCACGGGTGTCGAAGTAATAATTACCTGGTGAGTCGGGTAGTCGAATCCACAGGGAACGGAAGTATTAGTAATAACCACTTCTCAATTATCTAGTCAGAATCAATGAATATGATGAAGTGAACTAATTGCAAGCAAAGCAAACAAGTATGCAAGAAATAAAGTAGAAGAGTCTCAATCACTAAGGATGAGGTATTCGGGCAATGATCCCCCTAAGATCTTCCTTGAAGCTCAAGATTCACTAAATGCTCTAGAATTGAGTCTA
This sequence comes from Dioscorea cayenensis subsp. rotundata, assembly GCF_009730915.1. Classification (NCBI taxonomy): domain Eukaryota; kingdom Viridiplantae; phylum Streptophyta; class Magnoliopsida; order Dioscoreales; family Dioscoreaceae; genus Dioscorea; species Dioscorea cayenensis. Next base: position 13,859,048 of record NC_052477.1, on the reverse strand, counting down.
ATGAGTCGAGGTAGTCCAACGATAACCAATCCTTGTCTCCAAGCAAAAGGCACTAGTCCCCTACAAGGTCCATGTGGAGAAATCGAACAATCTCAACACTTCACACCCTATATGACCGCAATATGCTATAAGGAAACCTAAGAGTGAAACCGATTCCTAAATGTAGATCCAACCCTAATTCCCGGCGAAGGATCCTAACCCCCTACAAGGTCCCGGCGGAGAAATCGAGCAATCTCACGCCTCACACCAAATATGGTTGCAAAGAGAATATGGAATACGGAGATAGGAAACACTCAATCGAAGGGGAAAGGGGACACTCCTCCATCTCAAGGCTCACCCTCTCAACCCTCTTTTAATCTTGGAAATCTAACTCTAATGGAGACCTCTCACATCAAAGTATTAAATCATGCAATGTAAATCAACCACAAGGATTAACAACACTAGCAAGAAATTAAATAACAAGATTAAAACTCAAGACAACTCGGATTAACTAGAAGCATTAAGAGAATCAATCCAAAATATAAATCTTAGGGTTCACATGCCCAAATACCCACTAGGGTTTAGCCCTCCATGGGCCTAGTTACAAAACAATAATGGATACAATAAAAAGCAATAAAACCCATAGAGAAAACCCCCTCGAATTCGCGCGGATTGGCCTTGATTTGTAGTTCTACGTCTTGAAGGGTTCCTCTCCGAAGCTAGGTCGCCAATGGCTCCCCCAAAAATGCTATGACGTCGAAGGAACCTATCAAAGTTGGTGAAGAACTCCTCTCAATCGGGCGAAGACCTTCTCCTCAAACCCTAGCCGCCTCTCTCAATATCTATGCTCAAAGCTCCGCAAAAAGTCCCTTTAGAATCGGCCAAAAGGTGTATTTATAGCCTCACATCGCGCTGCATCACGTGCCCCCACGTGCCCATGTGGATTTTTCCACGCGCCGCGTGGGCTGCGGAATTTCACGCGCGTGAGCGATGAATCTCGATACGAAGTTACGTGAAAAAATGCTACAGATGACTTTTTACTACAGTGATTTCTACACAAACGCGATGATAAACATTCTCCTCTTAAGGCCACACGATCGGGCACACGATCATATGGTAGGCTATACGGCTTTTCCTTCATAAATGCGTCTTGGAAGGTCTTGAAATCTTTACAAAGAGGAGGAATGTGGAGACATGGCTGCCTTTGTGCCCTTCCATTAATAAATTGGCTTGCAAAACTATGGAAGTTGGCAAACATCTCCTCATACACGAACTCCTCTTGTGTCTTCCAACTTGATTTGTACAAGAACTCCCAATATTATGCCATGATAGCCTATCTTCGCTCCCTTTTGAATTCCCAATGCTTTCACAACCTATATGCATAAAAGAACACCCAATACACGAAATGAGACATAAACCGTATAAAATATGATGCTCAATGTATGTAAAACATGCATAAAAACATGTTCACTCAAGCACTTATCAATGCTATTCTATTGTATCTCTTTCTTCTTTACTTTATTTCTATTTGTATTGATATTGTTCACACCACTCTTAAATTATCTTCATTATAGCTAAATAGCACTATTTGTGTTTATGAGCACTATTTCCTGTGAATATGACTACCCACTCACCAGGGTACTTTATTACTTCAACAACCCGTGCAATTGTTGTACGCACTCGCAAAGTGTGTGTCAAAGTTTTTTGCGCTCTTGCAAGGGAATATGCATTTTGGAAGCATTTTGCACTTTGCTATTTTAGGTATTCATCAGTTGCTCTATTTCACAATTTCTTATTCTTCCATTGTTCTGATTTGTTTTCTTTCTTTGGTTGCAGCTCCAGGTTATGACTCGAGGAAACCCTTCGACATTAATTGAAGGTGATCCAGGCATTGGAAGGAGAATTCATAGAAGGGGAAAAGAACCTGTGCAAGTACAGTCTAGTCAAGCTAAGATAGAAGGTGAATGGTCTGATAATATGGTAGAACATAATGAACAGCAGAGGACACTCTCAGTTTATGCCAGACTTGCAATTCTTGGCACGTAATCCAGCATTATGCGGCCACCGATTACAGCTTAGAGTTTTAAGCTTAAGCAAGGGTTTTCATCTAGATGTTACAGCAGTCAGCACAGTTTAATGGTTTGGCCGATGAGGATCCAAACAATCATATTGAGAACTTCTTGGAAGTGTGCGACATGCTTAAGATTAATGGTGTTACGGATGATGCTATCAAGCTGAGGACCTTCCCATTTTCCTTCAAAGGGAGAGCAAAGCAATGGCTACATTCATTACCTAAAGAATCGATCACTACATGGGAGGAGATGGTAGAAGCTTTTCTTGCCCGATATTTCCCTCCCAAAAAATCTGTGAAGCTTAGGAATGAGAAATCTTCTTTTGTGCAAACAGAATTAGAGACTCTTTTTGAGAAATGGGATAGGTTCAAGGAGCTCCTGCGGAAATGTCCCCAATATGGGTTCCCCGAGTGGATGATTATTCAAACTTTCTATAGTGGTTTGAACCCAAGCACAAAGCAGTTACTTGATGCTGCAGTAGGAGGTACCTTAGGAAGCAAAACCCCCGATGAAGCCTGACATCTCATTGAAGAAATGGCTATGAACAGTTATCAGTGGAACATACGGGACAGAAATAAGATAGCCAGACTTCATGAGATTGATGTAGTCACATCATTGGGGGCCCAGGTTGAGTCATTGAGCAAGAAGTTAGATGCTCTAACTTCTCCTAGAGTGGCGGCCATGACGAGTTGCACTGGGCGTGAGGAAGGACATACTCCATCTGATTACCCAATTTCTATTGGTGGTATATCCTCAGTGGAACAGGTTGACTTTGTAGGTAATGCAATGAGAGGTCAAGGAAATCCATATAGTAATGCCTACAATCTGGGGTGGAGGAGCCACCCAAACTTTTCTTGGAGTAATCAAGGGTAACAGAAGACTATAGCACCATCGGGTTTCCAACCACAACAACAAGCCCCAAATATAGAGAATCGAGTTTCAGGGTTGGAAAACCGGATGACTGACTTAGAGAAGGCTTTGACCAAGTTCATTTCATCATCGGATACAAAATTTCAATCTGTTGAAGCCGCACTTCGTAACCACACTACATCATTGCACAACTTGGAGAATCAAGTGGGCTAAATTGCGAAGTCACTTTCGGAAAGACCTCAAGGGAGTTTGCCTAGCAACATGTAGACCAATCCAAGGGAACATGTGAACGTGATCACTTTGAGAAGTGGTCGTGAAGTTGAGGGTAGGCTCCCTAGTGAGAAGATCAATATTGAGTCACCTGTGGTTGTGAAGGTTGAGAAGAGAACCAAAGAGAAGGAGTTGGCACCCCCACCTTACAAGCCAAAAAAATCCCTTACCATCAAGATTGAAGAACGACCAAAGTGATCGAGAATATAAGAAATTTTTGGGTCTATTCAAGCAGTTGTACATCAACTCGCATTTGTGGAGACTTTGTCTCAAATGCCTCGCTATACAAAGTTTCTCAAGGACCTCTTAACCAACAAGAGGAAGTTGGAGGAGAGTGCATCTTTGATCTTAGATGCTTCATGTTTGGCGGTGTTACTAAAGAATATGCCGAACAAGAAGAAAGATCTCGAAAGCTTCATCATTCCATACAACATTGGTAATTTGGGGGAAGAAAAGGCATTGGCGAATTCAAGGGCTAGCATCAACGTCATGCCTTACATATTCTTCCAAAAGCTAGGCTTGGGAGAGCCTAGACCCACTCGGATGACACTTTAATTAGCTGATCAAACAGTTAGACATCCGATGGGCATTATTCCCTGTAGACTTTATAGTGTTGGATGTTGATGAGGATGCTGAGGTTCTATTGATACTTGGGAGGCCGTTCTTGTGCATTTCCAATGCTCTGATTGACATGGACGGTGGGGAGTTGACATTACGAGTTGGTGATGACAAGTTGACATACCACCTCGCCAAAGCCATGCGATATTCTCTTGATTTTGATGATGCATTGTATTTTCTCGACACTACTGATGAGCTAATTGATGAATACATGCAGGAAATGATGTGTTCGGACTCGTTTAAGGGCTTGCTAGGTCAAGAAGTGGAGAATGAAGAAGTCTTATCACTTGGTATAGAGGACAAGGTACAACCTACCCCGGGGATCATGAAGAGGATGGTTCAAAAGATGAAGCGAGCAAGGAGACGTCACAAGAAGCGCCCCAATGCTAATGTTGATGTGTAAGCACGGAGTAAGGTTGACAGACCCTTGTGTGGTAACAAGCTCGATAACTCTCCCTCTACCTTGAATCAATTATGTGCATTGTGCTTTCAAGTTGTAGGTAAGAGGGCAACTTTCATTTATGAGCCACCGTGAGCTAAAGTCAGGTACGTCAAGCTTAGTGACATTAAACAAGCGCTTCTTGGGAGGCAACCCAAGTTTTTACTGTTTTTCTAGTTTTAGTTTAGTACTTGCATGAATAAGAAATTTAATGTTGGTGTCTTGAATCTTTTACATGCTATGGTTGTATTTTTCTTGTGGATTATTGGTGTTTAAGTATGTCTAACTGTGATTGGCGAGGTTTCTTTATTGTTTGACCATGTTTTCCATGATTCTCTGGTCTATTTTTCATAGTGTATGTAGGCTCTGTGTGTGTATAAGTGTGCAGAAATCTTTTGTAGAGTTTATAATTTTTTCTAAGTCATCTAGAGAAGACTCACAGCCGTGTGGAATTTCCACACGAGCGTGTTTTTGTTCGGGAGCTCATCCCCGAGAGGACACATAGGCGTGTGAATGCCCCTGTGAATGGCCTTTTACGGTCACACGCCCGTGGGTTATTTCCACACTGGCGTGTGGATTTCTGTAGAGTTCTCAGACTCCATCCCGAGAAGATATAGGAGCGTATGAATGCCCCTATGGATGACCCTATGAAATACACACGGGTGTGGGTAATTTTTCACACTGCGTGTGAAACTGCGAGAGTCCTCCTCCATCCCGAGAACACACAGGCGTGTGAGTGCCCCGTAAGTACCATCAGGAGAATCCACACGCTGTGGAATTTCTCTGAGGCATGTGGAATATTTAGCCATTTTCTCAGGAGGGCAGAGAGGCCTGATAAGTGCTTGTGCGATATGAATGCGAAGCGTTCATTCCTTATGTTGAGCATTACTTTTCTCAGGTTTTTACACTAATATGTGTGTTTTTATGTTACTTTCGTGCAGGAAGGGTTGTGAGGCCAAGTATGAAGGAAAGAAGCCAATGTGGATTACAATGCACCGATTTTGGAGGAAATCTTGCTAAGGTTTAAACGCGAAGACATAGGCCAATGTGAGATGCTAGAGTGTGTGCCAACCTCCTCGTATTCGAGTTGGCACATCCATTTGGAGGGGCACAAAGGTAGTCACACTCGAGCATTCCGACCTATGCACATAGAACAAGAGCTTCACCAACGTGCCTATCATTGAAGAAGCAAGTGATCCACGACGTGAACATGTGCCCGTTTGCGTTACTCCGATGAAAGTATGGATTCGGGAAGCTATTCAGGACAGATACTGTAGCAGAGTAACGCAGCAACAGCGCAAAAAGTACTGTAGCAGCACTGTTCATAGACGGCCGAGAAAACAAGAGTTCAGATGATCCACACGGGCGTGTGGAAATTCCCCACGGGCGCGTGAAGCATCCACGCCCGTGTAGTCTCCCGATTCCAGCCCTATTTAAAGCCGAATTAACCCCGATTTTAGTATTCTTTTCTCCATCTTTTTCCCAACTTGAGAGAGGGCTTCGGCTAGGGTTTTAAGGGGTATTGGCCAAGGTTTTGGAGAGGTTCTATGGCTCCGGCATCGTGATTCCTTAGGAAGAAGGTTGGTAGGGTAGCTTCCGTCGAGGCGTATCCTATACCGGACGAGGGAATCCTTGGACGACGAGTAGAAGACTTTCCACATGATCATCGACATGACTATCGAGGGGGTTTCTTTATGGATTTATTGCTTTTACATTCTATTTCTTTGATTGTACTTAGCTTTATGGAGAGCTAAACCCCTAGTGGGTACTTGGGTACTTGTGAACCCTAGGATATATTTGTTTCTTTGAATCTCTTTATTATGCTTTCAATAAATTGATGTTTATTGTGAGTTCCAACCTTGAATGCTTGATTGTATGAAAATTTCCCCTAGAGTGACACTAGGGTTGAGAGTTCTTGTTGGTAACCATGTGAGTGAGTGACACACCACGAGTGTTAGACAAAGCTAGGTTGGAGAGGGTTGAGAGGGTGATTCGAGAGGTACAGGAGCGTCCCCTTTCCACTCCGACGTGATAGATTCTATCTCTGTTCCTCGAGTTCTTTGCGGTCATAATAGAGTGAATGGTCTAAGGGATGAACTTCCACTGGGGCTTAGTTGCGCGTGCAACGGAGTGAAGCGTTGAGGTGATCTTAGTATCTAGGGCTCAATTGTGGTTAGGGACCTTCCACCTGGACCAAAGGGTTAGGTCTATAATTTGGAAGAGATTTATCACTTGGAATCCCTAGAGCTCATTGCAACTCTATACGAGTGCGAGGTGTTGAGATTGTTCGATTTCTCCTCCGGGACATGTATAGAGTTAGGCATAGTTGACCTTAGATTTGGGGTTATGTAATTAAGGATTTCCACGACTCACCATTGCATTGATTAGGAAGCATAATAGAGGGTTCTTGCACTTGAAACAATTATCCTAGGTGGAGCATTATCCGGGTACCCTATCTTTATCGATTGCCTTATCCCCTTCTTTACGTTTGCTCTCTTATTTGTTGCTTTTATTGTGGAGAATTGAATCATTGTCACACTCATCATTATTGATCTTTCACATAGCTAAGAATCGAATTAAGTATTTTTATTCCCTACTCCCTGTGGATTCGATACCCGCTCACCCGGGATTATTACTTTGACAAACCCGTGCACTTGAGGGATATACGCAAGGGGACCTTGTCAAGGCCATAGGGGCGTGGGTGCCCCTTTGTGTCAAGCACATGGGTATAGGGAATTTCCACATGCCCGTGTGGATGCGTTCAGAGATAACTTGAGTTATCCCGAGAGCACATAGGGGCGTGTGTCTGCCCTTGTGATGCCTTCCTGTAGAGACACACGGGCGTAGGTAATTTCCACACGCCCGTGTGGATGTACAGAACTTAAAAGGCAGCGATTTTTCTTTATAAACCTCTTGTGTCTTTTCATCTTTTCACTCCCAAACACTCAGAAAATGTATCTATTGACTCTCCCAACCTCCCACCATTGATCTAGAGAGATTGTATTTGAGTTTTCCGGCCGTTTTCAAGTTTTTCTAGTTGCATACCGTCAATCTTGATTTATTTTGCTTAAACTGATGCTTGTTGCTTTGATTTCATGTTTAGGTGGTTGATGCGAGCTTTTAGAAAGAATTTTGAGAGAATTTTTGATATATTCCCAGGATTTTTTGTATAGTGGCCATGCGGTTTTCACACCATGTGGATCCACAAGGCCGTGTGGAATTTCCACACAACAGTGTGAATTTATGTAGTATTGATTTCTTGAATTAATTTGATCAATTTCTCTTCAATTCTTGTAGATATGGCACCCAGGAGCAAGAAAGCGGCCGGCAAGCATCCACGTAAGCCCTCGCTTGAGCCTGAACTTGTGGAGTTTGCGATTCCTGAGCATCAGGCTCGGTTTGAGAGACTGTCGAAGCTCAAGTTCGGCTAATCTCGGTTCCCAGATGTGAGTGCACTCAGAGAGATTTTGTTGGCGGACAAGATGGCCGAAGAGGTTGAGGACTTGTTGTCCGTGGGTAGCTGGAGGCATTTATTGTCGATTCAAGAGCCTGTTATTCGCATGTTGACTTTGGAGGTATTGTCGTCGTTCGAGTTTGATCACTCTTATTCCAGCTTTGACAGTATACGCCATTCAGTTTAGAGCATTCAGACAGTTTCATAGCATGAGTGTCACATAGTTTTCTGTCCGACTGGGACTTTACGATAAGGCGTTTACCGATACTGAGGATTATGATCGATTACCTACTGATTATCCTGGTAGTTTTACTCTGCATAGAGCGTACATGACATTATGTGGCTAGGGTTAGTATGAGCCAGGAGTGTCGAAGGCTACATGCCTCTCCCGATCGAGTTACAGATACATTCACGCCATCCTGAGTAAATCAGTGAATGGCCACGGTGACAGCACTGGAGTTTTGAGCAGACAGGAGTTGTTATATTTATACTCCATGGTGGAGAGCGAGCCAATTCACTTGGGACATATCTTGGCAGAGTATTTGAGGTATCAGGGGCAGTATGCGAGAGTGGGGATGATCTTCTCAGGCCCATACATCAACAGACTTATCATAGGGATGGGTCTTCTGGACGCCACTCGAGGGGCCGAGAAGATTATAGTACCCTCTCCCCTCAGTCTCGAGACGATGCGACTGATGGGTATGATCAATAGGTATAGAGACGTGGTTTATGTGATGAGCATACCCCCACCAGAGCCAGTCGAGGCCGAGACAGATGCAGCAGAGGGGTCCCAGCCACAGGAGGAGCCTATGGAGACAGAGGCACCTTCCACAGCACATGAGCCATCTCTGGTGCATGTTCTATCTCCATCTCGAGGCCATGATCACTTTGAGAGGCTCGAGAGTGCTGTGGGAGTGCTCTAGACTGACTTGGCTGAGGTTCGCGCTATCCAGGCGGTGAACCACACAGAGGTTATGATACGTCTTGACATTTTACAGCAGTTACTCGAGCGAGACGTGACCTTGCCCTTTGTCATGAGACCCCGAGCTCCTCCGACTCCTCCAGCATCACAGATAACATCACCAGCTCCACCATCACCATTACTAGCATCAGTTGATCCAGCAGCAGCAGTAGAGCTGATCGAGCACAACACCGCTGCTTGAGGCATCTTTATCTTTCTTTGTTCTTACTTTTCGTATTTTATTTCTGCATTATTTTGTACTTGTACTACTCAGAAAGGATTCTCCTTCTGAGTTTATCTTTTATTTTTAGTTTTTTGAGTTGTGTTTTATTTTCATATCTTTATATACTCGAGTTTATTTTGTTTTTGTTGAGCTTTACTGAACCCCCTTGTGTATACGTGCAGATGGTCTTGTGAGTATGGAATTTGAGGAATAGTTATGGACACGGTCAATGTGACATTCATATAGCTGTGTGAGTTCCACAACCTAACTCTCAATGAAATTAGCTCCATCAAACGTACCATTAGGAGTTCAGTGGAATATTGTTTCAATTGCCCATTCCACACATGTTTTTGATTGTTATACATTTTATTGTGCTTGCATGCATACATTAAGGGCAATGTACATCTTAAGTGTAAGGGGAGTTCACATTACACATGTTCCATACTTATGCTTCATTGTTCATGCTCATGTAGCCAATGGCGGTTCACCTTAGTTGCAATGTTTGTATTCTTGAGTTTAGGAGAATTTTTAACATTGAATTTTCTCATACTCTAGTTTTACTTGAATTCTTAGGAATTTTTGCCCGATTGACACTTGTTGCACTACTTACTCATTAAACATTGTTTTATAGAGCAAGCCATAATTCAGAGTGCCTTTCACATACCTGAGTATTCTCTTCAAAGCTCCATAGTGATGAGAAGAAGGAGAGCTCATGAATTGTGACACAGTGGACACAGCAAACATGAGGTCTGGTCTAGTGTGAGTGAGATAGAGCAATCCACCCACAATTCTTCTGTATTTTGTGGAACAGACATTCTCTCAATCAACATGTAATTGAAGATGCTCATTTGTATTCATTGGAGTTGTAGCTGAATTGCAATTTTCCATTCCAAACTTGTTTAATAGATTAACTTTATATTTGTGCTGAGACATAAACAAACCATCATTCAACCTTTTTACTTCTAATCCGAGAATGTACTTCAACTCCCCAAGATCAGACATTTCAAACATCTTCATCATCCCCTCCTTGAATTCTTTCAACATTACTTCAGAAGAACTCGTATAGACGATGTCATCAACATACAAACACAACAACAATATTTCACTGTCTCCTTGCTACTTTTTATAGACTGTGGGGTCATTTTCACTTCTCTTAAAACCTAAATGAATGAAATGTGCATCAATACGACTGTACCAAGCTCTGGGGGCTTGGCGAAGTCCGTAAAGAGCTTTTCTCAGCTTGAGCACCTGATTCTCTTTTCCTCCAATGATAAAACCTTCAGGTTGTTCAACAAAGACCTCTTCTTTTAGTTCACCATTCAAAAAAGCGGTCTTGACATCCAGTTGATAAAGATTCCATCTTCGCTGAGCTCCAATGGCAAGGAAGAGACGCACAGTCTCCATTCGAGCAACGGGAGAGAAGATCTCGTCAAAGTCTTCACCTTCCCATTGGGCGTAGCCTTTTGCAACAATACGAGCTTTTCTCCTCAACAAAGACCCGTCTGGATTGAACTTCGATTTGAATACCCACTTTAGACCGATTGCCTTTTTGTCTTCAAGTAGAGACATCAACTCCCATGTTTTATTCTTATGAATGGCAATCATCTCTTTGTTCAGGGCTTCAATCCACTCAGGATTTGAAATTGCTTCGTCGTATGTTACAGGATCTGCAGTGATTAGTGCAAACGAGCACGAAGAGTAAATATCAAAAAAATTTGTATACCTCACCGGAGCTCCGCCGTTACTTGCTGTTTCTGATGAGAGAGTTTGAGAATCAGCGTTGAGAGGGTGATAAGTCATGAGCCGTTGATATGATGATTCCAACGGTTGAGATACATTCACATTATCCTCTTCCAAGTCAGCAAAGGGCACATAAACTGAGGTTGCTGAGTTGGAGAGCTTGGACCAATCCCAGCGTTTGTTCTCGAAAAAGTGCAGATCATCGCGACGTGTAGCGGTTCAGTATCGGGATCCGAAAGACCCGATAGGCTCTCGAATTCTCGCAGTAGCCAATGAAGACGCAAGGTGCTAACTTGGCTTCAAGCTTGCTCCGTTGACTGGAGTCAATATACCTGTGCATGAGACATCCGAATACTTTAAAGTATTTAACCGCTGGTTTTGACCCGGTCAAAGCTTCAAATGGAGTCTGACCCTCTACTGCTCGAGTCAACGAACGATTGTGTAAGAAGACCGTTGTTGCAACTGTTTCTCCCCATAGCTCCGGCGGCATTCCGGCTCGGCGAGCATTAGTACGTGCCATCTCTACAACTGTGCGATTCTTCCTCTCTGCGACGCTGTTCTGCAGCGACGTTATCGGAGCGGTGAGCTGGTGGAAAATCCAATTGAGATTGCAGAAATCCTTGAATTCTTTGGACATGAATTCTCCTCCTCTATCTGTTCGGAGGGCTTTTACTTGTAGAGAGAATTATTTCTCTACTAAGGATTTGAATATCTTGACGTGTTGTAATGCCTCTGACTTCCTTTGTAGAAAATAAGGCCGACTATACCTTGAATGGTCATCGGTTAACAACATGAAATAAAGATTACCTCCAATGGTTGGCCTTTTCATTGGTCCGATAAGATCACCATGGATTAACTCAAGCGGAACACTTGCACGAGTGGCCACACCTCTAAGAAACTCTTTTCTAGTTTGTTTTCCAAAAGAACAAGCTTCACATGGATCAATATCAACAATTGGTGACAATCCTAGCACCAGCTTCTCATCATGAAGTCGCTTCAGAGTCTTTAAATTAACATGACCATACCTCTTGTACCAGAGATGTGATGCATCATCTTGTGCTGTGAGAGCATAGCTTACGTTCTCAGCAGCTAGTGGAAAAAGTCTTTGCTTTGTCATATGTACCTGTTCTACAATTCCCTTTGAATTTGTCTCATGAATAGTGCAAATTCCTTTGGAGAAGTTCACATCATGACCAATATCCATTAGTTGTCCCACACTTAACAGATTATGTGTTAAGTTAGGCACTAATTGGACCTTTGTGAGAGTAATCTGCCTGCCCGAGCTTGCACCCAGAGGGATAGACCCAACACCTTCAACTTGAAGAGGTTTCCTATCTCCAAGCCTGATAATCTTGTTTGTTGTTGATTCAAAAACCTGAAACAAAGCTTTCTCTCCTGTCATATGATTTGAACAACCGCTGTCAATGAGCCATGTTCCTACATCTTCATTCACAGCATCATCACCAATGGCCATGAATACAACTCCTTCTCCATCTTTGTCTTTGCTTTCTTCTGCAACATTAGCCTCCTTGTTTCTATACCAACATTGAGCCTTTACATGCCCAAATTTCTTGCAAATGAAACATTGAACTCCTTTGTACTATCTTGCATTGCTGTTTGAACTCCCAACATCTGTGATTGAACGTCCAGCAGTTGTGTTTCTTCCTCGTCCTCTTGCTCTTCCTCTGAAGAAGCCTCGGCCTCTACCTCTCCCTCTGTTACTTTGATCTCCAAATTGAGAGCTTTTAACATGGAGGGCTTTCTCTTCTTCTGGTTCACTTGAGATATCAAGAATAGACTCATGATTTCTCAATGAACCACTGAGTTCATCAATGCTATGAGTATTGAGATTCTTGGCTTCAATGATAGAATGTACTACTTGTGAGAACCTAGGGGTGAGGCTTCTCACTATCTTGCTTACAACAGCTTTCTGTGGGAGTGTCTCTCCCATCACTCGAATTTTATATACTACATCTAGCACTCTACTGATGTAGTCTTGAATCTTCTCTCCATTCTTCATCTTTAGAGCATCAAATTCTCTTTGAAGTGAGTGTAGTTGAACTGTGAGATTCTCTGTGCTTCCTTGAAACTCCTTCTTAATGGTCTCCCAAGCATCCTTTGCAGTCTTGGCTTTAGTGATCCTAATGAGGATCCTCTTGTCAAGAGCTTGTTGGATGAGAAAAAGAGCCTTTGCATCTTTCTTCATGCTCTCATTAATTCTATTCCCATCTCCTTCTTCACTGAAACCTTTCTCAACAAGATTCCAGAGATCTTTAGACCGAAACATGGTCTTCATCATCAAGCTCCACAGGTTATAATTTTCACCATCAAAGAGAGGGACATTAGGATATCTAGAAGAAGAACTTGCCATCTCTGATACCACTGATAGGATCTCTAGAAAGAAAATCAAGCTTAATAACCAGTTCTTCAATCTGAGATAAAACAAGGATGCACAATCAACTTATGAAATGAATATAAAGATACATAACGTGAATGCCAGTCAAGCATCTCACAAGATACATGATAATACAACAAACATTAAACAGTAATGATTCAAAGTGAACCATTCCAAATAGCATACAAACAGTACACACATATAATACATCAAAGTTGCCTCTACTATTCTTCAGACTTCTCAACAGAGACCATCACTTAATTCCCGCCAATTCTCTGATCAAACACCAACATTTATGTCATTATCTCACTCTTATGGAGACATGCTGCTAATATATCTTCTGGGTTTTATTAAGTTGAGAGAAATAATGTGCTTTAGTGCATGATACTAAGTTGTCTGTCATGACTCATGATAGGATCAGCAGGTTGTTGCGATGTATCATTCTCCATGTAACAAATGGTATGTAACTGGTATACTATCAACCAGTGGCGAAGCTAGAAACATAGACAATGGGGCAAATGAAACTTAATAAATAAAAGTTCAACTATAATCTAAATTAATAATCATTTTTTAAATAAATCTTTTACATAAACAAGTACTGCAAATCATCAACAAAGCAAATTTCCAATTATCCCTACTAGTTTTAATATTTTGAAAATAATGAATGATTGTTTCATTATATATCAATAAAATCAAAGATATTTTTTTTGATATATGTCACCAAACAACAATTGATCACCAATTCTATTACGTAGTTGAGTTTTCATAATCTTCATTGTAGAGAAAACCCTCTCCACAAATGCAGTTAAAATTGGTAAAATTAGAGCTAAATTTAAGACATTAAATAAATACATAAATAAATAAATATTAAATAAATTTAATTTCTAATCAAACAGAAGCCACAGCTTCATCATTGAATAAGATGAGACTAGTTGCCTTTTATTTTTGGTTAATAAAAAGCTAAGGGGTCAATTGTAAAATAGATTTAAATAATTAGGACAACAATTAATTAAGTTAATATTAAATTTACTTATTCTCAAATTATAAGGGGGCAATTGCCCCCCTTCTCCACCACATGGCTCCGCCCACTGCTATCAACCATGTTGGATGGAGAAAATCTAAGGTGGATGCCAACTTTCCATTTCAAATATTTGTCACATTTTCTTTAGCTTTACCTCCATTTCATCATTAACTGGTCATGGACCCAACGACAGAACCAGGGGGGCTAGCAGGGGCTTCAACCCCCCCTTGGCACCAACGTTCTTCCTTGTTTGGCCGGAAGACACAGAACCAGTCCCCCTCTCGGCCAGGCCAACTCGCCCAGCAGCCCCTCCTAGGGTCATACTAGAGCCGCTTGCGATGGTCGAAGTCATTGAAGGAAATGAGGATGGCGGTGCGCTCGCCATTGTAGTGGACGACACCGCACCAGTCGCACACCTATGTGAAGATGCCTAGATCGACGATGATGCCGCCCTCGCGGCAGCTTAAGCACACCACCATCATTGAAGAGGCTCATGAAAAAGACAAGGATTTGAATTTTATAGGCTTTATATGGGCTCGATTACGACGGCCCATGAATAGATACTGGGATTGCAGTTTGAACCTTATTAGAATTGTGATTATTTTTTAATTTTTATAATAATATATATTTAGTACTGTTATATAATCTGGAGGATTTAAAAAATAAATATTAGTTTTAATATAAATCACATTGTTTAAAAATTTATTAATTTATTTTTTAACATGTGTCAGAGACTCAGAATTAGAAAAATAATTCCATTAGTGAACTTTGGTATTTGAAATCTATTTTAGCAACATTGTATAGAGAACAATTAATATAATTTATTTTTATATTATATTAATTTCATGGCAAAGAAGCTTAGTTGGTAAAATATACAATTTAATATTATTTATTTTTATATAAAAAAATTAGCTTATTTTCAAACACATCATTCACAGTTGAATTATACCAAACTTTTTTGATTGGATGAATTAAAAATCACATCATTAACCATAAAAAAAGGATTTAATAAAAAGATCAAACAAGAGGAATGCTAAAACTCTTAATAATATGAGATTCATTTCATTGAAGATCAAGAATTACTAGAAAATAGTTTAAAAAAAAAATGAAAAAAAAAAATCCATTGCCCATAGCGGAGGCCAAGAAAGCCAACAAAGATCTACTATTCAATCAAAACTAATCCTAAACCACACATCAGATAAGATAAATGATTGTTTTAATTAAATGTCACAATATCGCACTATTTTGTATCGAACTTTTATGTTTTAAGTGCCAAAATGTATTATTAATTGGCAAAAGACATTGTCAACGCAACTGTTTTGTGAAATCTATCGCTACAATATTTTAAATTTGATTTGGTAACGGAATCAATTAATTTGATGTGAACAAAGTAATGCCCTGGTTTGCCATGCTGCTGAATGATCTGTTTTGCTAGTTGTGCTTGTATGACAATGTTAAGGTCATTCTTGAACATAGAAGTTTTTGATAGATTTCCTAGATTATTCTTGTATGTTGTATGTGCCCCTTTATTTCTTAATGGTTAATTTCTTCTTTTTTGGTTTAGTCAGGAAATAAACCAACTTCAGTATGCTGTTCCTCATAAGAAATAGGAAAAGGTTGCCATGGAGGTTGACATCCGGCTTTCTCTCAATCCTGAATCTCAATTTAAATAACCTGATTGCACTTGAACTCTTATTTTATGGAGCATTTCATAACTTCCTTTCGTAGTTTTGTGGAAGCATACCCAAGGTTTATGACCCACCCACTTCTAAAACTACCAAATGTATAATGTCATTTATTTCAGGTTTTTTTTACATTTCTTACTTGCAAACTGGTCAGAAATTGCTTGCCTCCCTCTAATTTTGAGAAATTATCAAGATTTGATCATCATCAAGTCATTACTTTTGTTCTATATATATTTTCACATGTACTATGCTGATAGATGAAATATAGTTACCATTTCATATAATATGGATTGCTGAAAAAATTTTATTAACGTTTATATTCTTTTCCAAAGTCTTTGCTCATGAATTGAATATAACTTAATTTACAGGACATTATTTTGTTTGAATTCGTCTGTACGAATGTTTCTAATTTATCATATATATATATATATATATTGTTATTAATTAATCTCCTCAATCTTTTGAGTTTTTTTCCTTCATTTTTTGCTAAATTATGATTCCAATGGTTAACAAACTAATCTCTCTCTACATGTATCCTGCTACCTGGTTTGATGTTCCAGGCTGCCTTCGTCGTGAATTGGTAGAGATATGTGAGAATAAAAGGTTAAAGTTGAGATTGAATTAGTAGAGATCTGTGAGAATAAAAGGTCAAAGTTGCCATTGATTGGTTTGCATTTAGATTTACTTTGATTTTGTTTCCTAAGAAAAAACATACAGCTTGCTTTATGTTGTTTGTCTGGTGATATGGACATTTACTGTTCTGCTTTTCCTCTATGGGTTTATCTGAAAGATTGTCTGTTGTGGCAGTGAAATGTGATTGATGTAAGCTGTAAAGTACACTATTTACTTTTCTGACCTTGTTTGTTTACAACTTGAAATTTTGGCAACTACATCAAGAAAGTGGTCAAACATCAAGTTTTTTTTCCTGCCGGTATAAATAACCATATATGGTCATGTTCACAAGGTCTTATAAAAATGGCATTTCAGGGTTCAACATGCACATTTTCTGAGGCTATATTGCGGCATTGTGGTTTTTGCATAGGACTTTTCACATCCCCACACTTGATAGATGTCAGAGAAAGATTTCATATTAATGGGTTAGTATATGTGAATGATTTTTTTTTTAACGACATGAATCTTCATGTGAATGCTTTCTCGTTTGTAATAAACTAGTTGTCAATCACCACCAACAATTCTATTTATCATTTGTCAGGTGCCTGAGATGTTTTATGCCTCTTTAGGACAAATTGTTTCTTTCATGTTTTTAAATTGTTTTTTTACTGTAAATGATATCAGAGTTAAAATATTATGTAGTTTCCTTATCTTGCCAAAATATCTATGATTTTTTTTGTAATATTACATTGGAATGCTTATGATTTGTCTCTATGCTAGTTCAACATTTTTCTTCTCTTCTGCGCACTATCACATTCAAGGTAGTTGCTAGTATAACCATTACATTGATTTTAAAATTATTTATAAGCCCTTCTTCTTAGGAGTGTCTAATTTTGTTGCACAGGAGTCGGTTACACAGGATCCATCAAGGAAAGCAGGAATAGAGATGTGGAGGAGCGCGCTTAAAACTTAAGGCAAACCGCTCTCCAAATTTAAAGATTACATATTATAGTGAAATATAGTATAATATTGGTTGTTTGAGGCTGCTTATGAATGTAATTAGGAGAATATGGATGTAATTAGGAGAAGAGTATTCGAGAAGGTTGTGATTACGTTGTTAGCTGTCCTGGCACAACAGATGTTTGTTGAAATGGCAGAGTGGCAAAGTTTCTTAGCATTTGTATTGATTCCATATAAACAGAGGCAATGATGAATGGAGAAGGACATCTTTGGCTTAAAATTCTCTCTTCTCTTCTTCTATCTCTCTCATCTTCTTCGTGTCTCGACCTCCCTTCTTCTTCCTTCTCAGCCCTTCTCTGAAAGTTCTTCAAGAATTTCCACTTCAGTGCTACAAATTTACTAAAATATTAAATTCAAGCCAATTAACTTTTAGATGTGTCAGCTAGCGTCTTTCATGACTTACACATCATATACCATATCAAATTAAAGTGTCATATATGTGAATCCTGTCAATACTTCCTTCTTAAATGATCCTTGGTACAATGAAATACCTATTGCTTTCAATCCTTTTTTTTATTAATATGTCCTTGGATCTTAATAACATCATGATAGATCTTCATATTAAAGATCATTGGGATATGGATAAGCTTCACATTATCTCTGGAGATCAACTAAATACTTATTTTCTTAATGATAGCTCTGTCAATGTTAAGGATCATAATGTGTGGGTGTGGCTCCCTGATTCTAAAAATATAAAGAATGCTGCTAGAGTGTATTCCTATTTGAACTATAATACTAATCTTGAGCACGCTTGAGAGGGGCGGAATCATTTACGGAGGCTGAATACTGCTCCCACGGTTAAACATGATACTTGGCTCATGCTCAAGGGCAAAATCAAGACTATTGAATAGTTATATTATTTAAATTTGGGTCCTCAAGCTTTATGTCCTATGTGTTAACTTGACAGGGAAACCATTGAGCATCTTTCCAACCTTTGTCCTAAGGCTCAGATCATCTGGTCCAACATTAGCACTATCATGAGGAAAAACATTTCTTTCCCTTTGGGCATTTCATCTAGATTATGGTTGACAGATTGCCATGCGAACACCCCTGTGTTTATGAAGTCAGTGATTCAAGCAGGTGTCTAGCTTATTTGGAAAACTCGATGTAATTTGATCTTCCAAAATGAAGTGCCAAATTTTCCACTGATTTCCAGCAATGTTTTAGCTCATGTTAAAGAGTATTCTATAGCTCATCTTCCCCAACGAGATAAGTGTTTGATCCTTAACAATTTCTCCTATGCTGATGGCCCATTCTTATTTCTTGCAGGATTTAGAAGAGAAAATTCTACTGATTGAGCTTCTAGTTTCATAATCTCAAATTATAATTTTCCTATCTTGATGTTGGGGTGTTGTCCAATTGCTAATGCATCAAGAGCTAACATTGATGCTAAGGCTTTGCTTTTAGCTTTGCAAATTAAGCTCAACAATCATTCAAATCTTCAGAACATCTTCATTACAAGTCAGGAGCTCAATGATGTTCTTATTTCTGGTGATTCAAGTCCTTTTTGGCGGTTGGATCCATGGTTTATGCATATCAATGATACTCTCCACCTTCTTCACAATCCTGAGATCCATGTTATCACCCATGATTGGAATGCAACTGCTCATAAAAGAGGCTCTTACGTGGTGGCTTCTCCTTGTAATTTTTTTTTTGTCTTCTTTCCTTTTTGTCTTTTGCAAAATAAACATGTTGTAATTGCCATTTATTGCTCTTGTTTGTTTTAATATCTCTTCATAATGGAGGACCATAGAAGTAAAGATCCAGATAATGATGATTTAGAGTAGGGGTTTGAATAGAATTTCAAGATTGCATCATTCAACTCTTAGATGTATGTATGTGTATACAGTTATACATGTGTTAGATGTATGTATGTACAGAGGCAGTTAGGTGTATTTGTATCATTCGCTTCTATATGTGGACTGAAGGTCATACATGATTGTTAAGCTATGAATTAGAATTTATTCATTCCTTATTCTCTCTTCTATCATGGTTCTCTCTTCTATCATGGTATCAGACTAGGTTACCTTCTCCGAACACCTTCTCTGTTCATCTCTTACTCCGGTCTCCTTCTCTGGTCATCTTCATCGGTCTTCTCCTTCTTTGGCCATTTTCTTGGGTCAATTTTTGCACCCTCACAGGCAAATCCTCTTCTAACACTCTCTCTTTCAACCTTACATCTAAATCACCCTCTCCTTTATTTCCTTCGTTCCATCCTCTTCTCCATCACCCTCTATTTCAATATTTCAATCATTTATCTACATCTCTTTTCTTCATTCCTTCATTCATTCTTAAAAAAAAAATTCCAGATCTGGATCTCACTTAACCACCACACCTCATCCACTCAGCCAGCCACACCTCATCAACCACTACCATCACTGCCCCACCATTACCACTGCTCATTCACCACCACCACCACTACTGCCTCATCATCACCACCACTAGCATGTCACCACAACTTGCGCACCGGCGACCTGAAGCACCCCGCCCACCCAAGCCCCATCACCACCACCACTCGGTCACCAAAGAGCCCTTTAGATTCTGCAGGATTTTGGTGTACCAATCAATTCTCCTATTCCTATTCACTATGATAGTACTAGAGCCCTTTTGATGCGAAATAACGCAACAAAAGGGATGAGATCCACCACCGAACGAAGTCCACGATCGGATACAGGACCTAGCCACTCACCACTCTCTAGATCAGCCCAAAGAGATACAGATTTGAGAGAGTTCTTCTCAATAGCATGCACAAGCTCAAAGGAAAGAACCCAGAAAATGAGGCACAGCCTCCCACTCTCCAGCCACACATTAGCTGTCTTTCCTTAGGTACCCAATCCAAGTGTATAACTCTTGGAACAACCCTTCAAGAATAGGGAAACTTAAAGATTAACAAAGTTATTAAACTAACAAACACTTAAGAGATAATTAAGACTAAAAGAGAAGCTGCAGAAAAAGAAAGTAAAGGAGTTACTGAAACCAGTCAACTTGATAGGCCTCCAGTCTAGAAGCCATAACTCCTTCTGGGAAACTACAATTGATATGAAATTTGTTGGGTTGAAAACTAGACTTCATTAGCTTTCCAACCATAGGTTACATGCATCTTATGGTCAACGCAGTTGCTACAGTTTTCATGAAGAATTTCACTAAAGACTGGGTGTTCTTCTGAAAATTCTTCAATGTCCAAGTGCTCAACACTTGGTCTTGTTTGTTCTGCTCCTGCATCAAGTCTTATTTTATTTGCTCCTGCATCAAACTCCCTTTGTTGAAGAAGACTCGCCCTTGAGTCCAAGCTTTCATGTGTCCCATGATAAGGAGAAAGATCATATACATTTAAAGTTTTGGAGACCTCATATTCTAAAGGAAGGTCAATCTCATAAGCATTCACCCCAATTCTCTTCACCACATGAAATGGGCCAGCTGCTCTTGGTCTCAATTTATTGCACTTTCCTGGAGAAAACCTTTCTTTTCTTAAATGAACCCAAACAAAGTCACCTGACTTGAACTCAACATATTTGCGATGCTTGTTTGCTTGCTTGCAATATCTCTCATTCTGTTTCACAATATGTTCCCTAATCTGAGTATGAAACTTCTTGATTTGGACAACCCTCTCACTTGCTTCACTGCTGAAAGAATGAGGAGTAGAAAGAGGTGTTAAGTCTAATGAACTATGAAGATTATGCCCATAGATAGCTTTAAATGGACTGCACTTAATAGATTGATGGATGGAGTGATTATATCCAAACTCAATCTGTGGTAGCAATAAATCCCACTGTCGAACATTCTTGCCAACAAAACTCCTAAGCAAGTTTCCCAAACTCCTATTAGTCACCTCAGTTTGTCCGTCAGTTTGGGGAATGAGCTGTCGTGCTAAACTGTAATTGTGTCCCAAGCTTACTCCAAAGTGGGCGCCAAAAATGACTCATAAACTTTGAGTTCCGATCAGAAGTGATTGTCAAAGGAATTCCATGCAGCCGCACCACTTCACGGAAGTACAAATTAGCAATGTAAGAAGCATCTGCAGTTCTACAACAAGATACAAAGTGTGCCATTTTAGAGAATCGATCCACTACTACCATCACTGAATCTTTATTTCTTTGAGTTCTTGGCAATCCTACCACAAAATCCATGCTAACATCTTCCCAAGGGGCTTGGGGGACTGGAAGAGGAGTGTACAAACCTTCATTTTGAGAGTGACTCTTAGCCACATGACAAATGTTGCACTTCTTTACATGTTTCATTACATCCTTCTCCATTTTTGGCCAATAAAATTTGTCTTTTATGATAGCAAGTGTCTTGTTTCTACCAAAATGCCCTCCAAGGTTACTATCATTGGCCTCCATTAGAATGGCATCTCTCACAGAGCATTGAGGAATACACAAGCAATTCTTCTTGAAAAGAAACCCATTCTGCAGAAAAAACTGCTTGTATGGCCCTTTTGAACAATTTTCCCAAATGGCACCAAAGTAGGGGTCATCCTTGTATAATTCTTTTAAAACTTCAAACCCAACAACATTTATTTGCATAGTGGACAGCAATGTGTATCTTCTACTCAATGCATCAGCAACTTGGTTTTGAGAGCCGACTTGATGTTTGATGACAAAACTGTTAGCCTGCAATAATTCCACCCACAAATGCATTACGTCAGTTCAACTTATGCTAGCCATTTATGAACTTTAAAGCTTCATGATCTGAAAAGAGTACAAAGGGTTTTTGAAGGAGATAATGACTCCAATGACCCAAAGCACGAACAATGGCATAAAACTCTTTGTCATAAGTAGAGTAGTTCTTGCGGGAAATCGCTTAGCTTCTTGCTGAAAAATGCAATAGGCTTCTTCTCTTGACTCAAAACAGCTCCAATGCCGACATTAGAAGCATCACACTCAACCTCAAAAAGTTTGTCAAAATCTGGAAGTGAGAGAATCAGCGCATCAGTCACCTTCTTCTTGATGAGTTCAAAGCTCTTCTGCGTTCCATTTGTATACACCCCCTTTCAAACATTCTGTAATAGGAGCAATAATGGTGCTAAATCCTTTGATGAATCGTTGATTAAAGGACGCAAGGCCATGGAAACTTCTAATATCATGGATAGATTTTGGTTGTGGCTAGCTTACTCAAGTCCATTTTTAATCCATCTCTAAACACTATATAGCCCTAGGAAAACAAGGCTATTAGAGAAAAACTCACATTTCTTCAGATTTGCATAAAGCCTTTGCTCCTTTAGGGTGTTGAATATCTTATAGAGATGATCAAGATGTTGCTCCTTATCTTGGCTATACACCAAAATATCATCAAAGTAGACAACAACAAACTTTCCAATGAAAGGCTTGAAGACATCATTCATTAGACGCATAAAGGTGCTAGGTGCGTTTGAAAGGCCAAAAGGCATGACAACCCATTCATAGAGGCCATCCCTTGTTTTGAAAGACGTCTTCCACTCATCTCCTTCTCGTATCCGTATTTGATGATAACCACTACGAAGATCAATTCATGAGAAGTTAACATCCCCATGCAGTTGATCCAAGAGGTCATCTAATCGTGAAATGGGATAGTGATAGTTGATTGTAATCTTGTTTATAGCTCTACTATCAATACACATACACCAAGTTCCATCCTTTTTTGGTACAAGCAAAGCAGGGACAACACAAGGACTCTTGCTTTCTCTCACAAAGCCTTTAACTATCAGCTCTTCAACTTGACGCTGCAACTCTTCATGTTCCTTCAGACACATTCTATAGGCTGCCTTATTAGGAATCACCGAACCAGGAACTAAATCAATACAATGCTGAATACTCCTCAAAGGTGGGAGACCTGGTGGCATTTCTTCGGGCACCACATCGGCAAATTCTTGAAGAAGTGGAAGTATAATAGCAGGATGCTCACATTGTTCTTCATTAGCTTCAAGCATTACAAGAATATATCCTTGCTTGATATGTTGTAACTCTCTCAAAATTTCAGATTTAGAGAGTAGAGCATTCTTCACCCCTTTTGAAGGCTTGGGATTCACATCTAATCTTGTTCGAGCCAATACAATCTTAACATCATCTTTGACAAAACTATATGTATTTTTATAACCATCATGCAAAGTTCTTCTATCATATTGCCATGGCCTTCCCAAGAGTAAAGTGACAAGCATCCATTGGCACAACATCACACATGACTTCATCCTTGTATCTTCCACTAATTGAAAATTGGACAAGGCATCATTTGCCACCTTTATTTCCTTCTTCTTCTCCAGCCAAGTAAGTCCATAAGGATGTGGATGGTCCTCTGTTTTCAGCTACAATTTGTCTACTATGTTGCTAGAAACAACATTTCAAAACTGCCCCATCTATAATCACATCGCAGACTTTACCATGACAAGTGCACCTAGTATGGAAGATGTTGTGACGCAACCAACCATCTTCTTGTGTGCATTGAACATTCAGACTTCGGCAAACAAGAAGTTCTCCTTCATCTGCATGACCTACCTCTTCCATTTGAGAACATTCAACCTCATCTTCATCGCACTCTTCCTCAATTTCTTCTTCGACAAGAGAAATTATTTTCCGATTTGGGCAATCTGCTGCAATATGCCCATATCCTTGGCACTTGAAACACTTTCTTGAACTTGTATTAGGAGGGCCTTGTTGTTTAGAGTTTTTCACCTTTGTTCAGTGACCTTGAGGTAAAAGGTTTTATAGTTTTAGAAGGCCTAGAATTGGAGGAACTCCCTTGGTTAAAAGAACCTCTCTTGCTTACAGAATGAAAACCACTTCCCCGAGCTTCTTTTAGTTGTCGTTCAATCCTCATAGCAAGCTTACAAACATCTGAATAAGTCCAATATTGCTGCAGCTGCACCATATTGCCTACTTCAGTCCTCAATCCTCTAAGAAACCTAGCAATAGTTTTCTCTTAAGGCTCTACCACATCACATTTGATCATCAAATAATCAAATTCAGCATTATACTCTTCAATAGATAGATCATTCTGTTTGAAATTATGAAGCTTGAGATAGGAATCTTGTCGATAGTTTTCCCGCAAAAATCTTCTCTTTAGTTCCCTCTTCATCTTCTCCCAAGAACGTATAGGGTGTCTTCCTTCTCGAACACTTTGCCTCTTCAAGTTTTCCCACTATAATCCAGCATATTTTCTTAATTTTAAAGCAGCAAGCTTTACCTTTCTATCATCACATACATCTTTAAAATCAAATACTTTCTCGACAGTTTGAAGCCAATCGACGAACTCGTCAGGCTGCATTCTTCCTTCAAATTCTGGAATATCAACCTTGATGTCAAATTCCTGCCTATGGACTGCACGTGTTTGGTGGCGATTGCTAGGGCCACTGCCTTCTCTAGAACTAAAAGAAGAATAGAAGGGATTCTGGTTTTCACTGCCACTACTTTCTTGATCTACATCTACATCACCTTGTGGTTGTTGATCTCTTTCCAAAGGCTGCAGTCTTTGGAGTTGTTCTTGAAGCTGCTGCACTTGTCTTCTCAGATCTGCCACTTCAACATCATGGACACTCCTTCCACGGGCTGGGGCTGCATCAACATTAGGTATACGGCGACGACGATCAGCCATCCGAACCTAGGCTCTGATACCACCTGATGCAGAAATAACGGAACAAAGGGGATGAGATCCACCACTGAACGAAGTCCACGATCGGATATAGGACCTAGCCACTCACCACTCTCTAGATCAGCCCAAAGAGATACAAAGTTGAGAGAGTTCTCCTCAATGGCCTGCACAAGCTCAAAGGAAAGAACCCAGAAAATGAGGCACAGCCTCCCACTCTCCAGCCACACATTAGCTGTCTTTCCTTAGGTACCCAATCAAAGTATATAACTCTTGGAACAACCCTCCAAGAATAGGGAAACTTAAATATAAACAAATTTATTAAACTAACAAACACTTAAGAGATAATTAAGACTAATAGAGAAGCTGCATAAAAAGAAAGTAAAGGAGTTACTGAAACCAGTCAACTTGATAGGCCTCCAGTCTAGCAGCCATAACTCCTTCTGGAAAACTCCAATTGATATGAAATTTGTTGGGTTGGAAACTAGGCTTCATTAGCTTCCCAACTATAGGTTACATGCATCTTATGGTTAATGCAGTTGCTACAGTTTTCACGAAGGGTTTCACCAAAGACTGGGTGTTCTTCTGAAAATTCTTCAATGTCCAAGTGCTCAACACTTGGTCTTGTTTGTTTTGCTCCTGCATCAAGTCTTGTTTGCTTTTACTCCTGCATCACCTATAGATTGCTGCCAATTCAGTCAAGCATAAGCTGACTAAGCACATTGGTGTGGATGCACCCTTCACTCACTGTCATGTACATACCCATAATGTGTCACTTCACTATCTTCCCACAGAGGTCAAGTGGTTGATGTTTTCACCAAGGCACAGACGCGTGATCAGCATTTATTCAAGTTATCCAAACTGATAAGTGCCTGTGTATTAGTAATACGAAGTCTTCTTTTCTTACATTGAGCATTACTTTTTTCAGATTTTATCGTCTATGCATGTGTATTTTTGTTCTTTTGCTGCATTCATGGTTATGGAGACAAGTATTGAAGAAAGGAAGCAAAAGCAGATCGTGGATGCATTTTGTTGATGAAATCTTGAGTGAACAAATGAGAAGATGCAGGTTGTGCTCAAATACATGTGAGTGTGTGCCAACCTCCATTGTTCTCAAGCGAATACATAGTTTTGACGAGAACAAAAGGCAGTCACACTCTTGTGTTCCGACTTGTGCGATACTAGCAAGATCTTCATCAAATGTGATTTTATTGAAAACGCAACATAATCTACTGCATGGATGTGTGCCCATTCTTGTGGCCTCGATGAAAAGTGTAGATCCGGGAGTATTTTGATGAAACACTGTAGTAGCTTACTGTACGAAATCAATGTAGCAGTTGCTGTTCACAGCTCATAGAAATTTAATTCCTGGAAATTCACACGGCCGTGTGGATGCCCGATTCTAGCCATATTTAAGCCGCTACATGAGTCATTTTGAAGGATCTTTTTCTCATGTTTTCCCCAACTTTGGAGGTGCTTGTGGCTAGGGTTTAAAGAGGCTTTGGCATAGGTTTTTGGAGTGTTCTACAGCCTTCAACACCGCATTCATTTGAAAGATAGTTTATTTGGGGAGCTTTCCATCGACATCGATCCGGCGAAGTGTGCCCTAGGCTTGATGAGGAAACCTTTGAAGAAGACGAGAGCTACTCCATATGACTATCGATACTGACTACAAGGGGGTTTTACTAATGGATTGCATTCTTTTACATTTGATTTCATTATTGATTGTATCTTGCTCCATGTAGAGCTAAACTCCCTAGTGGGTGCTTGGACTTGTAAACCCTAGGATTATTTTGTTTCATTGACCTTTTATTATGTTTATTTAATTGATGTTTTTAATTGATTTCCAATCTTGAAAGCTTGTTGAGTTGATTTTCCCTTAGAGTGACACTAGGGTTGAGAATCCATCTTGGTAATTTTTGTGGATGAGTAATACACCATGAGGGTTAGACAAAGCAAGGTTGGAGAGGGTGGAGATGGTGAGTCGAGAGGTAGTGGAACTTCCCTTTTTCCTTCCGGTGTGATTTATCCTACCTCCGTGTTATAAGAGTTCTTTGTGGTCACAATAGAGTGAAGCGCTAAAGACGAACTCCGCTGGGGCTTAGTTGTGCAAGCAATAGAGTGAAATGTTAAAGTAATCCTTAGTGCTGGGGCTTAGTTGTGACTAAGGGTCTTTCGCCTAGACCAAAGGGTTAGATCTATATTAGGGAATAGGGTTTACCACTTGGAGTCCCTAGAGCTTCTTGTAACCCCACACAGTGTGAGGCGTCGAGAGTACTCCTTTCCACTGGACACAGTGTAAGGTTAGTCACGATTGACCTTATGTTTGGGATCGTGTGTTATAGAATTTCCACGACTCATTAAACATCAGTTAGCAGACATAATGATTGGTTTTGCACTTAAAACAATAGTCCTAGGGAGAGCAATGTCCAATGCCCCACTTTCTATCGATTGCCTCTCCTATTATTCTCTTGCGTCTCGTTCTTATTTTCTTTTATTTCTGTGTACATTGATATTGTTCACGCCACTCTTGAATCATCTTCATCATAGTTAAATAGAAATTCTTGTGTTTCTTATCACTATCCCCTGTGGATACGACTACCCATTCACCAGGGTACTTTATTACTTTGACAACCTGTGTACTTACGGTACACAAACGCAAGGGGTGTGTCACAAACTCAAGACACATGATCCGTCTTGAGTTTGAGGGGGAGTGTTAGATGTATATATGTGTGTATCATTGCCCCTTTCTGTTGGAATAGGAATAGTTGAAAGTCTTCTTCTTAGGTTAGGGGATTTTTAATTCTTCTTTTTTTTTATATATGATAGTTGGGTATATTTGTATCATTAGCTTCTATATATGGACTGAATGTCATACATGATTGTTATTCTATGAATAACAATTGATTAATTCCTAATTCACTCTTCTATCATCAATTATGTGAACATTTGAATATAGGTATACAATGCCCTTAGCCTCCTAGAACATAAAATAGTTTGTATAACTAGGGACTGATTGATAGCATGCAAGAACATGATATTTGGGTATTCTTTTTGTTCAACCACTTGATGTATTGGGTTGAACACTTGGGCATTGTTTTTATTTTTTTGAACTATTATGTTTTAGTTATTATGTGACGTAATTGTTCCAGACTAATCAACATTTGTTCATCATTTTAACTAGCACAATCTTTTTTTTTTGTATTTCATGTCATGTAGATTACAGATTTGTAGAAATGCCTGGATCTGTTTCATGAGATTTCTGAGTTCGTTTACCTCACTGTTCATGGTATTAGTAATTGAGTATAATTTCATGATATTCACAACTCTTCATGCCAATTTGGGATGCAAATTTAGTAAACAAGGAAAAATTTGCTAAAATCTTTGAACAAGAAAAGAAAATTAATGGTTTTTTTTGTTAGAAGATGAGAGAGAGAGAGAGAGAGAGAGAGAGAGAGAGAGGAACAAGTCCATATGCTTGAACAACATACGTGTGTGACCCTTTGGGTCTACATATAGAAATCAAGAATTATACATACACATCTATACATACAGATACAATAATATAACAAAACATCTAGCAGATACATCTAACACCCCTCATCAAACTTAAGGCGGATCGTGCGTCTTGAGTTTGGATAACATGAATAGATGCTAATCACATGTCTGTGCATTGGTGAAGAAATCAACCACCTAGACCTATGTAGGAAGATAGTGAAGTGACACAGTCTGGGTACGTAGATGGCATCGGGTGAAGTGTGCATCCACACCAATGTGTGTTGCCAGCTCATGCTTGATCGGATCTGCAGACAATTTGAAGGGCCCAAGTACTGTCACAGTGAATAGGAATAGGATAGGTGACTGGTACACCAAAATCCTATAAAATCAATCTCAGCCAGAGCACCTCCTCGACGATAGAAGCCAACTCATGAAACTCAACCTCAATACTAGACTTGGCAATAGCTGGCTGTTTCTTGGTTTTCCAAACAACAAGAGAAGGTCCAAGAAAGATACAGTAACCAGTGACAGAGACCTAATCATTAGGAGAACTAGCCCATGCAGCATCAATATAGTCCTACAGCTGAAGAGTGGACTGGCATGGGTAGAACAAACCATGAGATATAGTACCACGAAGATATTGCAGTATCTGAATAAGATGAGCATAGTGAACAGAAGTGGGTGCCACAACTAAATGACTGAGAATGTGAATTGCATGAGATATGTCAGGATGAGTGACAACTAAGTAGACCAAATTGCCAACTAGACGTCGATAGCGAGAAGGATCAGATAAGGGAATCACATTAGAAGCACAAAGCTATAAATGTAACTCAATTGGTGTAACAGTAGTACGAGTTTCAGTCAAACCAGAGTGAGCAAGTAGGTCATGAGTATAAAACTGCTAAGAGAGATGGTAACCATTACGATGATAAGTGATCTCGTTACCCAGGAAGTAATAAAGCAGACCTAGATTAGTAATCAAGAAAGTCTCACACAACTTCTGCTTCACAAAGATAATATGAGCAGGCTCATCGAAAGTAAAGATCATGCCATCCACATATAGAAGAAGAATGGTCTAACTATGAGGGAAAGAGTGAATGAAGATTGCTGGATCATGTATGCTCAGAGTGAGAATAGCAGGCTAACCCACTATGCTGAACTACTCAAACCATCCTTGTGGAGGCTGCTCGAGCCCATATAAAGCATAGTGAAGACGATAAACAAACTTCAGAGTCACTCGAAGATCTGGGAGAGGAGTCATATAAACCTCCTCCTTTATGTCTTCGTGAAGAACGCACTCTTCACATCAAGTTGATGAAGAACCCAACTATAAACAACTGTAATAGCAACCAAAGTGAGCACAGTGTGCATGTGGGCTACTATGGCAAAAAGTCTCCTCATAATCATAGTCATACTCCTGCTGAAAGCCATGAGCAAACCAAATGTGCTTTATAGCGCCTAAGAGACCCATCATAATTGGTTTTCACCTGGTAGATCCAGTGACAGGATGATGGGAACAGCATAAGAAGGAAGGGGAACGAGATTCCACGTGTGAGTTTGAGTGAAGGCATCAAGCTCCTCTACCATGGTTGGCTGCCACTTAGGTTACCAAACTGCTTCCTTGTAAGTACTTGGCTCAAAAATATTTGAAACATTAATGCTAGCAGAAATGTAATAGATATGGGATGTAAAGTGGAGCAATTGCATAAAGAATAAGTGGGAGAGGGTACCTTAGAAGCAAGATAGGTAGTAGGGAAGCGTTAGTGATGACCGCCTAAGATGGAGCTCTGCGGGTTCCCGATAATGGTATGTGAAATGAACATACGGGTAAGCAAGAAGAAGAGAGGAAGGATGGGAAGACACTATAGGAGACTCAGTAGGTATAAGAGGAGAGGGGTTAAGAGAGATGTGAGAAAGAAGCTCTGAAAGAAGGTCGAATAATGTAGGAGAAGAAGACATAGGGGAGCATTCTCATCTGAAGAGGTAGGGAAAAGGAAGGTTAAAGGGACTAAGGGAGATGGGGACTCAGTGGAAGAAGGAGAAGCATAGAAAAGAGTGGACTCATCAAATGTGACATTACAGGAGATGCGAATATGACGAGTCATGAGATCATAACAATGATAACCTTTATGCTCAAAGCTATATCCCAAAAAACACAAGAAATAGACTAGGTTATTAGCTTTGTTCTCTCTCTAGGTGAGAGCAAAACAAAGAAGCAACAACCAAATACACGAAGATGATTATAATGTAGAGGTGTCCCATAGAGACACTCACCTAGACTAAGACCATTAAGGTGAGATGAGGGTTGTGGGTTAATGAGATAAATAGCAGTTGTTAACAGCTTCAACCCAGAAATGAGGAGGAAGAAAAGCACCTAGAAGAAGATCATGGGTCGTCTCTAGATGTGACGATGGTTGCGTTTAGGGAACCAATTCTAAAGATGAGCCCCAGGACAGGATAACTAAGGCAAGATGCCCTCAGAAGACAAAAATGCAAGAAAGGCATGAGAGGTGTACTCACCGGCAAAGTCAGACCAAAAAGTCTTGGAAAAAGGCAGAGAATTGGGTGTGTATCATAGAGGAAAAAGAGCGATGGATAGACAATAACTATATGTGATGAGGCATAAGATAAAACTAGGTGAAGCGAGTGTAGTCAACTATAAAAAGAACATAATAGCGATGATAACTTTTAGAGATAAAGGAAGTGAGACCCCAAACATCATAGTGAATAAGCTCAAAAGGAGCAGTAGTCTAAGACACACTCAAAAGATAAGAACATTGGAGATGCTTACTGAGCTTATAGGCAAAATATACCACATCAAAAAGAGGAGAGACAGATCCTAAACATCATGATAAGCAAGGGTCAACATACAAGAAAGACATAAGTGGCCAAGACAATGATGCCAATTATGATGAGACTGAATAGTAGTACAATAGTGATGAACAAGATTATTGGAAGATAAAAGATGAAGGGAATCTAATGCATAAACTCCATTATGATGACGACCAGCTCCAATCATCATCCCACTGTGATCTTGCACATGACATAAGGTACGGTCAAAGATAACCTGATAGTCATAATCAGTGAGCTGTCTAGCAGATATAAGATTCATGGATAAACGAGGAACATGAGAGATTGAAGGGACTGAGAAAGCACTAGAGGAGAGATGACTAGTAGAGGAAATAGGAAGAAGTGTGCCATCAGCAGTACAAACATGAGTGAAGTGAGATAGTGAATAGGAATAGTGAAGATGAGTGGTATCAGGGGTCATGTGGAGAAAAGCACCAGAGTTAAGAAGCCAGAGAGGACAGAAACCACCTGAAGCAGATGGAGCAACCTTAGCAGAACACATATCACCAGTAGAGAAGGAGGAGTCCACCAAATGGGACTACCGGAACTACCAGAACATCGCTAATAGCTGCTATCTACAAAGGATATCGGAGCAGGAGAAGCCTATACATGAGTATGCCTAGGGAGAGTGAGGTGTTGGAAGAAGGGTTGGAGCTGGTGAAGAAACGCCAAGGGGAGCAGCGCACGGAAGCATAGAAGAAAAAGCGGGAGGTAGCAAGAGTACTTCCCCCCACCCCCATGGAGGAAGCCTGGAGATGGGTTCCCTCAGCAAGAACAAAAGTGGGTCCATAAGCATTCTAATTTTTTTAATTATATATATATATATATATATATATAATATCTTAAGTGGCAAGCATGTATATTTTTATGGATATAGGTGGGCTTATATTATATATCTAGATATAGGTGGTAAAGAGGTTGGTATAGGCCAAATCTCCTTTTTTTTAAAAAAAATTAGAGAACAACACTGAATCAAGGGCTGCAACATGTGAGCGGCAGCGTGTGAGCAGCGGTAGAGATCAACGGCCTTGACTTGGTGGTACAGATCAGAGAGCTCAGGTGGATGTCACCGAGGTCGAATGGATGCAAGTTAGCTGCAGGCAAAGGAAAAAGCTTAAGAGGAAGCCCCATTTTTTTATTATGTATGTATGATCGAAGAAGGAGAAGATGGGATGGCCAGAGTTGGGGGCTGGTTAGATATGCGGATGTCCAAAAAAAGAGAAGATGGTGTGGTCGAGTTGGGGGTTTCTAGAGATGAGGATGACTAAAGAAGGAGAATAAGAAGGTGGCCCGAGTTGGGGTTGGCCAGAGGAAGAATATGTGACCAAAGTAGGAGAAGAAGAAGGTGGTCAAAGTTGGGATGGTTGAATCTAAAGTTTTTTTTTTTTTTGAATGTTTGATTGAGAAAATATGAAAGAAGACTGGAGTGTAATCTTTGAGAAAGAGAACTGAGGGTTTGATTGAGAAAATTTGAGAGAAAGAAGACAAAGAGTAATCTTTGAGAAAGAGTAGCTTGTAGATTTGGCTTGAGAAAGCCACCAATGGAGAGGTTGCACACAGAGGAAGAGATAGGAGATCAGTGGCGGTCGACGGCGATGGCCGGAGGAATCTAGGCCATGATACCATGTTAGAAGAGGAGAGAGAGAGAGAGAGAGAGAGAGAGAGAGAGAGAGAGAGTGGAACAAGTCCATATTTTTTAACAACATACATGTGTGACCCTTTGGGTCTACATATAAAAATAGACAAGTATGCATATACAATGATATAACAATACATCTAACAATACATCTAATAGTTTTATTGGTTATTGTTTAACCGTGTCAATTCTGGAATCTTACCAGATGGCTTCGTATATCATCAGTAGGAAAAATATTGCTTTCTAGCTTTATGTTAGTGAATTATGGATTAAAGTAATCTGATACTTTTAGAGTAGGTTGTACGATTGTTGGAAAAATTTTAATAATGAAATAATCTAAACCGTGCTCTAGCAATTGCTTGAGAAGTCCTTTTTCCTACAATTACAATTCATCCTTCACAGCCCCGAGTCTTTCTTTAGAAGGTTTCTATAAGGATTTTTGTTTCAAGGTCTAAATCACTTGATAGATTCATGGTGTACTGGATCATTTAAATGTGTTCCCAAAAAAGTTGGAGTACATTTAAGAATGTTCTTTGCTTTCAACTAAAAGCTTTTCAAATGTGACTTGATTAAATTATAATTGCTTGCCCTTCAATGAATACTGATTTTTGAGTGGTTTATATTGAGATAAATAGAAGAACAAATATTCCAAACATGGGAAATTACTTCCAGTTCTTGTATTTTTAATGTATGTCCACATTATGTATCAATATTTATCCAAATTTAATTCTTTGCTTAGACCAATTGAGTTATGATTTTTTGACTGAAACATGGTGAAAATTAGCAGTTTCATCTATTCTCAAGACCTGAGATAATTACTCACCAACTCAGTTCATAACTCTGAATGAATATCTAGATATATGTATAAAATGTAGAAAATTCAAATCATTTTATATATAGTGAATCATGGTGTAACTAGGTAATTAAGACCATTTAATTATGTCATTTTTAATTACAGGACTTTATTTTGGAGGCTACAAGTGCTTACTTTGCCTGTTCTTACCTAATGAAAGTCAATATTTTTACCATTCATGCACTTTCCTATTGAGTTGGGTCAACACAAGGCTCAACCAAAGTTGGAAATGAATAGTAATTTGATTTTCATGTGATCAACATTAGTAGTGGACTTTGTTCCTTGCTCCTTAAATGGTCAACTTTTGCCGTTATTGGAGACACCAATGTTTATTCAAAAGCTTCATCATATAAAATTATTAATTGTTCATGGTGCCATATTTCTATCTTTCCAGCTCATTCTTCAAGATCTCTAGAATTTTCAAGTAGCATAGGTTGGTCATGTCCTTTTAAGGTAAAGGATACATGAAATAGGAACATGTGAAACATCTTGGAATGAAGTCATTAAAGCCTTTTTGTAAAGATCATACTTGCTAATTTTCATATTGGCAATAATGATGACTTGATGAAATTTGTTAATAATGGTGTGTTTCCTTATTTTGCATTTTGAACTAATGTTAGTATATCACATGAATCTACCTCCTCACTGTTTCCTTGAAGCATATTCTCTTTGTATTAATCCATATCTTTGATTAACTTTAAACAGAGTGGTCATTTCTAAGGATAACTTTCTGCATCGTTTTTGGTATTGATGGCACCAATTGAAGGTCCACTTCATTATTTGCTGCATTTTGTTTCATTTCATTTGTGGTAATCAAATTTATTTGTTCCTGCTAAATTAAGAAGGAATATGCTACATTTGACCATGTTGTAGTTGTTGCTGTTCAATACAAAAAAATGATAAGGAAAAGGAAAGTTACAAAAAATTAAGATAAAAATTTCTTGTAGCTTTGATATGCATATAAAGTTTTAATCTTACAAAAGGCATAAATGTATAATACAATATAACTTATAAAGTCCATTTGGATTTGATCGACTAGATTTTAGGAAAAGTTACCATGATAAATTATTGATTTTCAGTGTATATATATATATATATATATTTTTGTTTAGGGTACCCAAATATAATGAAGGAATATCCACAGCTTCCCACACATAATGACAATTCTCATAAATATGCTTAGTATGGTCATGGTGAACTATGATTGGTAGCAACTCGAATGATATTTGTGTTATTTGCATGAGAGGAATAGGATCATGCTAAAGGAAGCCAAGTTCAATCAACAACACCCAAAGCTAAGTAATCTTAGAGCATGTAGCAGATATAGTAGGTATTCAGACTTGGTTTGGTCAACTTGATCTTGAAGGCGGATTATCCTTAATTACTTATTAGTCTATGTCAAGATATAACAAGGTGCCTAATTAAGATAATCCCTACTCTCAGTGGTGATTAAACCTAATTTAAATCCTTTGAGTTATGTGACAATCCAATGGATCCTAAGGAAATTTTAATTCAAAGTTCCAAGTTTGATTCTAAGATTCTAGTATCAAAGTTCACCTCTTAGTTCCTCCTTTGACACCTAAGCTCATGCAATTGAAAGTTTTCAAAATCATAAGCATTAAGTGCTCTAAAATCAAATCAAAATTAATTAACCATTAACATAGAATAGAAATTTAGAACATAACATCTTTTACATTCCTTAAGTTAATCCTAATCCTAAAAAGAAAATTTCTACTCATCCATGATCAAGATACAACCCATTGACATTGATTTGAACATATGATAAGAAAATACGAGGTTTTAAAAGAAAAGAAACACCTTATCCTTGCTCGCTGATCAACAGATATATGTGGATCCAAGCTTGATCATTTCATATTCTTAGTTGCTCTTTTGATCCCCTCTTGCCTTTTGGAGATGTCTTCTCCTTGGCACTTTGCCATCCTATCCTCTCTCTCTTGAAGGATACACTAGAATTTCTTTTTATATTATGAAACATGAGTGGTGCTGTGTAACAAAGGCTGCCTGTGCTTCTTTATGAATTTGATTTTTGAATTTATGTACCAACACCAAACACACCCGTGCTAACTAACACAGGCCAGCCATATTTCTTTCTAAATCTTTGCTTAACATCCCTTCTTAATCCATGATCCTTCATAACTTGCTCCTTGTTTTACCTTTTAATATGCATCAAACATATATATTTGGGGGTTGAATTCCACTTATCTACATGAGAAACAATGCAAAACAGTACTCCTAAGAAGGAAAAAGAAATCCGTACAAAAATCATGTTGAAAAGTATGATTGAACGGCAAATAAAGGCAAATTCATATTGAAATTTCATGCAATTCTACCCGTATCACTTGAACAACAAAAAAGATATTAGCTGTAGTAATCAGGTGATTCAAGCTGCCCACTTACTATTGATACAAAAAAGGATTAATAGATATATTTCCTTCTTCAATGTGGTACTTAAACATTCACTTCTAAAGGAGTATCAACACATGAAGAATCCTAAGAATCAGTTTGAACTTTCAAACCTTATAAGTATGTAAGATGACTAAGATACTTCATATGAAAAGAATTTCAAAGGTGTTACTAAAGCTGATTAATCAATAAGGAATTTGTCCTGTTGATAGCAATATCATCAACATGTACATAAAGAAGGACAATTCTAGTAGAAGTCTTATGAAGAGAGGAGTCATATTAGCTTTGCACCAGATTACACTTAAGAAAATGGAGCAAACTTATTAAACCACGCTTGGAGAGCTTGTTTTGAGCCATACAACCACTGATTGAATTTATAAAGTTCTAGTAAAAGAGGAAAACAAACTAGGAGAAGATATCATGTATATAGAGAAAAACATTTTTGACATCTAGTTGTTGAAGTGGCTAAAACCTGTGTTGATATATGCTTCAGTTAATGCAAGATTTTAGCTCAATGAACAAGTCGATGATTTTCCTTGTTTCTAGCAGTTTTATGTTTAGTTATTTATTTTTGAAAGTTGTGTCATGGCTGGTTTTGTGGCTAGTTATTAGGAGATAGTTGTCAAATCATATGCATGCAATTATTTTTTCTCTCTTTCTCTATCAATTAGTAGTTTTTTGCTATATTTAAGCTCAATTTAGATTAATGAATCATCTTTTCCAAGCAAGTTATCTTTGTTCTATTTTTATCCCTTATGGCAGCCCGGATATGGTAATTTTCACAATTGAACACAGGTGATGCCAATGATGTGAAGGGTGTTTCAGAATCCATGGAAGAAGAAAGGTGTTTTGATGGGTTTCTCTCACTTACAAGCCCCTCAAGAAGACATCTTTTGATACCAGTTTATTGGATATTTTGAGCTTAACACTTTGAGATTTTGATACTAGCTTCTCCAAGTGTTAAGCTCAAAATATGCAATAAATTGGTATTAGAAGCTTATCTTCTTAAGGGACTTGTAAGTGAGAGAAACACATCAAAACACATTTCTTCTTCCATGGATTTTGAAATGCCTTTCACATCATTGGCACCACTTGTGTTCAATGGTGAAAATTACCAATCTGGGCTGCCATAACGGAAATTCATCTGGAGGCAAATGATCTTTGGGAAGCTGTTAAAGAGTAGTATGAAATTCCTGAATTTCCAGAAAACCCATTACTAGCATATATCAAGAATTATAAGGAGAAGAAGACAAGGAAGTAGAATGCTAGAGCTATACTGTTTGCTGCTATGTTACCAGAAATCTTTGTCAGGATAATGAGCATGAAATCTACATTCAAGGTCTAAAGCTTCCTCAAAGGTGATTATGAGGGAGATGAAAGAATCAAAGGGATGAAAGTTCTTGATCTAATTAGGGAATTTGAATTAGTGAAGATGAAGGATTATGAGACCATCAAAGAGTATCCTAACATATTACTTAGCATTGCCAACAAAGTAAGATTACTTGCACAAAATTTCTTGATTTTAGACAAGTTCAGAAGGATCTTATAATTGTTACTGAAAGGTTTGAAGCCAACATCTCCTCTTTAGAGAATATTAAAGACGTGTCAAAGGTTAGTCTGGCAGACTTATTGAGTGCCTTGCGGATGCAAGAATAGATAAGGCTCATGAGGAATGAAGGGTCAATAGAGGGGGTATTACAAGCAAAAGTACAATCACACCAATTTGAAAAAGGAAAGAAGACTGGGAAGAGCAAGAGGGAAGGTGCAAGTTTAGATTCTCCAAACACTAGTGGAGGATCAAAATCTGATTTTCCTCCTTGTAAATGTTGAAGAAGGCTAGATGTGCAGTGAAAAGTGTTAGAAGATGGAGCACCTCTGGAAGATTTGTAGAAAGCAAGATTGATAAGTGCTTGTGTGATAAGAATGTGAAGTGTTCTTTTCTTATGATGAGCATTACTTTTATCAGGTTTTAGCGCTAATATGTGTGCATTTATGTTACTTTCATACATATAGGGTTGTGAAGCCGAATGTTAGAGAAAGAAGCCAATGTATATCTTGAATGCACCAGTTGGAGGAAATCATAAGAATGATCAAATGCGAAGACATAAGTCGGGTTCAAGATGCGAGAATGTGTGCTAACCTCCTCGTATTCAAGTTAGCACAATGATTTGGAGGGGCACAAAGGTAGTCACATTCAAGTATTATGGCATGTGCATGTATAGCAAGATCTCCACCAATGTAACCGTTTATTGAAGAAGCAAAGCGATTTACGACGTAAATGTGCGCCCATTTACGGTACCTCGATGAGAACATGGATTCGGGAGTATTTCTGGCCGGTACTATAGCAGGGTACTGTAGCAGATAATGTAGCAATTCGTTGTAGCAAGTACTGTTCATAGCCAGCCGAGAAAAGTGATTTGTAGAGAATCCACACGGGCGTGTGGCAATTCCACACGCCCATGCGTTAATTCCACAAGCTCGTGTGGTGAATTCATAGGGGCGTGAGGATTCCCAATTCCAGCCCTATTTAAGGCCGATTTCAGCATTCTTTTCTCCATCTTTTCCCTAACTTTCAAGAGTACGGCAGATAGTTTTTTGAGAGGTATTGGCAAGGGTTTTGGAGTGGTTGTACAGCTTTGACATCGCGCTCCACTTAGAAGAAGGTTATTGGGGGAGCTTTTGTCTGCACCGATCCGGTGAGGTGTGCCCTAGGCCAGACAAGGGGACCTTTGGAAGAGACGAGGCCACTCCACAAGACCATCGACACGACTACTGAGGGGGTTTTTCTATGGATTACTTTTTTTTAAATTTGATTTCATAGTTGATTGTAACTAGCTCCATGGAGAGCTAAACCCCCTAGTGGGTACTTGGATTTGTGAACTCTAGGATGCTATTGTTTCTTTAAACCTTTTATTTTGTTTTCCTTTATTGATGTTTTAATTAAGTTCCAATCTTGAATACTTGTTGAATGATTTCTTCCTTAGAGTGACACTAGGGTTGAGAGTCTATATTGGTAACCTTTGTGTATGGGTGACACGCCATGAGGGTTAGGCAAAGCTAGATTGGAGAAGGTTGAGAGGGTGAATCGAGAGGTAGTGGAGCGTCCCCTTTCCCCTTCGATTTGATTTACTCTACCTTCCACATTGCAAGAGTTCTTTGTGGTCATAGTAGAGTGAATGGGCTAAGGGATGACCTTCCACTTGAGCTTAGTTGCAGGGAGTGAAGTGTTGAAGTGATTTTAGCACCTAGGGCTTAATTGTGACTAGGGACCTCTCACCTGCACCAAAGGGTTAGGTCTATATCTAGGAAGAGGGTTTATCACTTGGAATCCCTAGAACTCCATGCGATTCTATCCGAGTGCAAGGTGTAGAGATTGTTCGATTTCTCCACCGGGACATGGTATAGAGTCAGTCATGGTTGACCTTATATTTGGGACCGTGTATTGAAGGATTTCCATGACTCATTAATGCATTAATTAGGAAGCATAATAGTTGGTTCTACACTTGAAATGATTGTGCTCATAAGAACAGTATCCCAGTACACCATTTATATTGATTGCCTTATCTCTCAATTTGATTGTGCCTCTCGTTCTTATTTCTTTTATCTCTTTTTATATAAATCTCACTCATCATACCATCGATTTATTCTCATCATAGTTAGATAGCAATCATTGTGTTTCTATTCACTATTCTCTATGGATACGTTACCCACTCACTGGGATTTATTACTTCGACACCCGTGCACTTGCGGTTTACATGCATATTAGGTCATGTCAAAGATGCAACAAAGAAATGTGACTCTAGTTGACCTTTAACAGAGGAATGTGGCTTATGTTGCAGATCAAGAAGAGAAAGAGCTGCTTTTTGTGGGAACTTGTTTTGCAACAAATAGCTCAAGGGAAAATGAAAAAGGGCTTGTGGGCAATGGTTGCACCAACAACATGACCTTGGATAGAGATCTCTTCAAAGAGCTGGACGCATCATACATCTCAAAAGTCAAAATTGGCAATGGAGAGAACCTTGTTGTTAAAGGAAAAAGAATTGTGGTAGCTGGCGGTTTATTTGGTACAAAATTAATCAAAGATGTGTTATTTGTACCTGATATCAAGCAAAATTTGCTGAGTGTCAGTTAGTGATAAGTGCTAAATAGTTCATATTTTTTTGTATCATTTACAATACATTTAACATGGATTTTGACATGTTTAGCACCTAAGGTAATAAACTCCACCCGTTTAAAAGCAGGTAATGAAGGAACATCTTCTCTACTTACTCCAAACAACCCAAAGCCATCTTAAGGTAAGAACATATACGTCATACTCGTAACATAAAACAAGCGCTTCTTGGGAGGCAATTCAAGTAGTTTTATGCATTAGTTAATTTTTTTTAGTTTTAGTCTTTATCATCTAATGATTTAATAAAATGTGGTACTTAATTTAATGGTGTGAAGTTGACTCATCTTTATTGAATTCCATCAGCCAAATTTGGTTATGGAGTCTAGTATTATTATTAGGAATTGTTTTCATGCCATTTTACATAGGGAGAGTCCTTAGTTTGTCATTGTTTATATCGCAATGGGCATGGTCTAATAGTTATATGCTCATTGTGATGCAAGGGCAGAGAGATGCGATTTATGGAAAATTTGGCTAAGCTTGTCATGGGCTCACCATGTGCATGGTCATGATGATGATGAGTTATCATGGTTGTTCCTTGTAGTATGCATGATGATGAGTTATCATGGCTATTGCATAGAGTAAGCATGATGATGAGTTATCATGGCTGTTCCCCGGTGTATATTATGTCTCTGGATTTTCCAGTGGTTTGGTATGGCCTTACCACACCCGTGGTGAGGCCATTGTGAGCATAAGCCAACTCTTAGAAAATTTTGAGCCCTAACTAAGTTGACAATGGCCCCATAACAGGTATGTAACGGCCATGGTGCCTTGAAAAACTGAATAGATGAGCAACGGGTGTTATCAGGCCATTCTCTAGGTTGTTATGGGGACATATAGGGCCACTGATAGGTGACCCTTTGGCCTTTCTCACTCAAATCTTCGTTTCTTTCTTCCAACTCACTGAAGAATACTCTTTTACACTTAGCTTCTTGACATGAGGACACTTCCGAACTTTCTAGCGAACTCCACACCTTGATTCTTCTTCCCTCCACCGTGAATATTTGTTCCTCTCTCGGCCAATTTTGAAAGAAACTTCTAAAACCTTTGAAATCATGATTTTATGATGTATGGATAGAAATGAAATAGTTTAACGAAGTTTGGTGAACGTTTTTATATGAATTTTAATAAAACAAAATTGTATGAAAATTTTTCACTGAAGTCAGCCTTCACAACGGTCGTTCCATGATAAACAACGGCTGTTGTGATGACCATTGTGTTCAAATTATAAACTAGTTGTAGATGAGCCATAATGGATGTTATGCATATATTGTAAGGATGTTATGGAATTTTTCTCGCTCATCTTGCCTTGGCAATATCTGGCAATAGGGTCATTTTAACACACAACAAACTCACCACGGGCGGTGTGCACATGGAAGCCCTAGAAAAGTACATAGCTATACTACTGAATTTCACAATGGGTCATTGTGTGCCCATTGTTCACATTCAGAGGGTTACCACGGTCATAGGCAAGGGCATGTTAAGACCGTTATGGTCACATAACGGCCATGGTATTCCTGTTGTGCACCCATTGTCCATTCCTGCATTACATTTTTCTATATTCTATTGATTAATTTTTTGTATTCTTTTTGAATTGTAGGTTATGGTTCAAAAGAGAACTACCAGCGGTCCATAGATAGAGGCCGAGAAGAAGAAGAAGAAAAGAAGAAGAAGACCAGAGAGTCTTCTTCTCAGCCAGCTGTGCCCAAATTTGGAGATCTTGAGCATAAGGGCCCGATATGGGAGGCTCGTGGATCAGAGGTTCATCGAGTGACATCAGATTGATAGGTCCACACTCTATCATATAGGTCTTACTGATGAGGCATGGGACCTCATTTCTGTTTAGGGCTGGGATCAATTTTTTGACATCCATGATCAGAGTTACTGGGAGCTCACAATGGAGGTCATGAGCTCATTCGAGCTCGACCATACCATCATCAGCCTTGGACATCGAGTAACTATCAATTTCTAGACGTTTGGGGAAGAATATATGATGTCTACATGGATTTTTCCATGCGGATGGGGATGGTAAACATGGAGTACACTCGCATAGAGTCATACTCATAGCTCCAGGTCAACCTGCCTGTCCACCTGAGCACAGATCAAGTCTATACCTAGACCTTTTGAGGCCACGATACCTATGTATGCAGGACCTTAAAGGCGTTTTCCCTAGGACGCCCGACATTCCTCAACTTCCACACCATTCTGTCATGAATGCTGACCAAGCAAGGAGATAGCATGGAGGTTGTGATCTTCCAAGTTCTTTATTTTCTATGGAGCATGGTAGCTAGGAAGTTGATTTACATCGATCACATGATAGCCTTTCAGTTGAGATATTAGTCTCAGGATACCTGCCTAGTAACCATATTTCTTGGTCTTTACATCACTAGGCTTGCAAGGGGTATTGGGCTAATTAATCGCTGTGTCGATATGCATCGCGTCAGGAGGCATGCAGCTGCTCGATGTCACTATGCTCTAGGTAATGCTCATGATTGAGCGGCGAGACACACTTCATGGGTTGTAGTTCTGGGTGGCCCATGGGTCTGACTCTGAGTCTTCAGAAAATGAGGAGTCTTTTTCAATAACCATTGCCATCGTAGTTCCTCCGATCCTAGTTGCATCTACTGTTGTTGCTGCTGTTGCTCCTCCTTCTCCCCTGACTATGACACTGACCCATCTATTCCATCAGCTCTTGAGGAGC
Organism: Dioscorea cayenensis subsp. rotundata; assembly: GCF_009730915.1. Classification (NCBI taxonomy): domain Eukaryota; kingdom Viridiplantae; phylum Streptophyta; class Magnoliopsida; order Dioscoreales; family Dioscoreaceae; genus Dioscorea; species Dioscorea cayenensis. The sequence goes on along the minus strand of NC_052477.1, from coordinate 13,816,002 downwards.
AACTGGCCCATCTTGAGGAGGGTCAGATAAGGATTGAGGATCTACTTCGACAAAACCTGGCTCATCTGCAGCACTAGCACTCCTCATCCACCCCAGTGCCAACTTCACCGACAGCAGCAGCTCCACTAGAGCTAGAGTCTCCTCCTACTTCATCAACACCACCCATTTTCCACCAATCATACACTAATCAAAGACTTTCCATGCCGACTTCCACCATTTTTATTTTCTTCACCACTTTTGTATTTTCATTATCAGTCTTACATTTACATTTCAGGAATGAACATTTACCCTGCTACTTCTATACTTAAATTTGATCATAATGGAGTTTATTTTATAGTATTTTACTTTATTTTTTATATTTAATTACTTCACTTATGTCTCCATCATCATTTAAGGTGATCAGGTGTTGTCTTGGCCCGCAAAATTTGGAGCTTGGACATAGGTAACTTAATCATCCTCATTGACCCAACTAAGAAATCAAGGGAGTACTAGTACCCATACACTCTTTCATTTTCTTTTATTATTATATGTGACTACTTGATGAGTGTCTCGCAAGTGCACAATGCCATCGAAGTAATACCTCTTGTGCAAGCACAAGAGGGTTGTATTCCTTAGGCCCAAGGAGCTAGCCTTACTTCCTCTTTACTCATTGTCTAACCAATCAATTCAAGTTTGGGAATTAATACTATTAATAAAATTACAACTAAGTGAACAATGTCTACATGGTAAGTGAGAGGCTGGAAAATCAAGGAATGAGGGTGGTCACGGATGTGGATCACCCCTGGACTTACAAAGGGTCAGAAAAATGCTAAAGTTGCTAAGCAAGTGGTAGTTTAGGCCAAGAGAAATCCGAAAATAGATTACCCTAATGGTCAGAGTGATAATTCCATACAAGTATTGGCTTGGAATCTCTTCCGGAAAAATCTTCCTATGATTGCAATACACACAGGGAAACCTCTAATCTGGACCGATACTCAACCTAAGTCCAGCCCTAATGGTTGAAAGGATATGAGTTACCTGATGGTCACGGCGTATTCATACATGAATTCTTATTAAACTAAGTATGTCTAGTACAAGGATGTTGGTCACGCAACCAAGTATAACCAAAAAGTTGAAATACAGAGTTCTCATGCAAATAAACACATCAAAGATCACAAAGCATAAACTATGAAGCAAACCACATACATTAAACAACTCAAAGCATTCATCAACACAAGTTCACCCCAAGGTTCACCGATATCCAGTGACCGTGGAATCTAGCCATCTATACAAGCAAATACACAAGATAGGTTCATGGAAACAACTATAAAAACATAATAAAACTCCCTCAAACGTTGGCCTACCGGTGGCCTCACAAAGCTCGATTGTGTCCCATGAATAGTAGTCTAACAAAATCTGAAAGTGTTCTTAGTTGGCCGTATTTGTTCAGCCATGTATTCAGATTCTTCACCCTCTATTTCAGCTGAATGATTCTGTTCTTGCACAGGTTCTTTACCCCTTATACGAAGTGTTCGTTCAAGTTCAGGATTTCCTTCAACCAATGTCGATGGGTTCCCTCGGGTTATAACCTAGAGTTGCAGCTAAAGAAAGAAAAACAAATCAGAACGATGATAGAATAAGAAAGTGTGAAATAGAGTAAATGATGAATAGCTAAAATAGCAAATTGCAAAGTATTTCTAAAACACCTACTCCCTAGCAACGGAGCCAAAAACTTGACACACTCCTTGTGTGTGACCCGTAAGTGCACAGGTTTGTCGAAGTAATAATACCCCAGCGAGTGGGTAGTCAAATCCACAGGGAATAGTGATTAGAAACACAAAGATTTCTATTTAACTAAAGTTAAGATGAATCAATAGTGGTGTGAACAAAATTAATATGAAAAGAACTAAAGAAAATAAGAAAGAGGGCCGTAATAAAATGAGAGGAAAGGCAATCAATAGAAAGTGGGACACTCGGACATTGCTCCCCCTAGGACTATTGCTTCAAGTGCAAGACTAACTATTAAGCTCCTGACTGATGCTTAATGAGTTGTGGAAATCCTAAAGTACATGGTCCCAAACCCAAGGTCAACCGTGACTAACTCTACACCATGCCCCAGCGGAGAAATCACTTAATCTCAACACCTCACACTGTGTAAAGTTACAAGAAGCTCTATGGATTCTAAGTGATGAACCCTATTCCCTAATATAGTCTAACCTTTTAGTCCAGGTGAAAGACCCCTAGTCACAATTAAGCCCCAGCACTAAGGATCAATTCAACGCTTTACTTTGTTGCTCTCGCAATTAAGCCCCAATGGAGTTCCTCTCTTAGCACTTTACTCTATTCTGACCGCAACAAACCCTTCAAAGATGTAGATAGGATAAATCACATCGAAGTGGAAAGAGAACATTCGGCTTTCTCTCGACTCATCCTCTTGACCCTCTCCAATTTTGCTTTATCTAACCCTCATGGTGTGCCACTCACTCACAAGGATTACCAATGTAGACTCTCAACCCTAGTGTCACTCTAGGGGAGAAATCATTCAACAAGCATTCAAGATTGGAAATCAATTAAAGACATCAACTAAAGAATCATAATAAAAGGTCAATGAAACAATAACATCCTAGGGTTTACAAGTCCAAGTACCCTCTAGGGGTTTTAGCTCTCCATGGAGCAAGATACAATCAATAATGAAATCGAAAGTAAAAACATGTAATCCATAAGTAAAACCCCCCCGGTATTCGGGTCGATGGTCTTGTGGAGTAGCCTCATCCTCTTCAAAGGTTCTCTTGTCAAGCCTAGGGCACACCTCGCCAGATCCGTGCCGGTGAAAACTCCCCCAATAACTCTCTTCCAAAAGAACGGAGTGTCGATGGCCATAGAACCACTCTAAAAACTTTACCAAAGCCCCTCTAAACCCTAGTCACAGGCCTCTCCAAAGTTGGGGAAAAGATGGAGAAAAGATGGAAAAGAGAATCCTCAAATCATGCTGAATCGGCCTTTATATAGGGCTGGAATTGAGAATCCACACAGGTGTGTGGAATTTCCACACACCTGTGTGAATCTACAGAACTTGGTTTTTCAGCGGCATGTGAATAATAACTATTATAGTAAATTACTACAGTGATTTACTACTGTACCTGCTACAGTACTCTGCCAAAACCACTCCCAAATCGACACTCTTCATCGAGGCAACATAAGCGGGCACTTGTCTATGCAGTAGATTGCATTGCCTCTTCAATAAGGGATAACATTGACGAAGATCTTGGTAATATTGCACAAGTCAGAATACGCAAATGTGACTGCCTTTGTGCCCCTCCAAACCATGTAATTTTCTTGAGCGCATGGAGGTTGGCACATATTCAAGTATCTTCGAGCACAACTTTATGTCTTCACATTTGTTCACTCCTAGATTCCATCAACAAAGTGCAATCACAATCTACTTTGGCTTCCTTCCTCTATATTTGGCTCAACAAACCCTATATGCACACAAGTAACTCAAATACACATATATTAGCACTAAAATCTGATAAAAGTAAAGCTCATCATAAGAAAAAAAAAATACTTCGTATTACTACTACACAAGCACTTATCAAATCTGCCCATACTTAAGCTTTTGCTTGTCCTCAAGCAAAAATAAAACATTGAAGCATAGAAGAAGGAAAAAATTGAAAGTGCTTTGCCTTAGGTTCACCAAAGCATGCAAAAAGAGCATTCTACAAGTAAGCAAACTTTCAATACTAAATACAAAAAATCAATGCTTTAGCTAAAAACTAGGGATGAAAAAGGACAACAAACCTGAAATCGTGTAAGTGTGTGTAAACTCACTCAAGTCAGCCTAATATATAATCCTCAAAGTTCTAAATATACGGGACTTATTTATCTACAAAACAACATAAAACAAAGAGATGGTAGTAGCTTCAGACATCCTCTAAGGTAGCCCTTTCCGAAGCGGCCGCTAAGGTGGCTTTCACACTTTCGAGGTGATAGCTCTTTCTACCAGGATGGTAGCTTTCACTCATCCCATGAGATAGCTCTTTCTCTCATTAGGGCATAACTAGTATTCGACTTATGAGAGTAGCTGCATACTTCATAGGTGGTAGCTCTTTCCACCCCAAATGCACAACTAAAACAAGTATTTTTCTCTTTTCATTTTTTTCAGCAAAATTAACACAAGAAGACAAAACTAATTATTCCCTTAAACATCAAACTTGAGTTTCCAAATGGGTTTAATGAGCGAGTAGTGCAACAATTGTCAATCGGGCAAAAATTCCTAGAAATTCAAGTAAAAACTAGAGCATGAGAACATTCAATGTTAAAAATTCCCCTAAACTTAAGAATACAATCATTGCAACTAAGGTGAACTACCATTAGCTACGTGAGCATATATTTAGTCAAAACTTATGTAATAAACATGTGTAATTTGAACTCCCCCCACACTTAAGATGTACATTACCCTCAATGTACGCAAGCAAGCACAATAGGATATATATCAATCAAAAAGCATATGTGGAAGTGGGCAAATTGAAACAATACTCACTTGAACTCTGAATGGTACATTTGATGGAGCTATATTCATTGAGAGTTGAGTCCCAATGAGTTGTGGAGCACACACGACCATAAGACCGTGTCCATGACTAGTTATCAAATTTCCATACTCACAAGACCATCTGCACGTATACACAAGGGGGTTCAGTGAAGCTCAACAAAAACAAAAACAACTCGAGTATATAAAAAAGGCAATGAAATACAACTCGAAACAAAAAAAAATGATAAACTCAGAAGGAAGATCCTTTTTGAGTGATACAAGTCCAAAATAAAATATAGAAATGAAATATGAAAATATAAAGAAACTTAAAAGAAAATTAAAGACACATCAAGCGTCGATGTCTGGCAGGGGCTCCTCTATTAATACTATTGGTGCAGTTGATGATGCGGATGCTAGTGGATTAATCGGTGCTTGAACTGGTGATGGTGGTGTTGTGGATGCCTAACGGGTCCTCGGTCTCATCGGCCATGTCATAAGCTAACTATACCTCCCTAAGAGAGCTAAAATCCTGAAATCATGTCTGACCGAACTTGAGCTTTGATAAACACTCAAATCGAGCCTAGTGCTGGGGAATCGAGAACTCTATACCCTCTGGCTCAGGTGAGGCCTCTTGAGGATGCTTACCGGCTGCTTTCTTAGTCCTTGGAGCCATACCTACTAGTATTGAAAAGAAAATTGACCAAATAAACTCACAAAATAATATTGCAGGAATCCACATGGTCGTGTGGAAATTCCACACGCCCGTGTGGATCCAAGGGGATTAAAAACCGTACGGCCGCATACTAAAAATAAAAAAAATACACCCTAAAATCATTTCTAAACTCATTCTAAACATGCACCAAGCAGTTAATCATAGAAATGAAGCACATACACTAGTTTAATTAAGAGAAATCAAGATTTGGCAAAGAAAAGAGAGAACAAGGGTTTGCCGATGAAATAGAGAATGAAAACTTGAAATCGACCGGAAAACTCGAGTAAAATACCTCTAAAATGACAGTGCGAAGTCGGGAGAGTGCTAGGACACGTTCTCAAAGTGTTTGGGAGTGAGAAGATGAAGAAACATGAAGAGATTTTAAAGAAAACCCGTGGCTCTTGGTGTTCTGTACATCCACACGGGCGTGTGGAAATTACCCATGCCCGTGTGACTCCACAGGAGAGCCTCACAGGGGCAGACACACGCCCCTGTGTGCTCTTAGGATAGCACACTTTTAGCTCTGAACGGATCCACACGGGCATGTGAAATTCCCCATGCCCGTGTGTCCGACCCACAGGGGCATCCACACACCCTTGTGGCTCTTCTATCCACACGAGGAATTTGTCTAAGTGTTTCACACGCCCGTATGGAAATTCCACATGGGCGTGGATCTTTACAGGGCCACTCACAGGGGCATTCACACGCCCCTGTATCTTCTCAGGATGGCGAGGTCTTCTCTGCACGAAATCACACAGGGCGTGTGGTAATTACACACGCCCGTGTGTAATGCACATGGTCAAAAACAAGAGTAGACACACGCCCCTATATCTTCTCGGGATAGAGTTCTGAACCTCTGGAGAGAAACACATGCCCGTGTGGAAATTCCACACAGGCGTGTGACCATCACAAGGTCATTCACAGGGGTAGACACATGCCTTGTGTCCTCTTGGGATGAGCTCTGAACGAAAACGCACGTCCGTGTGGAATTTTCACATGGCCGTGTGTCTTCTCTGGATGACTTAGAAAAAATCACAGACTTTGCAGAAAATTTCTGAATGTTTACATGAAAAACACGCTCAAACGACCAAGATACTTCGCCACACACAAATAAGCACACGATAACACCAGTAATCCACGAGAAAATCACAACCATAGTTTGTAAAAGATTAAGACACCAATACTCAAGTTCTTATTCATGTAAACACTAAACGAAAACCTAAAAAATAGTAAAGACTTGGGTTGCCTCACAAGAAGCGCTTGTTTAATGTCACTAATCTTGACGTACCTCTTCTTACCTCACTGGGGCTCATAGATGAAGGTTTCCCTCTTACCCATAAATTGAAAACATGATGAACATAATCTTTTGATGGTAGAGCAGGAGGTATCGAGCATGTTACCACATGAGGGTTTGTTACCCTCACTCTGTTCTTGTACATCCCCATTAGCCTTGGGGTGTTTCTTGTGGCATCTCCTTGCTCACTTCATCTTTTGGAGCATCTTCTTCACGATCCCCAATGTAGATGGTACCTTTTCCTCTAGACCAAGCATCAAGACTTCTTCATTTTCCACTCCTTGGTCTAGCACCCCTTCATATGGGTCTGGATTTCATCATTTCTTGCACATATTCATCTATTAGTTCATCGGTAGTGTCAAGAAAGTAAAGAGTTTCATCAAAGTCAAGAGAATGTCGCATAACTTCGGTGAGACGGTATGTCAACTTGTTGTCACCAACCCTTAGTGTTAACTCCCCACCGTCCATGTCGATAAGTGCTTTAGAAGTGTGCAAGAATGGCCTCCCAAGTATCAAAGGAATATCTACATAATCGTCGATATCCAACACTACAAAGTCCACAAGAAATATGTACTTGTCAACTTTCACAAGTACGTCTTTGATAATGCCCCTCGGATGTCTAACCGTTGGGTCCGCCAATTGAAGTGTCATCCGAGTGGGCTTAGGCTTTCCCAAGCCTAGCTTCTAAAAGAAGGAGTATGACATGACGTTGATACTAGCTCCTAAATCTGCCAATGCCATCTCTTTACCCATATTACTAATGTTGCATGGAATAACAAAGCTTACGGGGTCTTTCTTCTTGTTTCACATATTCTTTTGCAGCACCACCAAACAAGAGGCATCTAAGATCACCAATGCACTCTCCTCCAACTTCCTCTTGTTGGTCAAAAGATCTTTTAAAAACTTTGCATACCAAGGCATTTGGGATAATGCCTCCACAAAAGGAATGTTGATGTGCAATTGCTTGAATAGACCCAAGAACTTCTTGTATTGTTCATCATTTTGGTCATTCTTCAACCTTGAAGGATAATGGATTCTTGGCTTGTAAGGTGGGGGTTGCCACCCTTTTCTCCTTGTTAGCTATTTCCTCAACCTCCACAACCTCGGGTGCTTCAACATTGGTCTTCTTATTTGGAAGCCTACCCTCAACCTCATGACCACTTCTCAAAGTGATCGCCTTCACATGTTCCCTCGGATTAGTCTCGGCGTTACTAGGCAAGCTTCCTTGAGTTCTCTCTGATAACAACTTCGCAATTTGCCCCACTTGATTCTCTAGATTATGCAATGAAGCGGTGTTATTGCGAAGTGTAGCTTCGACCAACTGAAACCTTGTATGTGATGATTGAACAAATCTATTCAAAGCTTTCTCTAGATCTGTCATCTGGGTCTCCAAGATTGAATCTCGATTCTCCATGTTTGGGGCTTATTGTTGTTGGAAACCCGGTGGTGCCATGGCCTTTTTTTACCCTTGATTACTCCATGAAAAATTGGGATGGCTTCTCCACCCTTGGTTGTAGGTGTTGCTGTAAGTATCCCCTTGTCCTCTTCCCAAATTGCCGACAAAGTCTACTTGTTCAGTTAGGGCTGACGTAGCAATCGAAGTAGGACAATCGGATGGTATATGTGAACCACCACAACCATCACAACTTGTGATTGCAGCTATCCTTGGTGAAGTCCATGTATCCAATTTCTTGCTCAATGCCTCTACTTGGGCTGCCAAGGATGTAACCGCATCAATTTCATGGAGTCCAGCCACTTTCTTCCTTTCTCTTGCATTCCATTGGTAGCTATTCAAACCCATTTTTTTAATCAATTGTCGGGCTTCTTTGGGACTTTCATTCCCCATTGTACCTCTTGTGGAAGCATCGAGAAGTTGTTTGTTGCTTGAGCTCAACCCGTTATAAAATGTATTAATGATCATCTATTTGGGGAACCCATGTTGTGGACACTTTTGCAAAAGGTCATTGAATCATTCCCAAGTCTCAAACAAAGTTTCAAGCTCCATCTGAACAAATAAAGATATCTCATTGTGAAGCTTTACCGATTTTCTCGGAGGGAAGTAACTTGCAAGGAAAGCTTCAACCATTTCGTTCCATGTTGTGATGGAAAGCTCTTGGCAATGAATGGAGCCATTGATTCGCCCTTCCTTTAAAAAAGAATGGGAAAGCCCTCAAGAGAATTGCATCATCAGAAACCCCATTGATCTTCAACATGTCGCACACTTCAAGGAAGTTCTCAATATGATTGTTGAGTCTTCATCGGCTAACCCATTAAACTGTGCGGATTGTTGAACCATCTGAATAAATGCTGACTTCAACTCAAAATTATGGGCTTCTACCCGTGGCCTCACAATCTTGGATTGTGTCCTATAAATAGTCAGTCTAACAAAATCTAAAAGTGTTCTTTGTTGGTCCTCTTATTCAGCCATGTTTTCAGATTCTTCACCCTCTGTTTTAGCTAAATGATTTCTATTCTTGCACAGGTTCTTTACCCCTTCTACGAAGTGTTCATTCAAGTTCAGGATCTCCTTTAACCAATGTCGAAGGGTTCCCTCGGGTCATAACCCAGAGCTGCAACCAAAGAAAGAAAAGTAAATCAGAACGATGATAGAAATAAGAAAGTGTGAAAATAAAGTAAATGATGAATAGCTAAATAGCTAAAATAGCAAAGTGCAAAGCATTTCTAAAACACCTATTTCCCAGCAACGGCGCCAAAAACTTGACATACCCCTTGCGTGTGACCAGCAAGTGCATGGGTTTGTCGAAGTAATATTACCACGGCGAGTGGGTAGTCAAATCCATAAGGAATAGTGATCAGAAACACAAAGATTGCTATTTAACTAAAGTGAAGATGAATAAATAGTGGTGTGAACAAAACCAATATGAAAAGAACTAAAGAAAATAAGAAAGAGGGGCACAATAAAATGAGAGAAAAGGACAATCGATAGAAAATGGGGACACTAAGACATTGCTCCCCATAGGACTATTTTTTCAAGTGCAAGACCAACTATTAAGCTCTTGAATGATGCTTAATGAATCATGGAAATCCTAAAGTACATGGTCCTAAACCTAAGGTCAACCGTGACTAACTCTGCACTATGCTCCAATAGAAAAATCACTCAGTCTCAACACCTCACACTGTGTACAGTTGCAAGAAGCTCTAGGGATTCCAAGTGATAAACCATTTTCCCTAATATAAGTCTAACCCTTTGGTCCATGCGAAAGACCCCTAGTCGCAATTATGCCGCAACACTAAGGATTACTTCAACACTTCACTTTATTGCTCATGCAACTAAGCCCCAGCAGAGTTTCTTTCTTAACACTTCACTCTATTGTGACCGCAACAAACCCTTCAAAGACGGAGATAGGATAAATCACACCGAAGAGGAAAGCGGACGTTCCGTTACCTCTCGACTCACCCTTTTGACTCTCTCCAATTTTGCTTTGTCTAACCCTCATGATGTGCCACTCACTCACAAGGATTACCAATGTAGACTCTCATCCCTAGTGTCACTCTAGGGGAGAAATCATTCAACGAGCATTCAAGATTGAAACTCAATTAAAGACATCAATTAAAGAATCATAATAAAAGGTCAATAAAACAATAACATCCTAGGGTTTACAAGTCCAAGTACCCTCTAGGGGTTTAGCTCTCCATGGAGCAAGATACAATCAATAATGAAATCGAAAGTAAAAACATCCAATCCATAAGTAAACCCCCCCGGTATTCGGGTCGATGGTCATATGGAGTAGCCTCGTCCTCTTCAAAGGTTCTCTTATCAAGCCTAGGGCACACCTCGCCGGATCGGTGCCGACGAAAACTCCCCCAATAAATCTCTTCCAAAGGAACGCATTGTTGATGGCCGTAGAACCACTCTAAAAATGTTGCCAAAGCCCCTCTAAACCCTAGCCGTAGGCCTCTCCAAAGTTGAGGAAAAGATAGAGAAAAAATGGAAAAGAGAATCCTCAAATCGAGCTGAATCGCTGGCTTTATATAGGGATGGAATAGGGAATACACACGGGTCATGTGGAATTTCCACACGCCCGTGTGAATATGCAAAACTTGGTTTTTTAGTGGCTTGTGAACAGTAACTGCTATAGTGAATTGCTACAGTGATCTATTACAGTAACCTGCTATAGTACTCCGCCAAAAACACTCCTGAATCCACACTCTTCATCAAGGAAACATAAACAGGCACACGTCTATGCCGTAGATCGCGTCGCCTCTTCAGTAAGGGATAACATTGACGAAGATCTTGCTAACATTGCACAAGTCAGAATTTGCAAATGTGACTGCCTTTGTACCCCTCCAAACCATGTAATTGCTTGAGCGCATGGAGGTTGGCACACATTCATGAATCTTCGAGCACAACTTGTGTCTTCACATTTGTTCACTCAAAGATTCCGTCAACAAAGTGCAATCGCAATCTACTTTGGCTTCCTTCCTCTATAGTTGGCTCCACAACCCTACATGCACATAAGTAACAAAAATACACATATATTAGCGCTAAAATCTGATAAAAGTAATGCTCATAGTAAGAAAAGAATAATTCATATTACTAATACACAAGCACTTATCAACTGGTCCCAAAATTTCCAACGAAGCTTACAGGTTTCATGCGGGTGCAAGGAGCTCGTGAGGTTTACAGTCAAGTATCTGCGGCTCTTAATTCCTTTACTACAGTGCCTACTACAGTGTTCTTGCTTCAAAAATGTAATTTCTGGTAGTGATTTCTTCCTAATTGCGTTCTTGAGCTAATTTTGGCTTCCTTGAGGCCTGTAACACAAATACAACCAATTTAGGATAAAAAAGGACATCGATTCATTCAAAAATGCATGTAAGCATGTATAAAACTTGTGTTAGATACATACATTTAGACTCTTATCACTTCACTTATGCATGCATGCGTACATTGGGGGCAACACACTTCGTAAGTGTGGGGAGGGTAGTGCAAGAGTGCTTTACTTTGTACTATATTGTGAAATTTGTGCTATATTGTGGAATATTATAAATTTTGTTGTAAAATAGTGCTTGTACTTTATATACATCCTAGTGTTGACCTTTGAAGACATTGCACTTGTTTGATTTTTTTTAGTCTAGGGACATGATATGTTAGATTATCATTTTTCTTTGCTTCTCAAGAGTTAGGATGCCTTGCGAGTTTTGCTCTATCTCGTGTCCTTCTTGAGTCCACCTTGTACCTTATATCTGTGCAGAAAGTGATGTTCTATAGTAGGGTATCATTAGTCTATAGCAAAAAGAGCTACCTCTTTTGTAGTCTGTAGTCACTCCTAATAAGTCGGATATAAAAATAATGCCCCTAGTGGGAGAGAGGGCTACCTCCTTGGAAGTGTGAAAGCTATTGCTTGTGAAAAAAAGTAAGTATGTGTTTATGAATGTGAAACTTTGAAAAGTTATGCCAAATAAAACCTCGAATAGTTTTTGCAATACGATCCAAACTATAAGACAGTAAACAAGGAGATCAACACTTGGGAAAATATTTTTCATCGTAGAGTAGTCCACTCTTTGTAGAGGTATGATCATGCTACCAAGTATTTGATTATTCCCTTATACTAATGGAAACTCCATATTTAGTTGCCTAAGGTCAAGCACTTATCATGTCTTCTATTTTTATCTTTTCTATTTGCTTGAGGACAAGCAAACCTTTAAGTGTGTGGATATATGATAAGTGCTAAAATAGTTTACAGTGCATTAAGCATGGATTCTGACATGTTTAGCACTTATTTTGTACGAAATTTCATTCTTTTTATTCACCTCAGACTTTATTTTAGTTTTAGGCAAAAAAAGCGAATTTAGGGGCATTTTGAAGCATAATAGGCCAAGTTACTGAATTAGAGCTTCACCATGGCCGTTGTCCAATCTCATCATTGCCGTTATCAAGCCGTGGCAACATAGAACCACTGGAAGCACCACAACCTCATAATGGCCATTGTGAAAACCCATCATAATCGTGATCTAGCCATATAATGCCTAGAGAGCCATTCCAGGACGTGACTTGGAGCCAAAGTAATAACTTACCCACCACGGGCATGACAACACCGATGGTGAGGCCATGGCGGACTTGATCCTATAAATACTCTAGGGTTTTCAAAATTCGGGGAGATTCTTTTGCCAAATAAGGTAGGACAAGTGGAGTTTTGGAGATATGAGTGGCTAGAGACAAGTTTCTTCCATATTTCAGCAGATTCTGGCGAGTTTTCTCAAGGATAATCCAACAATCATCATTAGAGGAGGGCTCACGAAGGTGTTCGTCGTCATCTTATCAATCTTGGGATCCTCTCAGCCTTAACGTTGGTAATTCTATTAGAGGGGGTTAGTTTAGGAATTCTTTAAATGCTTACTTATTCATTGGTCTTATGGGTCTTCCTTGCTTTTATTGATTATTTTATTATCCATATGAACATAATTCGAGGGAAATTGTATGTCTAGGTCCCTCGATCATTGTAAATGAATATTAATTGATAATTTAATAAAACTTTCTAGTCTTTTGTGAATCATTATATGTTTGCTTGAATAATATTCTTGTTAATGTGGATGAGGAAGATATGCCCGCACATTAGGAGACCCATGCTCTGTTAGATCTATGCATGCTCTAAGAGATTAGTTATTGCTAGATCTTTGGATTATGGATCGATTAACCCTTAGGCTTAGCGTTTGATTTGTCCCCTCTAGAGGAGTTCTCATACTTAAGTCAAACATAGGAGGCTAAGGTAGGAAGAGATTTCACTTTATCTTCCTAATGATTTAGACCTAGTTTCCAAGAGATTGGGACTATTAGGTCTTTGAAATCCCCAGTACAATTCTAGAACACAATAGCCACACTCCATGGCTACCATAAGTAATATTAAAGATAACTATCATACAACCTCTCAATTCCTTCCAATTGTGCTTAATGATTCTTCAATTTTATAATGTAATAAATTGTTGAAGTAGATTAAAGAAAGAACATAAATAAGAAGGCTATTGATTTAGTGAAAAGAAGTAATTGGAGTCTCTCACTCTTCCAGGGGAAATACGATACTCATGCTCATCCATGAGCTATTACTTGACAACTCATACACTTGTAGTATTCACGGACTAATTGTAATATTATTTGCATAAGGGCATGTTTATATATTTGCATAATTCACACACACCTCATAGAGAGGTCCATCAGTCAGCTACTTGAAAGAGGTTTCAAAGTGATCTTTGAGGGACAAGGAGTGCTTAACCAAATGATTCAGAAGATAAGGATATGTTAAATGTAAATATGAAGGAAAAAGGCTTTGAATTAGATCCTTTGGAGGAGTAGCAAGCAGCCTACTCAGCAAAAAAGGTTTAGGCTAAAATCTAGCACAAACGGTTTGCCAACAAATATTTTCTATATATAGTAACAACCTACACCTTTTGCTTTTCCAGACCCCCATAAAGATGTATGTTTCACCATTACTCGGTGTTAGGTAGTTCAAGTAACCTTGCATTGATATACTTACGTGAGTCATGGCAGTTGAATCTAACCAAAAGTGTATCTAGGAACTAAAATGGGATTTACGTTAGTAAAAATAAGAGCAAAATATGTAACTTTCTTTATGTACCAAGCACGATACTTAGGGTAATCTTTTTTCACATGAGAAGACTTCTTGCAAAAGAAGCATTTCATTTCTTTATGCTCTTTGTCAGGGCCTTTGAGCTTCTCTTGCGATTTTGATTTTGCAACTTAGGGTCAGATTACCTAGATATATCTCAAACATCACTTAATAAGGGAAAAAGTGATCAAGTATGAAAATTCCATGGACTAGTTTAAGAATGGAGACGACCAACTCAAGGAATAAAGTCTAATATACCTTTATAGAGCCAAGAAACTGACCAAAGACAGCCTCGATCAGTTGGTAAGAATTTAAATCCTCTTGATCTTTTTGATCTTCCAATAGCCCTTCGAAAATAAAAGTGGGCTTATGTCAAATAATCTCTTTCTAACTTTATTTCATATAAAAAGTTATCTCCAGTGTTTTTTAGCTATAATTACAAAATTTTACCTATTAAAATTCCTAACCACATTCAAGAAGTTTTAACAAGTCTATAATGGAAGGAAGCTGCTACTTGAGGAGATGCATGCCATTGAGAAAAACCAAACGTGGACTATGGACAAGCTTCCAAAAGGAAAGCCTATCATTGCCTATAAGTGTGTATTTGCCATAAAATTTGATGCAGATGGGTTATTATAGAGGTACACAGTGAGACTAGTTGCAAAGGGATTTACCCAAACCAATAGCATTGATTATATAGAAACATTTGCCCTTGTAGTTAAGCTTAAATTATTTGGGCTTTGTTATCTATCACAATGAATTTAGATCGGAAACTTCATCAACTAAATCTCATAAATACTTTTTGAACAAAGATTTGGAGGTGGAAATCTTCATGAGACCTTGATTGGATTTGAAGATATGTTGGGAACAAAAGTTTGCAGCTTGAGAAAGGTTCTATATGGATTAAAACAGCCATCGCGGGTTTGGTTTGACTGATTCACCAAATTTTTAAAAGGGTATAGTTTTTCCCAGGCCTAGTCTAACCATACTTTGTTTCTGAAATATTTAAATTCAGGAAGAGTCACGATTTTAATAGTCTATGTTGATGACATAGTGCTCATTGGAGACAAGGAAATGAAATTAAAGACATTGGCAAGTTGCAATATTTTCTCATCATGGAGGTGGCAAGATAGAAGAATGGAATTATTGTCATACAACATAAACATATCTTGGATTTGCTTGAAAAATAGGTATGACAGAATGTAGACTAGCGGATACACCTATTGATATTAATTAAAACCTAGGAGATATCAAGAAAGGAACTCTAGTTACTATCCCTTAATACTAAAGGCTAGTTGGGAGATTGATTTATTAAAGGCTAGTTGCTGTAATGTCATTTACAGAAACCTCTGATATCTAAAAGTTGTTAGGAAAAATGTTGTGTTTCAAGAAAAGTGAGAACCGAGGAGGTGAGGTGCATATTGACTCAAATTGGGCAGGTTTGGTGGTTGATGGACAATCAACAATTGGCTATTGCACATTTGTTTGGGGAAGTCTTGTTACATGAAGAAACATTAAATAGAATGTAGTGAAAAGGAATAGTGTTGAGCTTTGGCGAATGTAGTTGGATACAACAGGTCTTAAAAAGGTAAAAAAAAGAGGTTCAAATACCTATGGAGGCATTCTATGACAACTAAGTTGCTATTAGTATTGCACACAATCCAGTTCAACATGACAAGACAAACACATCAAAGTTAATTGTCATTTTATCAAAGAAAATTTAGAAGCTATTATATATGCATGCCATTTATTTCAACTTTAGAATAGATAGAAAATGTACTTACTAAAGGGTTATTTAGATATTTTGATTCATTGGTTAACAAGTTGGGCATGTTTGATATTTATGCTCGAACTTGAGGGTGGTGGTGGAAAGTTATGGTAGTTAGCATATTTTAGGAGAATTAAAATAAAAGGTTTGGGCCAATAACTATTTCCATGATTTTAGAAGTTTATTAGTCAAGTTGTTCTTATTTTTTATCCTTTCCTCTTTGTGCTTAAGATATTGAGAATCAATCAATCAATTGTAGTATGATTCATTCACAAAAACTACAGTTAACAATAAGGTCAATGGGTTTCAGACTTTGGTGTAAGTCTTCTAGGCTCCATACAATGTTGCTCTAATAGCAACAATTACTACAAGAATGTGACTTTGGTAGCAATAGAAACTAGGAAGGCATAATTAGAAACTAGGGAGGCATAATTAGGTGGTTAACATATATTTAGATGAAAAATCAAGAAAACATTAGTGACTATATAAAGTCTAGGTAGATGAGGGGTATGGGCTTTTCTACTGGGGATCGTTTTTGATAGCTCATTAGAGAAGGCTTGGTGGGGTTGGCAATACACTGAGTAACCACCTAAAGGTTGATGGACATACCACTGAGAAGCTGGTTGAGATAATAAGTGGTGCTTAGCTAAAATCCTACCAAAAGCATTTCTGAGACACTGTCAAGAGTTGTGGCTAAGACTATCCTAAGAGTAGAACTAAATGCCGCAAACGAGATGTTGTTGAGAGCCATAGCTGAGACTTCAATAGAAGTATGGCTAAGAGTTATGGCTAAGACACTACTGAGAGCTTGGTGAAGGCACTAGGAAGCATTTTGAAGGAATTGGCCAATGCACTATCAAGGTGTGATTGATGTAGTGCATAGGTGATAAGTGCTAAATTGATCATATTTTCTATATCATTTACCCTGCATTTAGTATGAAACTTTACTTGTTTAGCACCTCATTAGTACAAAATTTTATTCTTTTGTTCACAACGCCCCTAATTTTTGTTTTAGGTAAAAAGAAGCAAATTCGGGTGTGTTTTGAAGCAGAATGAAGCAAGTTGCTAAATCAAGGCTACACCATGACTCACAATGGGTGTTACAGAAACTTATCATGGCCGTTGTCTATAATTACCACTGAAGCCAACCAGAGGCAACATAGAAGCCACAACGGCCTCACAATGGCCGTTGTGAAGACATCATGGCCATTGTCAAGACACATAATAGCCGAAGACCGTACCAGGACATGACTTGGAGCCCAAGCAACAACTCACTCACCATGGGTGTTACAATACCCGTGGTAAGACCATGGTGGAGCCAATCACTATAAATACCCTAGTTTTCTCCAAATTTGGGAAGACGTTTTTGTCGAATAAGGTAGGGATGACTAGAATTCTGGAGATCTAAGCGGTGAGAGATGGAGTTTTATTCCATATTCCAATGGATTCTGGTGTATTTCTCAAGAGTTTGTGAACGAGCATCATCGAAGAAGATCGCGCGTGATAGGCATCTTCACGTTTCATTAGCAGAAAGGGCATGAGTGACAAACGTCATCTGACAATCTTGGAATCCTCTTATCCCCATCCTCCGGAGAACTATTGGAGGGAGTTAGTCTAGAAATACATTGAACGCTTATTTATTATTTATTTGGTCTTGTGGTCCTCTTGTGCTTTGATGCTTAGCTTTTATGATCCATAAGAACCTAATTGGAGTGGAATTGTATGTCTAGGTCCCTCAATTATTATTTATTAATCTTGATTGATTAATATATATAGTTCTAGTTTTCGTAATCATTGCATGTTCTTAATTGATTATTAATGTTGATGTGGATAAGGAGGTCATGCCCCCATGCTGATGACACCCATGCCATGATATATCTATACATGTTCTAAAAGGTTAGGCATAGCTAGGTTTCCAGATTAGGGATTGATTGCACCTTGGCTTAGGGTTTGATTGGTCTCTTCTCATGGGATTCTCACACTTAAGGCAAACATAGGAGGTTTTAGTGGAAGAGATTCCATCTTAAATACCTAGTGATTTAGACCTAGTTTCCATAGCTTATTAGGACTAGTAGGCCTTTGAATTCCCCCGGTTCGACCCTAGAACACGATCGACACTTAACGCCTATCATAATTAATAATCAAGATAACTATAGTACATACTCCCAAGTCCTTCTAAGTGTGCTTAGTGATGTCTCCAATTGTATTATTTAATAGTACTGTTGTAAAGTAATCTAAAGAAAGATCATAAACGAGTAGGTTATTGATTAAGTGAAAAGGAAGTAATAGGAGCCTCTCACCGTTCCTAGGGAAATACGACCCTCATGCTCACCCACGAGGTATTACTTAACAACCCATACACTTGTAATATTATAGACTAATTATAGTATTAAGTGCATACTTGCATGCTTATATTTTTTCATAATTTACACAACCCATAAACTGTTTGTCAGTAGGCATGGTTAAAAGCTTTGACAAGGCACCACACAGACATGGCCAAGACTTTGCGACAATGTTGTGTAGGCATGTCCAGGGCAAGTTAAGACTTAGCTGATATCATCACAACTTTCTTGCCTATATTCTTCATATCCTTTGTTGCTCTAAGTTAGGATTTGATGGAGAATCATGATGGAATTCAAATTTTTTCTATGTATTGAACACCTCTCTTGAAGGTAAATGTTGTGTTAGTTGTAATGGTGACATTACTACCCCACCAAATTTTACTTCTTAAACAAAAGGTTGCAGCATCATTAGCTTCTCAAGAATGAAGCCATGGCTCAAGCTTATGTTGGATGTTTTTAGATGTAAGTCAAATATATTATTTGAGCCTTATTTAACACAAATGGTTATGCTAATTGGATGAGAAACCTAGACTTATATAAATTCAAGTTTAGATTTACCAAATGAACCAATGTGGGACTATTTGTTACTCTAATATCCCCCTTTCCGCCCACCATTACTAGTAGTATACACTACTCTATTTTAATAGTCAAGTTATAAATAAGCTATAAGATAAGCTCTATGTTAATGTTGTGATGTTTTGTTTTGGTCTATATGAGTAGCTTATGTAGTACAGGATTAAGTTAAATGTAATGGTGTTTTTGTTAGACTAGTTAACAAGTTAGTGGTTGTCCTTAAAAAAGTTGATGTAGTAGGTAAGGCAAAAGTTGATGTAGTAGGTAAGATGCTTTCCTAGCATGTTCTTTATCTTTATATGCATGACCATCTCTGATCTAGAATATGTTTTTCAGAAAAATTTATCGATCAGCCTTCTTTCCTCCTTCTTCTTAGACAAAAAGCTCCAACAAATGGTATAAGAGCTTTTCTAATCTTAGAGGGCCTATGTTTGAGTTAAAGAAGAAAGAAAACCAGCAAGGATTTTTTCCTCTAACAAACACTCACAAACTCAACCTTCAAACCTCCATGTCTTATAGCAATACATCATCTTTTTCAACCCTTATTTTTAATGGTGAGAACTACCATGCTTTGTGTGTCAAGATAAAAGCTTACTTGAGAGGCCTTAGTTTGTAGAAATGGGTTAAAATAGAGAAACAACTACAATCTTTGGCAGACAATCCGACCCTACAACAAATCAGAGCTCATCAAGAAAAAGAAGAAAAAGGTCAAAGAGCTTTGTCTTATATTCATGCTATAATTTCAAAGTCAATTTTCAATAGGATTATGGCTTGTGAAACTCCAAAAGAGGCTTCGGACAAGCTCAAGGAGATGTATATTGGGAAGTGACAAAACAAAAAGAATCCAGATTATGAATCTGAAGAGAGAGTTTGAAGTTTTGAGGATGAAAGACAATAAAACCATAAAAGAGTATTCAAATAGACTCATGGAATTTGTTAACAAGATTCGGCTTCATGGCGAGGAACTATCGGATCAAAGGGTTGTGGAGAAAGTTCTAGTAAGCTTACTTGAAAGATTTGAGTCTAAGATTTCTTCTCTTGAAGACTAAAAGGATTTACCTCAGATTTCTTTATTTGAGCTAGTTCATGCTTTTCAAGCTCAAGAATAAAGAAGATTGATTAGACAAGAAATCAGTAGTGAAGGACTTTTATTGTAAAGCAAAAGGGAAAAGTTTTCCAAAGTAGAGAAAAGAATCAATTTGGTGATAAGAAGGATAAGGAGCAGAATGAGGGTGAAAGAAGTAAAAATGGATGTAAAAAGAGCTATCCTCCATGTCATCATTGTAAGAAGAATGGTCATTCAGCCAATTATTGTTGGTTTAGGCCAAATATACAATGCAGGTCATGCAAGAAATTTGGCCATGTGGAGAAGGTATGCAAGAACAAGAATAATTAGTAGAAGCTGCAAGCTCAGGTAGTAGAAAATCAACAACAACAAGAGGCAGAGGAGTTGTTTGTTACTACATGATATGCAACAAGTCACTCTACAAACAGTTGGCTTATTAACAGTGGTTCCACAAACCACATGACACCTAATTCAAGTATCTTCTAGGAGCTAGATAAGTCATACAAGTCCAAAGTGAAGTTTGGGAATGGTGAATTTGTTGAAGTCAAAGGCAAGGGAGTTGTTGCTATTGAGACTACAACAGGTACTAAATACATTACAAATGTATTGTTTGTGACTGAAATTTGTTAAAGCTTACTTAGTGTGGGTCAATTGCTAAGAAGAACTATTCCTTACATTTTCAAAATATGTCTTACACTATTGTTGATCATGCTGGATATGAGCTAATGGCTATAAAAATGAGAGACAAAAGCATTCCAATTTAGTGGGAAAAGACAGATTTGCATGCCTCTACTACAGTTATTGATGAATCTGTGTTGTGGCACAAAAGATTTGGCCATTTTGATTATGATGCAGTTAAGCACTTACATTACAAAAGCTTAGCTCAAAGCCTTCCAATTATTCATGATGAAAGACTGTGGGTCAAGTTTTCAAATTTGGAAAGCAAAATAGATTGCCATTTCCTGTGAACAAGGTTTGGAAAGCTTCTGAAAGGCTATAGTTGATCCATAAAAATGTGTGTGGCCCAATGAAGACACTCTCACTAAATGGGAGCATGTATTTTATCTTGTTTATAGATGATTACAATAGAATGTGTTGGATCTATTTCTTGTAACAAAAATCAGAATTAGCTGATGTGTTTTGCAAGTTCAAGGCTTTGGTGGAGAACCAAGAAAATTGTAGCATCAAGGTGGTCAGAACATACAATGGCCATGAGTACACCTCAAAAAAATTCCATCAGTTCTGCATAGATGCTAGAATTGAACATCAATTGACAGTGACAAACACTCCACAACAAAAATGGAGTAAGTGAGAGGAAGAATAGAAACATTTTGGAGATGGCAAGATACTTGATATTTGAAAAAAAAACTATCTAGAAGATTTTGGGCAAAAGCTGTCAATACATCTATCTATTTATTGAACCGATTTCCAACTAAAATTGTGAAGGGCAACTCCTTTTGAGGCTTGGTATGAAGCTAAACCCAATTTCAAGAATCTTAGGATATTTGGGAGTGTATGTTATTCTCATGTGCTATATGCCAAGAGAGATAAGCTCGATAAGAAGGATGAACTTGGGATTTTTGTGGGATATAGCACAAATACAAAATGTTACAGAATCTTTAATGTGGAAATGAGAAAAGTATCAGTGAACAGAGATGTGATGTTTGATGAGAATGCAATGTGGAATTGGGACAAGAAAGTAGCTAAACTCATTAAAAGTAAGCAACAAATGGGTGATATTTCTTCCGATGAAGTTCAGTTTGAAGAAGATTCAGATTCAAATACTGAAGTCCCAATTAAAGGTACAAGACCCTTGGCTGATATTTATGATAGATGCAATGTAGCAATTTTGGAGCCTTATGATTATATTGAGGCTTCTAAATTTGATGAATGGAGAGTTGTAATGGAGGAGAAGCTAAAAATGATTGAAAAGAATAAAACTTGGAGTTTGGTTAATAGACCAGACCAAAAAATCTAATTGGTGTTAAATGGGTTATCATAACCAAGCTTAATCCAAATGGCTCTATCAACAAACTCAAAGCTAGATTGGTTGTAAAGGGTTATTCACAACAATATGGTGTTGATTTCACCAGCACATTTACCCCGGTTAAAAGATATGACACAATAAGATTGCTAACAGCCTTGGTAGCACAAAGCAGTTCTTCCAACTTGATGTAAAGTCAACCTTTTTGAATGCCTTGTTAGAAGAAGACATTTATGTTGAGCAACCTAAAGGGTTTCAAATATCAGGCAATGAAAACAAAGTTTACAAGCTTCACAAAGCTCTATATGGATTAAAACAAGCTCCTAGAGCTTGGTACAATAGAATTGATGATTATTTGAGAAGTCTTGGTTTCAATAGAATTATGAATGAGCATACTTTGTATGTGAAGCTGGATGGTTGTAATATGCTGATAGTCTCTCTATATGTTGATGACTTGCTAGTCACTGGAATCAATTCAGCATTAGTAGAGAACTTCAAGGAAGAGATACAAAAGGTGTTTTGAAATGACTGATTTAGGGGAGATCACATTTTTTTTTTCTTGCTATGGAGACTCACCAAACTCAAGAAGGTATCTTCTTTTGTCAAAGAAAATATGCAATCTAAAATTTTTGAAGAAATTCAAAATGCAAAATTACAAGCTTGTGAGTACTCCTTTAGATCAAAAAGAAAAATTATGCAAGGAAGATGGAGCAAACAAGGTAGATGGTGGAGTTTATAGAAGCTTGATTAGTTGTTTACTGTACTTAATAGGAACAATACTAGACATTATGTTTGCAGCTAGTTTGTTATCAAGATTTATGCAAGACCCTAGTGAGTTACATTTCAACACTGCAAAGACAGTGCATAGATATATCAATGGAACTGAAGAATTTGGAATTTGGTTAAAAAAATTAGCTAATTCAAAGCTAACAGGATATATAGATAGAGAATGGCTGGTTCCACTGAGGATATGAAGAGCACTTATGGATATGTGTATTTTTTGAATTTGGGTGTATTCAACTAGAATTCAAAAAAGCAAGAATCAGTTGCACAATGAACTGCTGAGGCAGAGTATATTTCTGTTGTAGCTGCTGTTAATCAAGCTATATGGCTGAGAAAAATTTTGAATGGCTTGAAGCAACCACAACATGAAGCTACAGAAATATTTTGTGATAATCAGTTAGCCATTTCTATGGCCAAGAATCTGGTGTTTCATGGCCATACTAAGCACATAAAAATCAATTATCATGCTGTGAGAGAAGCTGAAGGAGAAAAAGAAATAATCTTGATGGATTGTAGGTCAGAGAATTAAGTTGCTGATATTATGACTAAGGCATTACCAAAGTCAAGGTTTGAAGCTTTAAGTCTTATGCTTGGTGTTTCTAGCAAAAACATCAAGGAGGAGTGCTAATGTTGTGATGTTTTGTTTTGGTCTATTTGAGCAGCTTATATCTTGCAAGATTAAGTTAAATGTAATGGTGTTTTTGTTGGACTTGTTAACTAGTAAGATGCTTTCATGTCCTGTTCTTTATCTTTATATAAATGAATATCTCAGATCAAGAATATGTTTTTCAGAAAAAATCTATTGATCTGCCTTCTTTCCTCCTTCTTCTTAGACAAGAAAACTCTAACACTCTAGTTACATATTAATGCAATCACTATCGAAAGAAAACAATATAGATATGACGAGTAGAACAGTAATATCTCTTTCAATACAATTCTGGTACAACTTTTTTTAAATAAGAGAAGGACAGGGATTTTTTAACATTAACCAAATAAATTATTGCATTCATGTTTTTGTTTATATATAAAAAAAATATAATATGTCCTTATAGAACCCAATGTCCTAATGGAACCCAAATCTCAATTTAATTTAAATTCTAATATATTCTAATCATAGATATATTTAGAATTAAAATTTAATTGTCCTAATCTTAATCTTAATTGATTATTTGGTTACCTTGGACTAGAATACCAATCCCGAGGCAAACAAAAAAAATGCAAATTACAAAATTGCCCATGAGAACATATCTCAAGGCAAATAAAAGAATTGAAATTACAAAATCACCCTTGAGATCATGTCTCGAGTCAAAATGAAAATTACAAGATTACCCTTGAGAACACATATCTCGAGGCAATCTCAAATCTTAGGATAGCCCAAATACACATCCCCAGGCAATCCTAAATTTCATATAACCTAAGGACAGATCTCGAGGCAACTTGAGAAAGGGCAAATACCGAGGCTCCCAAACACATATCCCGTGGCAAATTGAATTTTTATTAATTAAATTTTTTTAAAAAAATTATAAGAAAATGAATTAAAATTTAAATAAAAATTTTAAATTAAATCCTATCCTTTTCTTCTGATTTAGTCAAGAGATTATGATTATAAGGGGATCAGATTTTGCTTTGGAGGTGAGGATGGCGGGAATTAGAAAAATGGGAAATCGGCAAAAAACAAGGACGAACCAAGGAAATATATATATATATATATATAAATATATGTATATATATATATATAAATTTAAAATGTAAGTCTAAGTTTAAATTTGATCCTATCTATTCGTTATGATCTCATGGCGGATGGAGATAAGATAAGGAGAGGAAAACATTCTTTTAAAAAGGGGAATAGAAGATTTTTGGAAAAAAGAAGAAATTCAGAAGAGAAGAAGAAAAAAAAAAAAGAGGGAGGAAAAAAACGAAGGAGAAGGCGCCGATCTCTCACCCTCTCCCCATATTCACATATAGATACGTATATACAAAATTCTCATTGTTGCCGCTAGTTGCTGTCACCACGTGCCGCCGCTCGTCATCAACGCCTCTGTAACCTATTGTTGCCTACCATTGCTACTATCTTTGCTCATTGTTGCCATCGTCATCATCGACACCGTGACTGTTGATGCTTTGAGTGGTTGAGATAATGCCGCCAACCAGCTTGACACCATTCCTGCTGCTGTCTCTGGTTGCCGTGTTCATCGTTGAAGCTGCCATTGCTGCTTGAGTGGCTGAGATAATGTCGCCAAGAAAGCTTAATGTTTTTGTTGGTGTCGCAGTCCCCACTTGACACCGTCGCTATTGAAGTTCACTACCTCGCAGTCGATGTTGCCGTCGTCGCTGCCACTGAGTTTGCTGAAGTCATCATATTGGCTCTGTTGCTGCTGTTTGTTGTCACCATGCTGCCTCTATTGCCTCCTCATCGGTAAAACCGTTCTTCATATAGCTCCTGAGATGGTTTGTCCCAACATGGTCGCCATTCTTCACCTCCGCCCTTGTCGACACCACCTCAATCTCCAGAATCGCACACTTGTCATGTAACCATTGCTAGGTGGCTCTTTGTTATTCTCGTTAACACCATAAGTTAAGAGAATACAAAAAAAAATTTAAGCAATAAAGCCTCCACTGTTAACTGGAGAAGAGACTTGAAGTCGTAAAATAAAGAGAACTGTTGGAGATAAGCTAAGAAAAGCTTATAGTTCAGATATGGTTCATGTAGAGCAGATGACAAGCCAAAAGAGAGCTGATAATGATCTTCAAAATTACGGTGAGCTTGATCAGAGAAAAAGAATGGGGTTTTGAAGATCTTATATGGAAAGTCAAGTTCTTGGGACCTTGGAGTCATATATAGCATGATACAACTGGACTCAGGCCTATGGATATACTTCTCATGCATGAGCTTATCACTATCTGCAGGTTTCTCGTATCATATAATACTGCAGAAAGAAGCAACATATATATTTGTATCGGCTCCAGAACTTTTATGCGAATTTGTGTTTGGATGGAATTATAATCAATAAAGCATGATCTGTATGTTGATATGGATTCAATGTTCTTCTCTTTGATGTGTTTAGTGAGATCTCTCTACATTTGTCAATTAGTAACTTGATATCTATGAACAATTTTTAGATGACTAAACTTTAAGAGCTTATCTAAAAAGTTACAACTTTAATGGGTTTGGACATGAATAAAAAAATGATCCGACCCGTTAAAATGTTGATGGATCGGATAATTTGTCACAAAGGGTTGAAACCCGGTCCGATATAAAGGGATTGCTATTCACTATCGAGGCACACTATGCCCAAAAAGGCCAAGTCTTTCATGCGCTTCTATCATCTCCTCCATGTCGGCCATGGAGAAAGGAAGACAAGGAAGGCATCTCTCCAAACTCGCAGTGTATCATCTTCGCTGGGAAGCAATTAGAGGGTGGCAGCATCCTTGTTGATTATCATATCTAGAAGGAATCCACTCTTCACTTGGTGCTCCTCCGCCTCTGTGGTGGTAACTGAGTCGTATGCTTCTCTTGTCTACTGGTGATGATGTCTAGAGCCATCCCATTCATAAGCATGCATATGCGCATGATAAAAAAAGGATTCATTATATGCATGCATATGTGCATGACATAAAAAATAAAATAATAATAAAATAAGTAAAAGATTTGATTTCATAGCCTCTCCAAATATCAAGCTTCTGATTTTCATATTTTAAAGATGCTGGTCACCAATTTAAACAAGTAGAGCAATGAAAGCCTTATCATATTAATTGGAATATGCCATCCTTTTAGTATGCAAAAAAAAGGACATGGTGGCCATTAGAAATGGGAAACCCAATATGTATAAAGGACGTGCAATATAAAAAAAATTGAGAAGTATGCATGCATATATGCATATAAAATAAAAAAAAAGTAAGCATGCATCCTCACGTGCATGGAAAGGAAATAAAAAAATAATAATAAAAAATGAGTATGCGTGCATACATATAAAATAAAAAAATAAGCATGCATATGTGCATTGAAATAAAGAAATAAAATAAAAAAATAATAATATTAATAAAACGAGAAGCATGAAATAATAAATCAGGCCATTGAGATCTCTTCGTTTATATATATGGAAAAAAATCGTTATATGCATGGTTATGTGCATGATATAAAAAATTTTGAGAAGCATACTAATAAAAAAAGGGCCGTGCATGCATGACATAAAAAAAAATAAAAAAATTTAAAAAAAAAATGAGAAGTATGCATACATGCTTGACATAAAAAAAATAATAATAAAAAAGAAATTCAAATTTATATAAAAAACCTCACATGTATCATTTGAAAAAAAAGGGTAGGTCCCACACATACAAATGACCACCAAATTCAAGTTTTAGTTTGACACATTGAAATAATTGGCTGGGAAATTAATAAAAAAAAAATCATTGAACAGCCAAGGGATTGAGAATGAAACAAGAAAGGATAACCTAATATAGAAGATTTTATCTGTCATACTTGTTTGATTGCATGATGACCATTTGAAGTTTTGCCCGAATACTAGTCTCCTTAGCCGAATATTCCTTTCTCTTTGGATGGCTAACACCGGCAAAATCTACTAAAGGCACTAACCAAGTAGAGAGAAATGCTCCTTTCTAGGAGAGAAATATAGTGCTGAAAGAAGAAGTATTATGAAGATCATAGCCTGAAGGATCCATATAAGGTGAAGAACCCACAGAGAAGCCACGTGTGCCCTCTTGGTGCTGAGGTGGAAACTTCTCACTCTTGTACTTGCATGAGAAATAAAGCGCCTCCTCTTTTCTTTCAGAATAGAAAACAAGAGGATGTGACTTGATTCATAACAAAGAAAGAATAGTCCACTCAAAACATATCAGTGATGAAACAAGCTAGCAAACTGACAAATGGAGTAAACATTTTTTTCTCTCTCACCGAAAGCTATGAGAATGTAGTGATTATATTACTGGGATCTTTGTTCGGTAAAAACTTATGAATCAAAAATATCTAAAGAAATGACAAAAAACAAATAATGATTTCGAGACAGCCATAATACTCGCAAGAAGGGTCATTCCGAGACAACCACAATATTGCAAGAAGGCTCATTTTGAAGCAACGGTGACTTCTAAAAATTTTTTTTTTAATGAGATACATATCTTAAGGCAGCAACAAGGAAGACAACGTAGTGGCAAGGCACAGGCACATGCAATGGCAATGATAATAAAATATATGTGCACATATACATAACTGATGTAATCAATATGTTTATATAATAAAATAACATGATTTATAATTCACAAATTTTCTTGTTCTTTTTTACTTGTACTTTTGCCCTTAATAGAAGGTTCCTAAGATTTTAATCTGGGGTAATTAATAATAGAGGCTTGCCTCTATTAGAAATGGAATAACCCACGATATAAATATGATATTTGTGCTTCGATGTACCGTCATGTGTCTTCTTGACAGACATGATGCCTGACACGTATTTTCTATCCCACAAATTCTGGCACGCCCGGAGAGATATCATTTCTCCTCCCATCTTTGAGGCAAAAGTACAAGTAAAGGTGTTGTTCCTACATCCTGTGAAAGAAATCTAATAATGTTTCTTTTTATTTTGCAGGAAAAGAAGAAGAAATGGCACTCAAGAACTCAACCATGTCTGGAATCCCGAAACTCACAATTTTCCTTGGTGAAGGAACTGAAGTGCAATTACCCAACTGCACCTTCAACACCGGAGTTGCAGGAGCTGAACTGACATTTGTCACAATATCTGAGTCGGTGCAATTCATAAGGACACCTGCACCTTTGGTGGAGAACTTGACTGTCCCGCGCTGAACTGACATTTGGCACAATATCTGAGTCGGTGCAATTCATAAGGACACCTGCACCTTTGGTGGAGAACCTGACTATCCCGCGGCTTCCATCTAAAGGTCATCACCCCAGTGTGATTATTCCTGCAGCTGGCAAGGACGTTGCTGTCAGGGAGTCACCAAGAGTATTTGCATTTGAAAGGTTATCCCATCCTAAAAGGGTAATTCCTATGAATGATGTTGATGATGATGATGATGATGATGATGATGAACCCACCTTTACCATTACAGCAAAGGGGCGGGAAAGTCGAATTTTTCATTCATCTGATGAAGACACACCAAAGAAGAAAAGTGTGTTTTCAAGGCTCACATGAAGGAAAGTTCAAACTTCCAAAACAAATGTTGGGTTTTGTGTCATTCCAAAGACACAAAAATAATCAAATGGGTACCTTCAGTAACTCATTTGAACCTCCGAAGTTGGTGAAGAAGAATGCAACCACTGCTAGACCTGCGCCCCCAACTGAGTGAAAACAAGGTTGGTAGACCTCCAAAGTCCTATAGGAATTCATTTGGTCAAAACCTATACAAGACTTACACAGCATCAAGGAAACTGCAATCAGTGAAGATAAGACCAAAAGAATTTTACCAAAAGAAGAAGTAATTAATTTCAACAGTGTTGAAGATAGTGTTTGACCGTTTAGCTCCTACAAGAAATCAACCCAAGATTAACCGGTCTAAATTTCAATGGAGAAGGGAAATGAAAGATGAAGAAATGTCTGATGTAAATATGAAAATACACACTTGTTGGATGGTCACTGAAGCAAGAGGAGATCCCGCACCCAAACAAGAACAACCGGGACCTGTTACACAGATCCCGTAGAAGAGAAGCAGACTACCTAAATGGAGAAGAAGGTTCCAGCCATGTGCCACCACATGAGGAGCAAGGGATAGGGACTAGCCTTTCACCACTCCATATACCACAAAAACACAAAGAAGTACATCCTCTAAATGAAGATGAAGAGGATAAACCTGCCTTTGTTCCTCAAAAGGGACACCGTGATGCTAAATATCAAAGACTCAATGATAACATGGCAATGTTGATGGGGTCAATGTTACAAATGTAGAAACAAATCAAAACCCTGATGGAAAATTCGACCTGAACAAGTAGAAAGATCGAGGAGTCCATCCTGACAGCCGAGAGAAACTCTTAGGTCAGTTGACTAAGGAGTAACGCCCACGGTTTCCTACGGAGAATGTGCAGAGGTCAAGAAGTCCAACACCTCATCCAAAGAAGACCTTCAGGCCGATGGAACATGGGGGAACCTCTTATGTCCCCATTCAGGAACAATCAACTGTGATAAGCCAGGAAGAGATATAGCGGATGGTAGTTGATGAACTAAATCAAGCCAAACGAATAGAACCAAAGGCCGATGGAGACAAGCCCTATCCCATTTACCATGACTTGGTGCCTTACCCCAAAGGATATAATGTTCCTAAATCCAACAATTTACTGGGATTGGCAATCCTGACCAATTTACTGGGAAGCCATCACATCTACTCAGACAGTTTCTCTGCAAGTCTCGCATGAGTAGCATTTGAATGGTATGCAAATCTGCAACCTGAGTCGATTCAAACATGGCAACAACTGAAAGATGTCTTTCGAGTACGGTTTGGGGACATAAGTAACAAAATCACAATTGCTGACCTCGCAGCGACTCGCCAAAATAAAGATGAAAAAGTGGTCGATTACATTATGAGATGGAGGAATTTGAGCATTAAATGTGAACAACCACTTGATCAACAGCAGGCAGTGGGTTTAATGCTCGGGAATATTGATAGTTGGATGTCACCTTTCTTGAGTACATCTGGCATCACTATATTCCAAGGCTTAATCTCATAAGCTAAAAAATTGGAAAGGACCAACCCGAAGGTGTTGTCCAATTTCCAGACCACTTCAAGGAGTGACAGAGACAAATCCAAGAAGACAGAAAAGGCGTCAAGTACACTGCTACAACCTTCAATATTGAGAAAGGGAAAGGCGTAGCGGAGTCCGCTAAGCCGGAACACGCTAAGGTACCTAGCTTAGGTGTTGCTGACAATGAGTCAAGATTTCTTCCTTCCTTGAAAGGATAGGATGAATAAGAAGTATTCCTTCAGAAAAGATAAAGTACATAAAATCTTCAAAGATGCTGTGAGAGAAGGTCTGCAGCTCCCTGAATGCAAAAGACCTGAAGAGCAAAGCAAGATAGATTATCCCAATTACTGTCCATATCATAGGGTGTTGGGACATACAATAGAAGATTGTTATGGTTTTCAAAGACTTGGTCGAGCGACAATACCAAGAGGGTAAAATCACACTCTCAAAGAATGTTTTTTCAGAGCAACCAACTGAATATATATGCTATGTGATTGCCTTAAACCGAGAGAGGTTA
This sequence comes from Dioscorea cayenensis subsp. rotundata, assembly GCF_009730915.1. Taxonomy (NCBI): domain Eukaryota; kingdom Viridiplantae; phylum Streptophyta; class Magnoliopsida; order Dioscoreales; family Dioscoreaceae; genus Dioscorea; species Dioscorea cayenensis. The sequence goes on along the minus strand of NC_052477.1, from coordinate 13,785,168 downwards.
TCCGAAGGGGAAGTCACAGTGGTTGGAAACAAAGTGATACTTACATCTACAGGAGATGATAAACTTTTTGCTATTCTAGAAGAGCTATGTGAAGTATTTATATCCAAAAGATCAATAAAGATGTTGAAGAAGTTGGTTGAATTTCAAGGGATCGTTTGAAAAAGCACTCAGCAGCCTCCTAAAGGTCACCCAACAAAACAGTCAAAGAAGAAGAACAAGAAGAGAAAGCAAAAGCGCGAACAATCAAAGTGTAAGAAATCCATTATTGAGCAATATATAGAGACCATTGGCGAATATGAACTGAAGGAAAGGGTTCTGATTATCCTCAAAGATTATTTTCCTGAAGAAGTCGAAGAATTACTCAGGGGATTAGCTTAGGAAGTTGATGAAAATGAAGAAGATATGCAAGTGGAGACTTGCAGGGTTATTTCAGGAAGAGAATACCCCCCATATAACCCATAAGATGATGATGAATATGATAGCTCCTCTGAGCCAGAAGAGTCATATGACCGCTACGGTCGGGCCTACATTAGCAAGAAGCAAAGAAAGAAGATAGCATTCAGGGAGAGAGTAAAGAAGGCGAATGCCAAGCTTTTAGAGCCCGACCAACAAATATAGTCCAAAGAACTATATTACACCCTGAAGACCCCCAAAATATAAGGTCTTAAGGAAAGTTATGCTTGCTGAAGATATTCCTACTTTCATTCAGAGGATGACAGAGGAGTCAGCTAATCGGCTGTTGCAGTTATATATTAAAGATACTGAGTGAGACAAATCTGGGACGTACTCTCCATAATCATCAGGACAAAATTTTGTTTCAGAGGTTGTGGATTCTCTGATTCCTGCCAAAGCAACAAATGCTAAGGAAAGATTTATCAAAAATGATAAGAGAAAAGAGCTTTTTGATCAAGCCATAGATAAAGGATTGGATTTTCCTAGACCCGAAAGACGGCGCGTGGTGCATTTTGATAGTCATCCAAACTACTGCCAATATCACCGGCTTGTAGGACACACCATAGAAGAATGTCAAGCTTTCCAAAAATGGTTGCAAAAATAGGTTTCTATGGGAAATTTGACACTCCTAGGAGACTACTTTGAAGAAAGAGGTGAATGTTATGCCATAGCCACTCATGATGATTCAGAAGATGAGCTGAAACTTCCCTGATGAAGAAAGATGAGATACCACAACATGTGCATCAAATGCAACTCAGAACTGGGAAGACACTTCAGCCAAGACAGGCTCCTAGTTCAAATAATCAAGATAAAGGGAAGATAATTGAAGAAGAGAATGTTTCCCCTAAAATACCCTCGAAAAAGCCAAATTTTAACATTTTGTCACATTTGAAGAAGGTCCCAGCACTCCTCAGTATGTATGATACATTGATGATGTCAACTGAAGTCAGAGAGTCTTTAATACATGTCCTACAAAATCCTGAGGAGTATCAAGCATACTTCGCCGAGGTTAACATGAAAGAATCCATGTATGCATTCCATACATCTTCAGTGTCCTTCACAGAAGAAGATTTATTGCTTAGGACTATGGCACACAATAGACCGCTATATGTGACAGGATTTTGTGATGGAGTAAAGATCAACCGGGTTTTGATCGATCCAGGGTCTTCTTTGAATTTAATGACCCTCAACACTCTTCGAGCATTGGCTCTTGAAATATGCCACTTATCTCCGGAGAAGATCATCATCCAAGGTTTTAATCAACATAGACAAAAGGCGTTGGGTCGATCACTTTTCCCCTTAAATTTGGAAAAATATCATCTAACGTGAAATTCCATGTAATTGACGTTGATGCTTCTTATAAAGCCCTCTCAGGCAGGCCACGGATTCATGAGAACCAGCTGGTCCCTTCGACACTTCATCAATGTGCAAAGTACTTGGTGGACGGGGAAGAGTTCAGGATTGATGGAGAAATCTAACCCATTGGCATCCATGAAATACACTATGAGGATGCGAGGTATTATCTTAGCACATCTAAAGGGGACAAATCAACCAAAGGGAGCAAATTACCAAGTCCAGGAGAAGAGTCTGTAATCAAGACAGCCAAAACTACTCCTGTGCTCTAAAAAAGAGAACCAGCGCGACCTCACTTTGGTAGTGACACTGAGTTATCTGAAAATGAGAGCGATGTGGATATAAATCAAAGTAAGGGTCAAATTGAAATATCTGCTCAAGGAAATGCATTGTACATTATAAGGATTCCTGATGGACTACACAAATCCTTGATGATCTAAATACAAATACAGTTGAGCATCTAAAGACATTTTATGTGCCAGCTAGACATGAAAATGAGAGAGGTATTCTCTTTTACAAGGACAAAAACAAAAAGATCTTAAATGATGATATAATAAATATTGACGAAATAGAAGATGATGAAGCTCAACCCATAAATTTTCCAAGCCATTACCCCAACAAGATCAGGACAATAGTTGAGAGATTTGGGAGCAAAATTAAGTGGTCAAGGAGGTCACATCAGGGCTTTCATAGATTGTGGTATCCTGCACATATGGACAATAAAGGAATAGGCTACTTTGAGTTTTCCAGGCACTCATATTACATGGTAACATTGCAGGAGGAAGAAGAGGAAATTAAGATGAAGAATGCACCACTCGAAATAGAAGATGGGGGGCAAGCAACAATTGATGAGTTGGTTGAAATCGACTTGGGAAGCGATGAGGACCCAAGGCCATCTTTTCATGAGTACACAACTATCAGAAGAAGAAAAAGCATTATTCAAGGCTCTCTTGAAGGAGCATATTGACTGCTTTGCTTGGAACTATAATGAAATGCCAGGGTTAGATGATGGGGTAGCTATTCACACACTGGCCATTGATCATAATGCTACTCCAGTCAAACAGGCACCTAGGAAGTTGAAGTTTGACATGGAAGAAAAGGTGATAGAAGAGACAAAGAAGCTGATTGAAGCAAACTTTATCAGAGAAGAGAAGTATCCTGATTGGATAGCTAGCATAGTCCTTGTGAAAAAGAAGAATGGGTAAATACAGATATGCGTAGACTTTAGAGACCTGAACAAGGCTTGTCCCAAGGATGATTTTCCCCTCCCAGTTATGGAACTCATGATCAACAACACCTCAGGGTATGAGATGTTCTCCTTTATGGATGGATATTTTGGATATAATCAAATTAAAATGCATCCGAAGGATCGAAAGAATACTGCTTTTATGAACACCCATGGGCATCTATTGTTATAGGGTAATGCCGTTCGGACCAAAGAATGCAAGAGTGACATATCAAAGAGCTATGACCAGAATATTTGATGATTTAATTAACAAAGTTGTTGAATGCTATGTGGATGATCTTGTGGTTAAAACAAATTCCAAAGCCAAGCATCTTGATGATCTGAGAACAGTTTTCACACGCCTCAGAAAATACAAGTTGAAAATGAATCACATGAAGTGTGCGTTTGGAGTCCTCTCTAGGAAATTCTTAGGCTTGATCATAAGGCATCGGGGAATAGAGATAGGCCCTTCCAAGATAAAGGCAATCCTGGAAATACCACCTCTGAAGACACTGAAGCAGCTGCGTTCCTTCAAAGGGTGTTTAGCATATATCAGGAGATTCATCTACAACCACTCCGGAAAATTCAAGCCCTTATCTAAACTGGTCAAGAAAAATGCGCCTTTAAAATGGGATGATGAATGTCAGAGAGCTTTCGAAGACATTAAACAGTACTTGCTGAATCCACTAGTGCTAGCAGCCCCGATCCATGGAAAGCCTCTGATCTTATATACCGCCGCATTGGAAGGGACTTTGGGAGCTATGTTGGCTCAGAATAATGAAGAAGGCAAAGAAAATGGGTTATACTACCTTAGCAGGATGTTGGTAGGAGCTAAGAGTAAATACACGGCAATTGAAAAGCATTGCCTAGCTTTGGTGTTTGCAGTAAAGAAGTTGAGACACTACCTGCCAGCGCACAAAGTAATACTCATATCAAGAATAGATCCACTCAAATACCTTATGACAAGGCCGTTGCTTACTGGAAAACTCACAAAGTGGGTATTGATTCTGATGGAATTTGACATAACATATACTCCACAAAAGGCTATTAAAGGGCAGGCCCTGGCAGACTTTCTAGCAGCACATCCTCTCCTTGATGATTCACCACTTAATCTTGATCTCCTTAATAAAGAGACATTAATAGTGGAAGAAGCAAGGTGGCGGCTATACTTTGATGGAGCATCATCTATAAAACTGGTACTTATGTCCTAAATTCCACAAATTAAAGCTGGGATAGGACTTGTGCTCGTCACACCAAAAGGGGGAATCCTCAAATATGCTTTCTCTCTTACGGAATCATGTACAAACAATGAGGCAGAATATGAAGCTCTCATAGCTGGTTTGGAACCGGTAGTTAAAATGGGGATCCAAGATATACACATATTTGGAGACTCACAACTCATTATCAAGCAAGTCGAAGGAGACTATAAGGTATACAAACCTAAACTTCTTAAATATTATAAGAAGGTCAAAAATCTGATGAAGAAAATTCCCCAAGTTCAGTTGAGGAAGGTTTCAAGATCAGGAAATGGAGAAGCTGATTCTTTAGCGAAAGTAGCAAAGGAGCTTGCAAATCCAAATTATGAAGAAATTCATATAACCATAAGAAATAGAAGTCTCATTAGCACAATCGCCGACGAAGTCGAAGAGGAAAGTGCTGGGGAAAAAACAGAAGTCTTCCCTCTCAAAATTCTAAAGGAAGATTGGAGGTAACCATTCATAGAATATCTAAAATATGATAAACTCCTAGAGGATCAATCAAAAGGTCTTCAGATAAAGAGAAGAGCCCTAAGATTCACACTCATAAATGATATATTCAATGGCAAGTCATATGATCAACTACTCCTACGATGCCTCTCATATGAAGAAGCCCGAGAAGTTATGGATGATGTATATTCCAGGATATGTGGTGCACACCAATCCGGACCCAAGGTGCGACTCAAGATCAAGCTCTTGGGATATTACTGGCCAACTATGGTTGGAGATTGCATCAATTATGCTAGAAAGTGTCATCTATGTCAGGTATATGGAGATTTTATTCATCAACATTCAAGTCCTTTACACCCCACATCCTCATCATGGCCCTTTGAGATGTGGGGAACAGATGTAGTTAGTCCTATTAAACCACCATCATCTTTGGGACATCGGTTCATATTGGCCGTGACAGATTATTTCTCCATATAGGCAGATGCAATCCTGCTGAGATAAGTTAAGACTGAAAAATATCCTCAGATTCTTCATGGAAAATATTTTATATAGATTTGGGACTCCAAGAAGAATTATTTCAGATAACGGGCTCTGCATTCACAAGCTTCAAGGTCGGGAGATTCGCACAGCATCATAAAATAGATTGGAGATATACCTCCATCTGTAAGGCTAGAACAAATGGATTAGCAGAGACATTCAAAAAAACGCTCTTAAAGTTGTTAAAGAAAGCAGTGTCCAAAAATAAGACGGATTGGCATGAAAGACTCCCGGAGATGCTATGGGCATATCGGACTATCTATAGGAATCCGACACAATGCACACCATATTCTTTGGTATTTGGAACTGAAGCGGTCTTACCTCTCAAAATCCAGATACCTTCCCTAAGAATGACATTGCAAAATGAAATTTCTAATAAAGATAATGTTCGGCTCCACTTGGATGAGTTGGACTTTCTTGATGAAAAATGATTAGGGGTGCAACATAATCTTGAAGTCTACAAAGAAAAAATGTCTCAAGCCTACAACAAGATGGCTCACTTTTTAGACCTTTACCAAAGGAGAGATGGTCCTTGTTCTCAGAAGACCCATCATCACAAACAAAAATGCCGGGGGCAAATTCAAAGCAAATTGGGAGGGCCCTTATGTTGTGGAGATTGTCTATGAAGGAGGCTCGTATCAACTTTTCGAAGTCAACGGAGAAAGTCCTATGACACCAATCAATGGCCGTTTCCTGAAGAAATATTAATTTTAATGTAAAAAATGTTTGCCTATGATGGAACGTCTGGTCCCTCACAAGGGTTGACTAGTCATGTATAATTAAATGTACTTCTCGAGGCAAAACATTTATTTTCATGCATTTTTATACTAAATTCATTTTTATGCTAAAATTCATTCTATATCATAAGAGACATGTGTTTGTCTATGACAAAACATCCGGCTCCAAGTACCGGTCATGCACAATTAAACGTGCTTCCTGAGGCAAATACATCTGTCCCTGTGTTTTTTTTTCCAAAAAATCAAAAACAAAAAAAAGCAAAAAACAAATAAACAAAAACAACAAAAAACAACAAAAAAACAACAAAAAAAAAAACAAAGGAAAAAACCTTATGTATGTTAAAGTGTTGAAAGTTGAAAGTTTCTTTGATGGTGTTGCCCCAATCAAGGTCTTCATTGGGTGACCAAATTATCTTTGATTGCCCTAAAATTTCTTTCAAATCATAAATACATGTTTAATCTTCAATCTTAACAGTTAAAATTTGATTTGAAATCTACATGATTTATTGGAGAGATTAGGACTGTGGGTCATGATGCAGGATACCGCTTCTCTACGCTCAATATTGATCAAAAGTGTTAATCGGACCACGCCGCAAATTTGGATCGGTCTGAAATTTTTTATGGAAACTCTAGACCTGACAATGCTCAGTGTAAACGGTTAAGATTGAGCCTCAAGTCCCATCAATTACCAAAATAAAATCGCAAATCAAACATGAAATTCATTGATGATTGTTATCACACCATATTCAAGTTTTAGCTCAAGATCAGACAGTCAAAAGAGCTTCAATCATTCTGAATTTTTTTCTATATAATCAAAGTGTTTTAGTATTCAATATGAATGGTGACGATTGAATTCTAAGTTCATATGACTATCATAAAAAATTTGGCAATTTAAAAGTAGAATCTGCTTAATTCCTGCCCAGCTACCTCATCATCAAGTCAAGCATCACCATATCAAATCATATTCAATTTTAGTGAAAATTTTTATTGTTATTTGTAACTTCCTTATCTCTAAGATGAACGGTAAAGATTGGATTTTAAGCTCATTTGATCATCATAAAGGTTTTGAGTGCAAAGAGCATGTTTGTTTAGTTCCTTGTTCGCCCATGGCGCTATCAAGTTGATGAACGGCTTCTAAAATCATTCCAAAGTTGGCTGAAAGTATTTACCAATACATGACCCTGATTTCCCAAAAACCAACAACAACAACAACAAAAAGCAAAAAGAATATAAAAAGAAAGAGAGATTGATCTTGAGGGACCTCAACATAATTTTGGGTCATATTCCAAAATGGTTGAGAAGTATTGGCCATGACAGAAGAAAGGATTGGGGATTCCTACTTCTCTCACTCAAACTCACCAAAGAGAATTTGGTGAGACAAGTAGAAAGGGGGCATTTGTTTATATATATAAAAAAATATAATATATGTCCTAATAGAACCCAATGTCCTAATGGAACCCAAATCTCAATTTAATTTAAATTTTAATATATTATAATCATAGATATATCCAGAATTAAAATTTAATTGTTCTAATCTTAATCTTAATTGATTATTTGGTTACCTTGGACTAGAATATCAATACCGAGGCAAAAAAAAATGCAAATTACAAAATTGCCTCTGAGAACATATCTCGAGGCAAATAAAAGAATGGAAATTACAAAATCGCCCTTGAGATCATGTCTCGTGGCAAAATGCAAATTACAAGATTACCCTTGAGAACACATATCTCGAGGCAATCTCAAATCTTAGGATATCCCAAATACACATCCCGAGGCAATCCTTAATTTCATATAGCCTAAGTACAGATCTCGAGGCAACTTGAGAAATTGCAAATACCGAGGCACCCAAACACATATCTCGAGGCAAACTGATTTTTTATTAATAAAATTTTTCAAAAATTTATTAATAAAATAAATTAATTACAAAAATTTATTAAAAATATTTAATTAGTTAAAATTTAAATAAAATTTTTAAATTAAATCATATCCACTTATTCTGATTTCGTCAAGAGGTTATGATTATATGGGGATAAGATTTTGCTTTGGAGATGAGGACGGCGCGAATTAAAAAAAAAGGGAAATCGGTGAAAAAAAGGACAAACCAAGGAAAAATAAAAAATATATATATACATATATATATATATATAAATTTAAATTTTAAATTTAAGTTTAAATTTGATCCTATCTATTCATTGTGATCTCACGGCGGATGGAGAAAAGATAAGAAGACTCAGAAAATTTTCAGAAAAGAGAAGAACAAGAGAGAGGAAAAAGGTGCCGATCTCTCTCCCTCTCTCCATATTCACATATAGATACGTATATACAAAATTCTTGTTGCTACCGCCGTTACTTGTCACCACGCCTACTCGCCATTGTTGTCACTGCCTCTGTAGCCTGTTGTTGCCTACCATTGCTGCTATCTTTGCGCGTTGTTGCCATCGTCATCATCGACACCTTCGCCATGGATGATTGAGTGGCTGAGATAATGCCGCAAAGCAGCTTGACACCATTGCTGCTGTTGCTGGTTGCCGTGTTTATCGTTGAAGCTGTCGTTGATGCTTGAGTGGCTGAGATAATGCCGCCAAGCAAGCTTAATGTTTTTGTTGGTGTTACTGTCCCCACTTGACACCATCACTATTGAAGTTCGCTGCCTTCCTGCCGATGTTGCCGTCGTCGCTGCCACTGAGTTTGCTGAAGTCATCATATTGGCTCTGTTGCTGCTGTTCGTTGTCGCCATGCTACCTCTATTGCCTCGTCACCGGCAAAACCCTTCTTTATATAGCTGTTGAGATGGTCTGTCTTAACATGGTCGCCATTCTTCACCTCGGCCCTTGTCGATCCCGCCTCAACATCCACAATCACACACTTGTCATGCAACCATTGCTAGGTAGCTCTTTGTTATTCTCGTTAACACCATAAGTTAAGAGAATTCAAAAAAAAAAAAACTTTAAGAAATGAAGCCTCCACTGTTAACTGGAGAAGGGACTTGAAGTCATGAAATAAAGAGAACTGTTGGAGATAAGCTAAGAAAAGCTTATAGTTCAGCTATGTATCATGTAGAGTAGATGACATGCCAAAAGAGAGCTGATAATGATCTTCAAAACTGCTGGGAGCTTGATCGGAGAAAAAGAATGGGGTTTTGAAGATCTTATATGGAAAGTCATGTTCTTGGGACCTTGGAGTCCTATATAGCATGATACAGCTGGCCTCAGGCTTATGGATACACTTCTCATGCATGAGCTTATTAGTATCTGCAGGTTTCTTGTATCATATAATGTTTCAGAAAGAAGCAACATATATATTTGTATCAGCTCCAAAACTTTTATACGAATTTGTGTTTGGATGGAATTATAATCAATAAAGCATGATCTGCATGTTGATATGGATTCAGTATTCTTCTCTTTGATGTGTTTAGTGAGATCTCTCTTCATTTGTCAATTAGTAACTTGATATCTATGAAACAGTTGTTAGATAACTAAACTTTAAGAGCTTATCTAAAAAATTTACAACTTTAACGTGTTTGGACATGGAATAAAAAAATGATCCGACCACTTAAAAAGTTGATGAGGTTAATTGGTCGGATCTTTTGTCACAAAGGGTTGAAACCGGATCAGATATAAAGGGATTGTTATTCACTATCGAGGCACACTATGCCCAAAAAGCCCAAGTCTTTCATACGCTTCCATCATCTCCTCCATGTCGGCCATGGCGAAAGCAAGACAAGGAAGGCATCTCTCCAAACTCCTAGTGTCTCATCTTCACTGGGAAGCAATTAGAGGGTGGCCGCACCTTTGCTGATTATCATATCAAGAAGGAATCCACTCTTCACTTGGTGCCGCTCCATCTCTGTGGTGGTAACTGAGTCGTATGCTTCTCTTGTCCCCTGGTGATGACGTCTGGAGCCAGCCCCATTCATAAGCATGCATATGCGCATGATAAAAAAAGGATTCATTATATGCATGCATACGTGCATGACATGAAAAATAAAATAATAATAAAATAAGTAAAAGAATTGATTTCAAAGCCTCTCCAAATATCAAGCTTCTAATTTTCATATTTTAAAGATTCTGTCACCAATTTAAACAAGGAGAGCAATGAAAGCCTTAACATATTAAATGGAATATGCCATCTTTTTAGTATGCAAAAAAAGGGCATGGTGGCCATTAGAAATGGGAAACCCAATACGTATAAAGGACGTGCAATATAAAAAAATTGAGAAGTATGCATGCATATATGCATATAAAATAAAAAAAGTAAGCATGCATATGTGCACGAAAATAAAGAAATAAATAATAATAATAATAAAACGAGAAGCATGAAATAATAAATCAGGCCACTGAGATCTCTTCGTTTATATATATAAAAAAAATTCGGTATATGCATGCTTATGTGCATGATATAAAAAATTTTGAGAAGCATATTAATAAAAAAAAAGGGGCGTGCATGCATGACATAAAAAAAAATAAAAATATATAAAAAAATTAAAAAATAAGAAGCATGCATACATGCTTGACATAAAAAAAATAATAATAAAAAAGAAATTCAAATTTATATACAAAAATCCTCAGGGTATCATTTGAAAAAAAGAGCGTAGGTCCCACACATACAAATGACCACCAAATTCCAGTTTTAGTTTGACACATTGAAATAAATAGCTTGGAAATTAATAAAAAAAATCATTGAACAACCAAGGGATTGAGAATGAAACAAGAAAGGATAACCTAATACACAAGATTTTATCTGTGTAGTAAAGTTGCTTCCAAAACAAATCCGGTCATACTTGTTTGATTGCATGATGACCATTTGAAGTTTTGCCCAAATACTAGTCTCCTTAGTCGAATATTCCTTTCTCTTTGGATGGATAACACCGGTAAAATCTACTAAAGGCACTAACCAAGTAGAGAGAAATGCTCCTTTCTAGGAGAGAAATATAGTGGTGAAAGAAGAAGTATTATGAAGATCATAGCCTGAAGGATCCATATAAGGTGAAGAACCCACAGAGAAGCTAAGTGTGCCCTCTTGGTGCTGAGGTGGAAACTTCTCACTCTTGCACTTGCATGAGAAATAAAGTGCCTCCTCTTTTCTTTCAGAATAGAAAAGTGGAGGATGTGACTTGATTCATAACAAACAAAGAATAGTCCACTCAAAACATATCAGTGATGAAACAAGCTAGCAAACTGACAAATGGAGTAAACATTTTTTTCCACTCTCACCAAAAGCTATGAGAATGTAGTGATTATATTCCTGGGATCTTTGTCCCGTAAAAACTTATGAATCCAAATATCCGAAGAAATGACAAAAAACAAATAATCATTTTGAGACAGCCATAATACGGCAAGAAGGCTCATTTTGAGACAACCACAATACTACAAGAAGGCTCATTTTGAGGGAACGGCGACTTCTAAAAAAATTTTTTTTAATGAGATACATATCTTAAGGCGGCAACAAGGCAGGCAACACAGTGGCAAGGCACAGGCAGTGGCAATGATAATAAAATATATGTGCATATATACATAACTGATGTAATCAATATGTTTATATAATAAAATAACATGATTTATAATTCACAAATTTTCTTGTTCTTTTTTACTTGTACTTTTGTCTTTAATCGGAGGTTCCTAAGATTTTAATCTGGGGTAATTAATAATAGAGGCTTGCCTCTATTAGAAATGGAATAGCCCACGATATAAATATGATATTTGTGCTTCGATGTACTGTCTGGTGTCTTCATCACAGACATGATGGCAGACGTGTATTTTCGTTCCCACAATTTTAAGCATACATTACTACTCTTTTAATGCATTTTGTTTTTTCACCATTGTCTAGTTATATGATATATGCATATAGATGTTTTGAGAATTTTTTTTCAACTTTAATGCATTATGAGAATAGTTAAATAAGTTGAAAGAAATTTCCATATAATTATTTTTCATCTTAACTTAGACAAATGTTATTCTAAATATGTGTATAAGACATGAAACTCTCTTTTGTCTCAGCACGTTTTTGCTTGAAAAAACCACGAGATGGTTTACTGATGCCCCTGATAACTCAATTCTTTTAACTATTAGGCTTTAAAATATTCTTGGCTGAAAAGGTCAGCTTCCTATATTTGGTTTAAAACAAAACATGCTTCATGATTAATGCTTGCCATTGTGAAACTCAAGTTAAAAGCATCTATTTTTTTTGTTGAAAAATATTTTCAAAATAAGACTTGTTGTGAATGTTAATCGAAGTTCTAACTATATTCTACTAAGCTACTGTAATTCTACTAAGATATGATTTTTTTTTTTTTTACTTTGTAATAGGCTGTCTTTTGGTTTCAAATCCTTTACCTAAGTTTGATAAATGAATTGAAAGACTGGTATAAATCATATTATGATGGACTGGGATACAATTGTCCTATTCTTTACCAATTTTATGCCTAACAAAAACTACCGTTGTTAGATAAGATACTAAAATGTGATGTGGAATGAAATGTAAATTTACCCACAATCTTTACCAAAGTCCAATTTTAAGGCAATCTTGTTTGAATTGACCATGGCTTATCAAGCCTTATCCCAAGAATAAACTAGGTTGACCAAGACTAATTCAATAATATAACTTGTTGTGTTTTGGAAGTTATCCATGGCTAACATTGTACAAAACCTCTATTAAGCATTAATCCATTTCCCAAAAGCAGATTGACAATTTTTTGTTGTTTTAATAGTAGCCATTTTGATGTGGGGCGTATTGAGGAGCAAGCCTGTGTCTTTCTTGACAAATGGGACATGGCCTAAAAGGGTATTCTGGTAATTTTTCAAGCGGTGGATTTTTGGTTTTTTAAGTGTCTCACTTGAAGGAAAACGGGTTAACGAGCACAAATCACTAGCTATGCTTGTGAGTCATTTTAGAAAATATTTGATTTCATTATATCTTAGGCTAGAATCTCTGATTTGTAAGCTGTTTGTGGCAATAGTCTTTATTTTGTTAAACCTTTTATTTCTTGTTGATATTTGAGAATTTACCATTTTTGAAAAATTTTCAAATTATCTCCTTTCTTATTGCTATTTTTGCCTATTTATTGTAAGCCTACGAGCAAGACAAATAAGTTTTGTGATCATTATTTCATTATGTAATAAAGATTTTACTCTTCCCAATTCATGGCTATCTTTCATGAACAAGTGTTGGAAGCTTGTTACTAGGTATTCGTGCGTGAATCAACTATCTCGAGTATACCGCTACATCAGTTTGGTACTAGAGCCAAATCAATCATGCCGCAGCGAGGACGAGGTGCGGGTCGCCTTACACAAAGGCTGGAGGAGATCTACGATCGAGATGACGATGCTAGATTTGAGCAGCGAGTTAGCCGTCTCTTAGATCATAGGATGGAGTGGATGACGGAGGAGTTGACTGAACAGTTTACCCAAATGATGGGTAACATCAATCAAGGGCGTGTCTCTGAAAGTAGGAGTGACAGCACCATTGAGGAAGACAATAGCTACTTTCCTGACATTGCCCTAGCAGAGCGACGAGGAGGGCAAGATCGTGGGGGTGACACTCGATGCCACCTCGATGAAGATAGGCATTGGGAATCTGGTATACGGGTCGATATTCTAGAATTCAATAGTGGACTACAAGAGGAGAAGTTCCTTGATTGGCTGACCACTATCGAGAAGGTCTTGGAGTTTAAAGGTGTCCCGGATGATAGAAGAGTGGCGCTAGTGGCAACGCAGCTGCATGGGCGGGCAACCGCATGGTGGTAACAACTGAAGCTCAACCATAGCAGGTTGGGGAAGGACAAGATCAACTCTTGGGAGATGATCAAGAAATACATGCGCTCCAATTTCCTACCCCATAATTACCAACACATGATTTTCAGTCAATTGCATAATCTGCACCAAGGAACTCACACCGTGGAGGAGTACACCATGGAGTTATATTAGTTGCTGGCTCGGAAAGAAGTTCAAGAATCAAATAGATCAGTTGGTGGTAAGGTACATTGTCGGTTGCGGACCCAGATCCAAGAGATCGTCAACTTGTTCAACCCAGTCTCCATCTCGATGGCCCATTAGCAAGCTTTAATTATTGAGCGGCAACAGCGGCGTTAAGTCCCATTAAGTTTTGGGGTGACACCTAGAGGAGGCCATCATATTCCCTCTACTACAGGTGGGCCGGCCCGAGGGGGAGTTACTGTTGAGAATTCCACGTGAACTAGCATGACCAGAGGAACTAATAGCACCATTCAGTGTTTCAGTTGTGGAGAAAAGGGGCATTGTCAAGTGGATTGCAGGAAGGCAAGGAAGAAAGTTATGCTTGCCGAGGAAGAAAAGGATATGGGAGACATTCTTCGCCTGTATTTAATGAAGACATCCTTGATGAGGAGATTGTTGAGGGTGACGTTGGTACCGCATTAGTCGTACGAAGGTCCTGCTTGACACCCAAGGCTACTGAAGACAATTGGCGGCAATCTAACATCTTCCAGTCCACTTATACTATCCCGGGCGAATTCTGTTCAACCTAGGGAGAATGATGTGGGGCGTATTGAGGAGCAAGCCTGTGTCTTTCTTGACAAATGGGACATGGCCTAAAAGGGTATTCTGGTAATTTTTGAAGTAGTGGATTTTTGGTTTTTAAAGGTCTCAATTGAAGGAAAATGGGTCAACGAGCACAAATCACAAGCTATGCTTGTGTGTCATGCTAGTTTTCAGCAGAATTCCATCATCTTGGCCTTGAATACAGCAATTTTGTCATGTTAGAAATGATTTGATTTGATTATATCTTAGGCTAGAAATCTCTGATTTGTAAGCCGTTTGTGGCAATAGTCTTTATTTTATTAAATCTTTTATTTCTTGTAGATATTTGAGAATTTACCATTTTTAAAAAATTTCAAATTATCTCCTTTCTTATTGCTATTTTCGCCTATTTATTGTAAGGCTAAGGGTAAAAGAATATCAGTTTTGTGATCATTATTTCATTGAGTAATAAAGATTTTACTTTTCCCAATTCCTGGCTAACTTTGATCAATAGGTGTTGGAAGCTTGTTACTGGGTATTCGTCCGCGAATCAACGGTCTCGAGTATACCACTTCATCACATTTTCTTAAGGATAATGGCTTGGTTGAGAATTTAAAGTGTTAATGGAAAGGTCCATTTGTCTGTGACCAATTGCATTCCTTGCTTAGTGTTGTGAATGGCTGAATGAATTTCAAAACATGGAGCAGTATGTTCCAAATCTACATACAGTTCATTCATCATTCCTGTATCTCTTTGTCTTTTTCCAAAAAAGGTAAGTTCGAGATATGTGTTCCTCCATCGTATTTATTCACCATGCCATTGCCACCCATGGAGGGAAACCATCCTCTTTTTCTGCTGGTATTTCTGTGTCACTAGAGATAAACAATTTTGCTTTTTCTTCAAAAACCAAGGGGACTGATTGGGACCATAATTGTCATTCTAGAAGCTGGTCTTGGTGGTGGATTGGATCAAGCAATGTTGATGAGTGCACTTTGCATACATGTTTTCATACCCTAATTTCATTATTTTACTTGTTCTCAAGTGTAATTTTATACATGAGCAGTGCTATTATGGGTATTTTTGTCATATGTGCCGAAATCAGGGAGCTTAGTATGATGTGGAGCAAATTCAGGATGAAAATACCCCATAGGAGTTCAAGTGTTCGTGCTTGACATGGGCGGGACACGCCATGTCATACCCCCTAAAGTTCTCAGCCAATTGTTGACTCAGTGAGATTTCAATGTTGAAGGATATTTGAAAGATCGACACGGTCAGGACACGGTCGTGTCAATGCCCCGAAAAACCCAGACTATCGGCGAATTCATTGGAAAGTTATTGACACGAGTTTAGCGTTGCAAGGTCACAACACGATCGTGTTCATTCCATAGAACTTTTCAGGCTGAGACACTCCTTGTCACTTATGTCACCCCAGTATGACATGGTCTGAGACACGATCGTGTGCAGATTGTGTCGAGTCTGAAAAAGTGCCTTTTAAACTCCAGTTTTTAGGGTTTCCTCTTCATCTTTGTTCTGGGATCTTCTTCTCCATCGGGAGGACTTTGATGAGGATGAAGATCAAGCTTATCCACATTTTCTAAGGCATAAAGGAGCAAGTTAGAGGTACAAGGGAAGTGGTGCTAGCACAAGGAGCTCGACATTGGAGGCAAATCTCAAAGAGAAAGGAGTCATGTCTTCTTTTTCTATATCTAGTTTTATCTCCTCCATGTTGTACCCACCCATGAGGGGCTAGCTGGCCACGGTGCCTTGGGGTGGGAATTTTGCTACTTTGTATGCTTAAACACTTTTAATCTTCTTGATTTATGGAGTTCTTTTGGTTCTTGTGTTTTATCCTGTGTTTGAATAACTTGATGTGTTTGATTTGCACAGTTACTTAGGTAAAATTTGATGTGTGGATTGCCATAGTTATGGTTGCCTTGTGTGATTGCAAAACGTGATGTGCAAGAAACCATAGTTACCTTATTAAAACTTGATGTAATTGAGAACCATAGATGCTTTATTGCTTTTAAGCACACACTTGAACCCAAGAATGTACCTGGTAAACCTTAAGAGTGAGTGAGCATATTTGAGTTCAGAGGGAACATCCTGGGGCATTGTCCTCTTCTGTCAACACTCAATCCAATTACTCTTATCTCCATTTATTCTATTTCCCCTTTTCTCTTTAATTTGCTCTTGCATTTATTTAAGCTCATCACCTATTCACTCTTCACTAGAGATCAGTGTTAAGCAAGTATTTTTAGTCTAGTCGCTGAGGTTCGACAATCCTATCCCTTTGTGTGCAACCCGTATACTTGTAGAGAATGCATCAAATGTGGTAATTTTTAGTATTGCCTTATATTTAGTATATGCAAATACATAAGCCATTCTTAGAACTCTGATTTGGCAATAGTTTGTGTGGCCTGTATTGTATGTTACTTTAGGCATTTCTTTGTTGGGGGTGCTAGTTCGTAGCTGATCTTCAATTTCATACTGGAAAAAGATATTACATTTGGTTGGCATTTAGTTTGCCATTTTGACAAACCATTTGTTTTTCAACTCTTGGATTGTGTTTTCAATCTAGTAGGTTTGACAAAGTCCTTTGTGATCAACATCATCAAACCATAATGATTTACCAAGCTCTAAAGTTGGAACTCATTTCTAAATCTCATACCAAAACATTAGGTTGAGTATGATGTTCGTTTGATTTTTTTCTGACAACCTCATATCTATTATGCCATTGTGCAAATTCCTTTCTTACTGTATTGGTGTTAAGATTGTAGGTTAAAAGGCCAATTGTTTGTAGCATTACATCGCTGGGCATGGATTACATGGAAATTTTAGGTACAATGTTTTCTAAAAAGGAGTCCTCGATACATGTTTACTAACTAAAACTCTAGAAGTTGAGAATATGTTATCAATAAAACAATGGACTAAATCCTCTATTACAAAAAGATTGCCATCTTTCAATTAGTCCTTCAAATCCTATCCAAAAAGTACTCTGGATTAGTAGAACCGAAAGAAAATAAAGGAGTAGAAACTCAGCCTACGGCAGAAAGAATAACAAAGGGTTTATATATTGGCACAAGACAGAGAAAGGCAGAACAATTCTGAATCAATTGTTCATCCTTGGATTTGTTTATTGATGTGTATGCATGATTAGAAAGGAAACCTTAAAAGCTGAAACAAAAAAATGTCTAAAACTACCCTACCTAAACTTTTGATAAGAATAAGCATAAACCACCCACAAGAATATAAAATTACAAATACTACTTTTAATTAAGCAAATAACTCTAATAAATAAACTCTAAAACTTGTAGGATCAAATTATGATTGACTTCTACAAGTAACCTCGATGTTTAGGATGATCCAAGGTCTTCTCATATTTAAAGTCTTCATAAGAAATATTTATAGATTGTCCACCATCATTTTCTCTATAAGTAATAAACGAGACTTTTCTCTTTCATTGCTTGAAAGAATGATTTCCCCCTTTCAATTAACTTATGCTTTACATTTAAAAGGAACTTTTTTTTGTTACTGATATGCTAGAAAGTAATTTAATTTTAATGTATTTATGCACTGTAGACAGCATAAGCATCTTTTATAAGTGGAATTTATGGAATTGATATATGAAAAATTATTCTGCAAATACTTAAACAATTCATAATTCCTAGCTAATATATAACATTGAAATGTTATGTCTGTAGCAATGATAAATTTTCTTTCAAGCTAAGGTGTTCAATTAACCTAGTAAAATCAATGAACTGAAGAAAACTGAAGAATATTTTTTTTCGAGTTCGGTTCAATTTTGACGAATCTTGGTCAGCTCAGGCTAGGAAATCCCAAAACCCAGTTGGTTGGGTTCAGATTGAAATTTTTGTTATAAACCTAGCCAAACCTGCCCATGAAAACTCTATTTCAAGCTAAACTTGCATAATTCAAAATTTCTCTAGTGAGTATCCTAGGTTAAATTACTCATTATCTATTTCAAGCCTCATTAATTATCTATTAGATCAGAATTTCCTTTTGGCTATTCTTGTATGTATTTTTTTTCAATATTCATGATCATATTTAAAGCATGTGAAAATGCAATAGTTCTCTTTGAATGCCATAATTTGCACTGATTTGTGTATAGAAGAATTCCTAAGTTTTTGATCCAAGGCCTCTTATTCTCTCTTTGTAACTCCGAGTACAAGGGTTTAGCCGAAGAACTTAGAAGAATCTTGATTTATAGGTACCTTACTTTTTCTCTGCCGGCTACTCTCTTGTTTATTGGTATCAGAGCATTACTTTTATATTTTTCTAAGAAGATAAGGTCTTTAGAGGATGAGCCTTAGAGTTTTACTTCTGCAACAATACTATGGGAAATTAATCTTTAGAAATTTTCTTTTGCATATACTTTCTTTTTTTCTTATATCCAAGGGTAAATTTTCTTACCGGGTATTTTCTGTATTTTCAAAGATCTTAGAAGTGGGCTGAGCTATGGCAATAGCACACCTAATGATCTTCGTATAATTAGGAGTGGCATGTAATATAGCGGTAATCTTGCTCTAGTTTTCATCAGTGTTTTTATTTTTTCTTTCAACAGCTTTAGATGACTTTTTAATCTATTAAACATATTAAGAATTAAAATCTATCTGGTCAAGTAATTGCACAAAGTGGATCACCAAGGATCTAAAAGTGGAGACTTGATAAGCATCCCGAGAGTACCCGATTAGTATGTAAAGACGGAAGCAGGGGAAACAAGGGCTAGTAAGGGCGTAAGACACTAAGCTTGAAGGTCCTGATAAGGTGTGTTCATGGTGAAAGACTAGTCAGATTCTCATTCTTAATATGATAATAAATTGTAAGAGATTCATTCTAAAGTTGTGTATCGGTCTTCTTGTGATATTATATATGATTTGTGCTATATGTCATAATACAATCTATGCAATAATTCATAATACCGTTTCATGTTTTTCTAACAATTGAGTATTTTTTTCTTGAAAACCTTTTAAAATACATTAGTATCCAAATTGATAATTTGAATAGAGGCTTATTGTTCATGTAAGATTACTGATTCGACTTACTATTAGTAGGAGAGCTGGCCTAGTCCAGTAAATTCTTGCTCTCAATACAGAGAATATTACACTTTAACCTGTAGAACACTAGCTAAAACTTTACCATGACAAAACCCCTTGAATATTTGGATTTAGAAATAAAGCATATCCAAAGTAAAATTTCTCCTGATCATTTCAAATATTATTGCTCTGCAGAAGATAAGACTCGTAAACGTAGGTTCCATTCTGATGACCAATCAGTTAAATTTATTGTGTGATACCTCTTTTAATATTTTGCATAGTCTACATATTTGTAAAGAATACTATTTTAAAACAAGTGAACGTTTCTTAGATCTAAGTAACAAGAAAAATCAAAAATAAAAATAAATAAATGAAAAGCTTGAATATCTCAAGCAACATAAGAGATTAAGTAGCCTAGACAACTACCAACAGTAGAAGATATCCAACAAATTCTAATGGCAAGACAAAAATTTGAAATTGACACTGTGTTAGTATTAAAAATTTTGGAAGACAAAGTCCAAAGACTAGAAATTTCAGTTTCTAAGTTATTGGAACTTGTCAACAAGCTAATCTAATGAGCAAAGATAATCTTGAATTAATCAAAGCTCAACATATCATTGAACAATTAGCATTTGGACCATTTATCGGATTCTCTACAAGCTCTTCTCAAGCTTTAGGACCCAAACAGAATAATACCATAATAGAGCTTCTATTATCTTTACATAGAAAGTTTGATTTATTAACACAAAGTGTTAAACAGCCTTCAGTAGAAGAAGCATCACAAAGCTTACTTCTAAGGTATAGAATTTAAATTTAGGAAAAAGTACAAAAAAAAAACCAATTGTTAAAGCACCACCAAGAAATCATTTTGTTTGGGAATATCCTAAAAAGCAGGTTCAAGAAGATAGACTAAAATATGGCAGAACATAGAAACATAGTACCCTTACCAAATAAGGATATTATAAGGCCAATAAGAAACAATGATTTAAAAACTCAACCGCTAAAGATAAAAAGGTTACTATAGAAACATTGATCAATCCCGAACAATAATTAGATCTCAGTAGATCTAAGCAGGCACAATTGGTCCCAACGAACTCTTTATCAGCATGGTTTTTGGGAATTCTCTCCCAAATGTATACTAACATTATAGTGAAGAAATTATATCTTGTTGTGATACAAAACAACAGATAATTTGAACTTCCTATCAAAGAGATTCAAAACATGAGTTATTAAAAAGGAAGTATCCAATGATTTCATATTGGATTAGTTCTTATAGCCATCCATGGCCTACACAGAAAAAATTATGCCTCGAAGGTATTAGTAACCTTAGTAGACTCTTCTGACAGTATACCTCAAAAGGTAACTATTGGATCTATGGAAGTAAATATGAGCAATAATCATGAAATTTACTATTTAGCACTAGACATGACAATGCCTGTTTCAGATTTTTGCCAGTATTCTATTCTTATTATCAAGACAAAAGGGTATGAATCAATGAGTCAAAGGAATAATTTATTGATCACCAAAGCATTGGTAGGAAGATTGGGGTTCAATTCTTCCACAGCTTATAAATTAAAAATTGAAAATGTCTTTGTTCACATTGAAACCCAAGGAATCAAGGCTATAGAAGGAAAGAAATTTTCCTCAACTAAATTAATAAGTGCTTGTGTACTAAAAATATGAAGTATTCTTTCCTTACGATGAGCATTTCTTTTATCAGATTTTAGCGCTAATACATGTGCTTTTGTGTTTTTTTGCTCATATAGGGTGGTGAAGTCAAATAAAGAAGATAGAAGCCAAACTCGATCGTGAACGCATAATGTAGATGAAATCTTGGAATGGACAAATGAGAAGACACAAGTTAGGCTCAAAGATACGTGAATGTGTGCCAACCTCAATGTGTTAAAACAATTACAATGGTTTGGAGGGGCATAAAGGTAGTCACATTTGCATATCCCAACTTGTGCATTGATAGCAAGATCTTCACCAATTAGATCTTTTATTGAAAAAGTGACGCGATCTACGGCATAAACATGTGGCTGTTTATGTTGCCTCGAGGAAAAGTGTGGATTTGGGAGTATTTTGGCAGGTACGATAGCAATTGACTGTAGAAGTTACTGTTCACAGTATGCAGAAAATCAGATTTCTAGAAATCCACACGGGCGTGTGGAAATTCCACATGCCCGTGTGGATGCCCGATTCCAGCTCTTTATAAAGCCGCAAGTTGTACCGATTTGGGGATCCATCTTCCATCTTTCTTTCCATCTTTTATCCATCTTTTGAGAGCCTTGTGGCTAGGGTTTAGAGAGGCTTTGGCAAGGCTTTTGCAGTGGTTCTACGGCTTTGACACCGCATTTCTCTTGGAAGATAGTTATTGGGGGAGCTTTTGTTGGCACCGATCGGGTGATGTGTGCCCTAGGCTTAACAAGGGGACCTTTGGAGAGGACGAGGCTACTCCACAAGACCATCGACATGAATACCGAGAGGTTTTCATATGGATTATAGATTTTTACTTTCGATTACATTATTGATTGTATCTTGCTCCATGGAGAGCTAAACCCCTAGTGGGTACTTGGATTTGTGAACCCTAGGATGTATTTGCTTCATTAACCTTTTATTATGTTTTCCTTATTTGATGTCTTTAATTGAGTTCCAATCTTGAATGCTTGTTGAATGATTTCTCCCTTAGAGTGACACTATGGTTGAGAATCCATCTTGGTAATCCTTGTGAGTGAGTGACACACCATGAGGGTTAGACAAAGCAAGATTAGAAAGGGTAAGTCTAGAGGTAGCGGAGCATCCCCTTTCCCCTCCGGTGTGATTTATCCTACCTCCACGTTACAAGAATTCTTTGCTGGTCACAATAG
Organism: Dioscorea cayenensis subsp. rotundata; assembly: GCF_009730915.1. Classification (NCBI taxonomy): domain Eukaryota; kingdom Viridiplantae; phylum Streptophyta; class Magnoliopsida; order Dioscoreales; family Dioscoreaceae; genus Dioscorea; species Dioscorea cayenensis. Next base: position 13,762,744 of record NC_052477.1, on the reverse strand, counting down.
AGTGAAGGGTTAAGGGATGAACTCCATTGGGTCTTAGTTGCACAAGCAACAGAGTGAAGAGTTGAAGTGACTTTAACACGTGGGGCTTAATTGTGACAAGGGGTCTTTCGCCTAGACCAAAGGGTTAGATATACATAAAGGAATAGGGTTTATGACTTGGAATCTCTAGAGCTTCTTACAACTTTATACAATGTGATGTGTTGAGACTGGTTGATTTCTCCGCCGGGGTATAGTGTAGAGTTAGTCACGGTTGAGCTTAGGTTTTGGACCGTGTATTTAAGGATGCCCACGATTCATTAAGCATTAGTTACGAAGTATAATAGTTGGTTTTGCACTTGAAGCAATAATCCTGGGAGGAACAATATCTCGATTGCCTTTCCTCTCATTCTATTGTGCCTCTCTTTCTTATTTTCTTTAGTTTGTTTGCATCGATCTTTATCCACACCATCATTGTTTCAACTCGACTTAGTTAAGTAGCAATCTTGGTGTTTCTATTACTTATTCCCTGTGGATACGATACCCCACTCATGTGGGATTTATTACTTTCGATAAACCCATGCACTTACAGGTCACAAGCAAGGGGCGTGTCAAGTTTGACGTCGTTGCCGGGGAATAAGAATTTTGGAAACACTTTGCACTTTGCTATTTTAGCTATTTACCATTCTTTCTATTTCACCTTTTCTTATTCTATCATCGTTCTGATTTGTTTTCTTTCTTTTGGTGCAGCTCTAGGTTATGACCTTAGGGAACACTTTGATATTAGTTAGAAGTAATCCTGAATATGAACGTACACTCAGAAGAAGGGGTAAAGAACTTGCACAAGAATTGTTGATTCTTACTGAAGTAGAAGGTGAAGGGTCAGAAAAATATTGCAGAGCATAATAAACAACAGAGAACACTTTTTGACTATGCGACCCCCTATTACAGCTCCAAATTTTGAGTTAAAGCTAGCATTCATCCAATAGATACAACAGTCAGCACAGTTCAATGGTTTGGCCAATGAAGATCCAAACTATCACATTGAAAACTTCTTGGAGGTTTGTGACATGCTGAAGATCAATGGTGTTATGGATGATGCTATAAGATTGAGGGCTTTCTCATTTTCTCTAAAAGGAAGAGCTAGATAGTGGCTCCATTAATTGCCAAGAGCTTCCATCACAACATAGAACGAAATGGTCGAAGCCTTCCTTGCAAGGTACTTTCCTCCAGGAAAGTCAGCAAAGCTTCACAATAAGATATCTTCATTTGTTCAGATGGAACTTGAATCCTTGTTTGAGACTTGGTAGAGATTTAAGGACCTCTTGAGGAAGTGTCCACAACACGGGTTCCCCGAATGGATGATTATTCAGACTTTTTACAATGGGTTGAATCCAAGTACAAGACAACTTCTAAATGCCATAGCAGGAGGTACAATGGGGAATAAGACCCCTGAAGAAGCCCGATAATTAGTAGAAGAAATAGCCATGAATAGCTTCCAATGGAATGCAAGAGAAAAGAAGAAAGTGGCCATACTCCATGAAATTGATGCGGTTACATCTTTGGCAGCCCAAGTAGAGGTAATGAGCAAGAAATTAGATACATTGACTTCACTGAGGGTAGCCGCTATCACAAGTTGTGATGATTGTGGGTGTTCACATATACCATCTGATTATCCTATTTCAATTGCTACTTTAGCCCAACTTAACAAGTAGATTTTGTGGGCAATTCGGGAAGAGTACAAGGCAATCCTTATAGCAACACCTATAACCAAGGGGCACAAAGGAGGGGCACAAAAGCAGTCACATTTGTGTGCCAACCTCTATTAATTCAAGTCACTAAAATGAGTTGGAGGGGCACAAAGGCAGTCACATTTGTGTATCCCGACTTGTGCATTAATAACAAGATCTCTGCCAATGAAGCTTTTGATTGAAGAAGATGTGCGATCTATGGCATAAATGTGTGCTTGTTTATGTTGCCTTGATGAAAAGTGTAGAATCGGGAGTGTTTTGGCAGAGTACTGTAGCAAAATAATGTAGCAAGCATTGTAGCAGTTACTGTTCATAGCCGACCAAAAACAAGATTTCCAGAGAATCAACATGGGCGTGTGGAAATTCCCCACGGCCGTGTGGAAATTCCACAAGCTCGTGGGAAGAATCTATAGGGGCGTGTGGATTCCCGATGCCAGCCCATATTTAAGTCGCAATTTAGCCCAATTTTAGGGATCTTTTTCCTCTCTTGTCTTCCACTTTTCTCCATCGTTTGGGAAGCCATCGGCTAGGGTTTGGAGAGGCTTTTGGAAAGTCTTTAGAGTGGTTTGAGAGATTTGACACCACAATTCACTTGGAAAAGGTTATTGGGGGAGCTTTCATCGGCATAGATCCGGCGAGATGTGCCCTAGGCCAGACAAGGGGACCTTTGTAGAAGACTAGGCTACTCCACAAGACCATCGACATGACTACCGAGGATGTTTTCTTATGGAACACTTTTTTTTACTTTCAATTTTGTTGTTGATTGTATTGTGCTCCATGGAGAGCTAAATGCCCCTAATGGGTACTTGGATTTTGTAAACCCTAGGATGTTATTGTTTCATTGATCTTTTATTATGCTTTTCTTAATTGATGTTTCAATTGAGTTCCAATCTTGAGTGCTTATGGAATGATTTCTCCCCTAGAGTGATACTAAGGGTTGATAGTACATCTTGGTAACCTTTGTAGATGAGTGACACACTACGAGGATTGGACATTGCTTGATTGGAGAGGGTTGAGAGGGTGAACCGAGAGGTAGCGGAGCGTCCTCTTTCCCCTATGGTGTGATTTATCCTACCTCCATTTTCTTGAGTTCTTGGCAGTCACAATAGAGTGAAGTTGTAGAGGATGAACTCCACTAGGGATTAGTTGCGTATTTTAGTGCACATATTTAATGTATTTAGCATGTATTTCTATAAGGATAATGCCCGTTTTGTGGTTAATCGTATGTCATTTTCTTTGTAGGGCACAGAAACACCATAGAGAACACGAAGATACAATTTGGGCAAGAAAGAGAAGAAAACCAGTCGCACCTGAAGAGTTTTCAAGTTAGAAATTGAAGCAGGGTATACGGCCTCAATGCTGCTCGGGATGGAGCCCAGGATGATTACTGTAGCCGTGGAAGAGGATGAGTTGTTTGAAGGCATACTAGCTCAATGAGGTGCTCATTAAGCCAGTATAGTTACTGTTTGAGAGCTTGTGTGCACCTTTGCCTACCCCAAACGGGCTCAATGAGGTACTCATTGAGACAGTATACCATCTCAATGAGGTCCTCATTGAGCCGGTATACCACCCATGTAGAGGCCAATTTGTGACAGATGTTGGGGGATATATGAGGGGATCTTGAAGGCCATTTGAAGGACTTTTTGGGAGGAATCTTGGCAGCCATTACTTGGGAGAGAAAATTAGAACAAAGATATCATTCTTGGGAGTGTTTTGGCTTGAGGCTTGGAGAGATCAAGAGCTTGAACTTCAAGAGGAGAGCTTCATCATCAAAGGAGGAGGAGCATTCGGCCTTCCTTGGGTTAGAGGAATCGTCATTTGGCCGGCATTCTTCATCCTTATCATCATTCAGACTAGGGAGTGTCATTTATGCATTTACTTCTTATTTTTGTTGAGTTTGAGATATTTGTTTGTATGATGGCACACTAGACCCCCAAGGCCACCGGATGTAGGTGAACACTGGGGGGTTCATCATGTATTTTGGATGCTACGCATATATTTGGAATACATTGGTGTGATTTATGGTTTGGCTCATTGTGTTTCATGCCTAGAACTATTATGTGGAGAAATCCTTAGTTCATGTTTGAGTTGTACACGTAGACGTGACCTACTCGCATGTACTAGATCGTTAATGAGCTAAAAAGGGTAATCTTTGACCAACATACCGAGAAATTGGATGTAGGTAGCCCCTCCGAACCATGAGGATAAACTTAGGTTAAGTGTATCCTTGTTGCGTGATCTCCATTCACTTAATGCAATCATAGGAATATGATTAAGGAGAGATCCTTGTCATGATTTGTAACAGATTAGGGTTTAATTGCCGAGAAATTGGGGTTGAACTATTGTTGAGGTCCGTCGGTCTAAATCACCTTTGCTATTTTATTCTTATGCATCCATACATCATGATGACCTCTCTTGGGAATCCTCATCCCTAGGCCTGTTCTTACCATCATTGCTTTTGTGATTTTCTTGCTTGCCTTGGAATTGCTATACTTGTGTTTTTATTTACATTCTTGCATGTATTAGATTAGTAGACAATGCTTAAGTTGTAAACGTTAGAAAGTGAGTGATGGAGGAGTAATACGAGCTCCTTAGCCCCGTGGAATACGATCCTTGGGCTTTTGGACAAGGTATTACTTGGTGACCCGGTACACTTGTGGGCGAGCAACGAAGTTTTTGGGGCCGCTACCGGGGACTTAAGGAATTCTAGGAAACTTCTAGCTTATTTCTCTAACCATTTTTCTTTTCTTCTATTTCTTCTTTTCATTTGTCTTACTTCTTTTTTAGCTTAACTTTATTTATCTTTCTTGACTTTGCAAGGTACTATGCATGACATGAGCAAATCCATCAAATTTAGTTGCACAAGACGGTGAAATTGAAAGAGGTTCATCATGGCAGATTTGGGATTTATACAAGGGAATGAGTGGGCTATGGTTGATATCTGGAATGATTGGGTACCACCTATACATCATTTATTCCACATACATGACAGTACAATATGCAGATTCAAACCATGGGAAGGCTCTATTACAGTAGCTGAAGATAATATTTGGAAAGCCATGCTTACAGACTTCATGAATTATGGAAGAGTTCCAATGAAAGAAGAAGTCAGTATTCCTACTGATCTAACTACACTGGACGTAGCAAAACTGCATGCATATCAATCAATTCTGGTACATGAACCTAGCAGAAATCAAGGGGAAAACACTAAGGATATTGTGCAACCTGTGTATGGCATCAATGAGAGTTTAGATGAAAGCTCAGTATCTGCAGAATAAGATGAACTAGAACATAGTGATGTATTGCTGAATAGAAATCTGCGACCGTCAACTGAGGAAGCACTTGAACTGGAATTGAAAAAGTTGCCTGAACACCTCGAATATGCATTTCTTTTGGAAGGAACTCAGCTTCCTGTCATCATTGATTCAAATCTTACGGTCGTACAAAAGCGAGATTTGGTGAATGTCTTGAAAAAACACAAGAATGCAATTTCTTGGAAGATAGCTGACATTAAGGGGATAAGTCCTTCATTTTGCACTCACAAAATTTTGATGGAGGATGATCATAAACCGTCAGCCCTACCACAAAGAAGACTGAATCCAAACATGAAGGAGGTAGTAAAAGCTGAACTCATCAAACTTTTTGATGCTGGGATTATCTATCCAATTTTTGACAGTGAATGGGTGAGCCCAGTTCAAGTAGTGCCTAAAAAGAGCGGGATGACTGTGATCACCAATGAGAAAAATGAGTTAATTCCTACTTGAACAATCACAGGATGACGTGTCTGCATTGACTACAGAAAATTGAATGATGCTACCCGTAAGGATCATTTCCCGCTACCATTTATCGATCAGATGCTCGAGAGGCTTGCTAGGCATTCATACTACTACTTTCTGGATGGCTTTTCAGGGTATTTCCAGATTCCCATTGTGCCAGAGGACCAAGAAAAAACCACATTCACATGCCCTTATGGAACATTCGCGTACCGCCGCATGCCTTTCCGCCTTTGTAATGCCCCCGCCACTTTTTAGAGATGCATGTTGGCAATTTTCAAAGATATGGTGGAAGACTTTATGGAGGTGTTCATGGATGATTTTTCTGTATTTGGTGACTCCTTTGAGCTATGCCTCAAGAATTTATAACGTGTTCTTGCTCAGTGCGAGGAGACCAACCTCGTACTAAGTTGGGAGAAATGTCACTTCATGGTTCAAGAAGGGATAGTCCTGGGTCACAGAATTTCAAAAGAAGGAATCAAAGTAGATAAAGCAAAGATCTCCGTAATAGAGAAGCTACCCCCTCCAACCTCAGTTAAAGCCATCAGGAGTTTTCTGGGACATGCAGGTTTTTATAGAAGATTCATTAGGGACTTCGCCAAAATATCTAGACCCTTAACAAAATTATTGGAAAAAGATGTACCGTTCAAATTTGATGATGAGTGCATGAAAGCTTTTATCACCCTTAAGGAGAAGCTAACCCAAGCACCCATAATGATAGCGCCAAATTGGGATTCCCCCTTTGAATTGATGTGTGATGCAAGTAATTTTGCAGTGGGTGCAGTCCTTGGGCAACGAAAATACAAACACTTTCATCCCATATATTTTGCAAGCAAAACGTTAACAGATGCTCAAGAGAATTACACCACAACAGAAAAGGAGTTACTTGCTGTGGTCTTTGCATTTGATAAATTCCGGTCTTATCTAGTTCTTTCCAAGGTGGTGGTTTATACTGATCATTCTGCTTTGCGGTACCTACTCAACAAGTATGATGCAAAACCACGTTTGATTAGATGGGTCCTCTTACTTCAGGAGTTTGATCTTGAAATCAAGGACAAGAGAGGGGCGGAGAATCTTGCAACATATCATTTATCCCGTTTGGAGAATCCTAATCTTGAAACTTTGAGCGAGAAAGATATCAATGATTCATTTCCTGAAGAGCACTTGTATAATATTCAGGTCGTGGAAGTGATCAAGCCACCTTGGTTTGCTGATTTTGCCAACTACTTAGTTGGGGGTGTCATCCCAAAATGGTTCACGCATCAACAACGGAAGAAATTTTTTTCGGACCTCAAGCACTACTTGTGGGAGGATCCCTACCTTTTTAGAATTTGTTCAGACCAGGTTGTTCGAAGATGTGTATCGCAGACTGAGGGTCTAAGTATCTTGAAACACTGTCATTCAAGACTAACTGGGGGCCATTACAATGCAAATCGAACTACAAAGAAGATTCTTTATTCAGGTTTCTATTGACCGACATTGTTTCAACATACCCAAAAGTTCATAAAATCATGCGATAGATGTCAGAGGGTGGGTAACATTTCTCGCCGAGATGAGATGCCCTAGAATTGGAATCAAGCTTGTGAAATTTTTGACGTGTGGGTGATTGACTTCATGGGGCCATTTCCAAGGTCACATGGTTGTAAGTTCATTCTCGTAGCAGTTGATTACATGTCTAAATGGGTGGAAGCTTAGGCCCTACCATCAAGCGATGCCAGAGCAGTGGTAAAATTCTTAAAGAAGCTTTTCTCCTGGTTTGGAACACCACGAGCAATCATTAGCGATCGAGGCACTCACTTTTGCAATGCTCAGTTTGCAAAAATTCTAAAGCGCTACAATGTCTACCACAAACTAGAAACACCATATCTTCCACAAACTAGCAGGCAAGTGGAAGTTTCCAACAGGGATTTAAAAAGAATCTTGGAGAAAAATGTTTCTCAGAATAGAAGAGACTGGGTAGAACACTTGGATGACGCTCTGTGGGCTTACAGAACAGCATATAAGACTCCTATTGGGACCACTCCATACAGATTAGTCTATGGAAAAACATGTCACTTACCTGTAGAAGTTGAACACAAAGCTTATTGGGCTATTACATTTCTGAATTTTGATTCCACTCTTGTTGGTGAGAAAGAGGAAGCTTCAATTTAATGAATTGGATGAATGGCGTGCCCACGACATATGAAAATTCCAAACTTTACAAAGAAAGAGTGAAGGAGTACCACGATAAGCATATCAAGCACCCTAAACAATTTCAAGAAGGGGATCAAGTGTTACTGTTCAACTCGAGGCTAAATCTATTCCCCAGGAAGCTCAAGTTACGTTGGTCAGGTCCATATACGGTCACTCAAGTTTCCCCACATGGAGCAGTCGTGCTAACTCACCCCGAAAAAGGAACTTTTAAGGTGAATGGACAAAGGTTGAAGCTCTATTTTGACACCAACAATTTGAAGATGACCGGGGGAAATTTCAAATTATTTGAACCCCCATAAGGTAAGTAAAAAGGTATGTGAGGCTCATGACGTTAAACAAGCTCTTCTTGGGAGGCAACCCAAGCATTTGGGGGTTTATTTTCATGTTTGTGTGTTCTTTGTGTTCATGTTCTTGTTATTTTTCGTATTTTCTTAGAGTTGTTAATTTGAATAAGTCCATGCTCTCAGCACTTTGTTTATCATGATCATTGTCCATGTGGTTGTTTACTTGATTTTATTGTGGAGTAGCACTTGTTTGGGCTATCATTTCATGCATTAGATCGAAATTTTCAACCATTATTTCATGGTGGAGATGATTTTAGAACATTTTGTAACCATGGCCATGTATTTGGAGAAGCAAATAAGACTTTAAAACATGTTTTTAGAGCCTTACGGTCTCAATGAGCTGCTCATTTAGGCCGTGAGAAAAATCCAGAAACTTTTAACTAACCTATACGGGCTCAATGAGCTGCTCATTGAGGTCGTCAAGCCCATCCCGAGAGATTACACCAAGCCTTACGGCCTCAATGAGCTGCTCATTGAGGCCGTATGGACTCTTATTTTTCATGTGAACGTTGCCAACTTGTCTCCCTCTTCATTCTCCTTCTTCTCCAACCGAGCCCTAGCTTCCATGATCTATCTCTCCATGGCCGAATCTCACTAAATATTACTCTAAATCATCTCCACATCTCCTTGGGAAGTAGATCTAGTGTTTGTCTTCAAGCTCCACTCAAGTGTGTTCAAATTTTTGTTGGTAAGAAGCTTGTTGTGATGAGATTTTTCTTTTCTTTTCTTCTTGCTTTCTTGAGCTTTTGTGTGGATTGTTTCAAGATTTTAGCTTGTATTTTGGGGTATGAACATCATGTCTTTGAATTATCTCGAATTTATGTACAATATTTTTTAATTCATGATGAGGGGAAACTGTTGCAAATTGAATAGTATCCATACGGGCTCCATATGCCCGTATGGATCCTATTCACTTCAATTTATTCATGTTTTATCCATTTTCATGCCACATTATGCATTCTCTTGGATTTCTTTCATTGTTATTTGGATTATTATTGATGTAGGAATGCCACAAGTCAAGAAATTTGCCTCCAAACGTCCAAGAAACACAATGCCGACCCCGAAGAACCCCACTTTATGCATGCTCATCATAAGGCGAAGTGTGAAGTTTCAAAGGCCAAACCATGTGGCACACTTCATCACATAGAATGGGGTATTTTGGAAATATTTGGGACTCATGAACAATTCAAGGAATTACTTTCACATGGTTTTTGGTGAATCTGTTCTCAATTGATGATCCTACCTTTTACCAACTTACTTTGGAGGTTTTGAGCAATTTTGAAGCACACCAAGACAGCCACATCTAAAACATCTTGTGATTACTAGTTGGACATTTGAGCATGGACATTTGCTTTACTTCTTTAGTTTATTTCTTTGCTTTACTTTTGATGCAAGTGTGTTTGTTTGGTTGTAATAAGTTGGGAAGGGGATGCCCTACCAACCTTGTGTAGAACTTTGCTACTCTTCATCTAGTATTTGTGTGTTTTGACTACTCCCTAGTATTTATTTTTGTCATCTTAATTTTTATTTGGAATGATGATGCCCCTTTATGCCTTGCATGGCATTAAGGGAGCTTGGTGAGCCTCTCCACATTTCACGGAAGCTGGACCTGACATGAAAAGCTTGCAACACCTTTTGTTTGGGTCACCTCTCGCCGTGTGCACAAGATTTAACCGGGGAAGTTCGTTCCACCCTCCTCCATTGTTTACATTGCAAATATTATTATGTTTTTCATGACTAGTGCACATTGGGGACAATGTACAACACTAGGTGTGGGATGGGTATATTGTATGTATTAAGGTTATTGTTTGCATGCTAGTGTTACCCATGATGGCTTGTTCATTATTGTAAAAGTCTTATAGCATGGATTAATGATTGATTTGAGTTACATATTTGTTGTTGTACTCTATTGAATCATGTTTCACCTCTAGTATTGTCTTGTGCACTGAATCTTGTGTTGATGCCCTGGGAATAGCCAACATGACTACTCTATCTCTCTTGATTGCTTAACACACAACTTTGAGTACTCGGCCTTAGAATTCTGAGTTCCTTCTTTCAATGAACTCTTAAGAACTTCTGAGTCTTGTTGAGTTAGCTCTAGTTTTGTGGCATGTAGAGTAGTCTGAAGACATGATCTAGGATGAATGTGAAAAAGAAAATGATGAAAAAAAAAGAGAATGAATGAAAAGAGCAAAATGAGTTTATGCCAGTATTCCTCTACTAATAAAGCATGAATGCGTCTATGTAGACTGTAATCGAGTAGTTGGGTGGCTCTTGTGCCTAACCAGCATGTGCACCCTCTAGAAAGATTTTTTAGTGCAGTCTATTTTGGTTGGACTCGAAAAAAAAAAAAATGAAATGAAATGAAAATAAAAACCCTAGTGATCTTTTTGGCTACCTACTAGAGGTTTTGAGAAGAAAAGTGGGAGTTAGTTCAAGTTTAGGACTCTTGCATTTTAAGTCTGAGTACTCTTGCATGTGGAGTGATTAGCATCTAGAGCTGTACTGATTAAAGTCTGTAGGCTAGACCAGGTCAGGGCAGATGAAATACACGGTTCACACACATGGCACAGACATATAAGAGGTGAGACAGGATCTTTTTGTTGTGCTTAATGGTTATAACTCATTATCTACTTATCATTTCCCGATGCTTGTAGAATCTTGTATTTATTTGAGCCGGAGATAATACATTTAGCCACATATCATTTCCTTTGTTCTTCATGATTAGTTTGCTTGGGGATAAGCAAACGCTTAGGTGTGGGGACATTTGATAAGTGTCTAAATGTACATATTTTAGTGCATATATTTAATGTATTTAGCATGTATTTCTATAAGGATTGATGCCCGTTTTGTGCTTAATCATATGTTATTTTCTTTGCAGGGCACAAAAACGCACATGGAGAACACGAAGATACAATTTGGGCGAAAAAGAGAAGAAAACCAGGTCATAGCACTATAGCAGAATACTGTAGCTGGAGACTACAGCAGTTGTACTGTAGCGTCATCATCGTAGAAAAATGTTATAGCTGCCATTGTAGCACCTGGAGAGTTTTCAAGTCAGAAATTAAACCAGGGTATACGGCCTCAATGCTGCCCGAGATGGAGCTTGGGATGATTATCGTAGCCATGGAAGAGGATGAGTTGTTTGAAGGCATACTGGCTCAATGAGGTGCTCATTGAGCCAGTATGGTTACTGTTTGAGAGCTTGTGTGCACCTTTGCCTACCCCAAACGGGCTCAATGAGGTACTCATGGAGCCAGTATACCACCTCAATGAGATCCTCATTGAGCCGGTATACCACCCATGTAGAGGCCAATTTTTGAGAGATATTGGGGGATATATGAGGGAATCTTGAAGGCCATTTGAAGCACTTTTTGTGAGGAATCTTGGCAGCCATTATTGGGAGAGAAAAGTAGAACGAAGACATCATTCTTGGTAGTGTTTTGGCTTGAGGCTTGGAGAGATCAAGAGCTTGAAACTTCAAGGGGAGAGCTTCATCATCAAATGAGGAGGAGCATTCGGCCTTCCTTGGGTTAGAGGAACCATCATTCGGCCGGCATTCTTCATCCTCATCATCATTCGGACTAGGGAGTGCCATTTATGCATTTACTTCTTATTTTTGTTGAGTTTGAGATATTTGTTTGTATGATGGCACACTAGACCCCCAAGGCCATCGGATGTAGGTGAACCTTGGGGGTTCATCAAGTATTTTGGATGCTACACTTATATTTGGAATGCATTGGTGTGATTTATGGTTTGGCTCATTGTGTTTCATGCCTAGAACTATTATGTGGAGAAATCCTTAGTTCATGTTTGAGTTGTACATGTAGACGTGACCTACTCGCATGTACTAGATCGTTAATGAGCTAAAAAGGGTAATCTTTGACCAACATACCGAGAAATTGGATGTAGGTAGCCCCTCCGAACCATGAGGATAAACTTAGGTTATGTGTAATCTTGTTGTGTGATCTCCATTCACTTAATGCAATCGTAGGAATATGATTAAGGAGAGATCCTTGTCATGATTTGTACGGGATTATGGTTTACCTGCCGAGAAATTGGGGTTGAACTATTGTTGAGGTCCGTCGGTCTAAATCACCTTTGCTATTTTATTCTTATGTATCCATACATCATGATGACCTCTCTTAGGAATCCTCATCCCTAGGCCTGATCTTATCATCATTGCTTTTGTGATTTTCTTGCTTGCCTTGGAATTGCTGTACTTGTGTTTTTATTTACATTCTTGCATGTATTAGATTAGTAGACCATGCTTAAGTTGTAAGGTTAGAAAGTGAGTGATGGAGGAGTAATAGGAGCTCCTTAGCCCCGTGGAATACGATCCTTGGGCTTTTGCACAAGGTATTACTTGGCGACCCTGTACTCTTGCGGGCGAGCAACCACTTATATTCTATGGTACAATGCCAGTCAGTTCATCTTGGCCACATACTAGCAGAGTACCTGAGACATTAGGGTCAGTCTGTCGGAATCGGTGTCCTCTTCTTCGGCCCATACATCGCTAGGCTCATCATCAGAATGGGTCTACGGGACACTATTAGAGGGGCCGAGAAGACGATCATACTGGCTCCCCTTGGTATAGAGACGATTAGACATATGGGGATGTGATAAGTGCTTGTGCGATAAGAATGCAAAGTGTTCTTTCCTTATGTTGAGCATTACTTTTAGCAGGCTTAAGCGCTAATACATGTGTATTTGTGTTCTTTTGAGCATGTTGGGTTGTGAAGCTAAGTATTGAGAAAAGAAGCCAAAAGTAGATTGTAAATAAATTATTTGGTGGAATCTTGGAAGGAACAAACGCGAAGACACAAGTGGAACTCCAAGATACGTGCATGTGTGCCAATCTCTATAAATCCAAGTCATTAAAATGAGTTGGAGGGGCACAGAAGCAGTCACATTTGCGTATCCCGACTTGTGCATTAATAACAAGATCTCTAACAATGAAGCTTTTGATTGAAGAAGACGTGTGATCTACGACATAAATGTGTGCCCGCTTATGTTGCCTCGATGAAAACCGTAGAATTGGGAGTGTTTTGGCCTAGTGCTGTAGCAAAATATTGTAGCAAGTATTGTAGCAGTTATTGTTCACAGCCGGCCAAAAACAAGTTTTCCAGAGAATCCACATGGGCGTGTGGAAATTCTTCAAGCCCGTGTGAAAATTCCACAAGCCCGTGGGAAGAATCCACAGGGGCGTGTGGATTCCCGATTCCAGTCCTATTTAAGCCGCAATTCAGCCCAATTTTAGGGATCTTTTTCCTTTCTTCTCTTCCACTTTTCTCCATCGTTTGGGAAGCTGTCGGCTAGGGTTTGGAGAGGCTTTTGGAAAGTCTTTAGAGTGGTTTGAGGGATTTGACACTGAGATTTACTTGGAAGAAGGTTATTGTGGCAGCTTTCATCGGTATATATCTGGCAATGTGTGACCTAGGCCGGACAGAGGGACCTTTGTAGATGACTTGGCTACTCCACAAGACCATCGACAAGACTACCGATGGAGTTTTCTTATGGTTTTTACTTTTGATTTCATTGTTGATTGTATTGTGCTCCATGGAGAGCTAAATCCCCTAGTGGGTACTTAGATTTTGTATACCCTAGGATGTTATTGTTTCATTGATCTTTTGTTATGCTTTCTTTATTTGATGTTTTAATTGAGTTCCAATCTTGAGTGCTTGTGGAATGATTTTTCACCTAGAGTGACACTAGGGTTGAGAGTACATCTTGGTAACCGTTATAGATGAGTGACACACTACGAGGGTTGGACATTGCTTGATTTGAGAGGGTTGAGAAGGTGAACAGAGAGGTAGAGGAGTGCCCCCTTTCTCCTCCGGTTTGATTTATCCTACCTCTATTTCCTTGAGTTCTTGGCGGTCACAATAGAGTGAAGTTCTATAGAATGAACTCAGCTGGGGCTTAGTTGCGCGAGCAACAGAGTGAAGCGTTGAAGATACTCTAGTATCTGGGGCTTAGTTGTGACTAGGAGCCTTTTGCCTGGACCAAAGGGTTAGGTCTATGCATAGGAAGAGGGTTTATCACTTGGATTCCCTATAACTCCATGAAACTTTACATAGTGTGAGGTGTTGAGACTGAGCGATTTCTCCGCTGAAGCTTCACCCCTGATTACAGCTCCGAACTTTGAGCTGAAGCCAGCATTTATCCAGATGATACAGCAGTCAGCGCAGTTCAATGGTTTGGCTGATGAGGATCCAAACAATCACATTGAGAACTTCTTGGAAATTTGTGACATGCTGAAGATCAATGTCTCCGCAAGCATCATGATCAACAGATCCACCAGCATTGTTCCACTTAGCAATAGCAGCAGAGCCCTCCTCGAACGACACTGACACTTGATGCGTCTTTTATTTCTTTTATTTCTCATATTTTACTTTTGCATTTCATTTTTGACTTGTATACTTAGAAAGGATCTTCCTTCTGAGTTTATCTTTTATTTTTATCTGGAATTGTATTTCATTGCTCTATCTTTTATATGCTTGAGTGTATTTTGTTTTTGTTGAGCTTCACTGAACCCCTTGTGTATGCGTACAGATGGTCTTATCAATATGAAAATTGAGCACTAGTCATGGGCATGGCCAATGTGTTTTTACACTTGGTCGTATGTGCTTCACAACCTGTTGGAACTCCACTCCCAAGGAATTTAGCTCCATCAAACATACCACTAGGAGTTTAGGGGAGTATTGTTTCAATTGTCCATTCCAACATATATTTTGATTGTTATATCTTTTATTGTGCTTGCATGTGTACATTGAGGGCAATGTACATCTTAAGTGTGGGGGGAGTTCACATTACACATGTTCTATACTTATGCTTTGATTGTGCATGCTCACGTAGCCAATGGCGGTTTACCTTAGTTGTAATGATTGTATTCTTGAGTTTAGGAGAATTTTTAACATTGAATGTTCTCATACTCTAGTTTTTTACTTGAATTTCTAGAAATTTTTGCTCGATTCACACTTGTTGCACTACTCGCTCATTAAACTCTTTTGGAAACTCAAGTAAGTATTTAAGGTACTAAGTTGTCTTATTTCTTATGTTTCATTATTATACTTGTTTGGTTATGCATTGGGGGGGGGGTGGAAAGAGCTACCACCTATGAAGTATGAAGCTACTCTCATAAGTCAGATACTAGTTATGCCCTAATGAGAGAAAGAGCTATCTCATAGGATGAGTGAAAGCTACTACCCCGGTAGAAAGAGCTACCACCTCAAAAGTGTGAAAGCCACCTTAGCGGCCGCTTTGGAAAGGGCTACCTTAGAGGATGTGTGAAGCTACTACCACCTCATTACTTTGTTTTGTATATAAATAAGCCCCATATGCTTAGAACTTTGAGGAGTATACTTTGGGTTGATTTGAGTGAGTTCACACACTTACATGATTTCGGGTTTATTGTCCTTTTTTATTCGAGTTTTTAGCTAGAGCAATGATTTTTCGTTATCAGTGTTGAAATTTCCCTTATTTGTAGAATGCTTCCCTTGCATGCTTTGGTGAACCTAAAGGCAAGCGCTTTCAATATTTCCTACATCTATGCTTTAATGTTTTATTTTTGCTTGAGGACAAGCAAAAGCTTAAGTGCGGGGGAGTTTTATTAGTGCTTGTGTACTAAACATACAAACTATTCTTTTCTTACGATGAGCATTACTTTTATTAGATTTTAGCGCCAATACATGTGCTTTTGTGTTCTTTTGTGCATATAGGGTGGTGAAGTCAAATAAAGAAGATAGAAGCCAAAGTGGATCATGAACGCATATTGTGGATTTGGGAGTATTTTGGCAGAGCACTGTAGCAGGTACAACAGCAATTGACTGTAGAAGTTACTGTTCACAGCCCACAGAAAATTAGATTTCCAGAAATTCCACACGCCCTTGTGGATGCCCAATTCTAGCTCTTTATAAAGCTGTGACTTGTACCGATTTGGGGATCCATCTTCCATCTTTCTTTCCATCTTTTCTCCATCTTTTGAGAGGCTTGCGGCTAGGGTTTTGAGAGGCTTTGGTAAGGCTTTTGGAGTGGTTCTACATCTTCGACATCATGTTTCTCTTGGAAGATAGTTATTGGGGGAGCTTTCGTCGGCATCGATCCGGTGATGTGTGCCCTAGGCTTAATAAGGGGACATTTGGAGAGGACGAGGCTACTCCACAAGACCATCAACACGAATACCGAGGGGGTTTTCCTATGGATTATATGTTTTTACTTTCGATTTCATTACTGATTGTAGCTTGCTCCATGGAGAGCTAAACCTCTTAGTGGGTACTTGGATTTGTGAACCCTGGGATGTATTTGTGTCATTAACCTTTTATTATGTTTTCCTTAATTGATGTCTTTAATTAAGTTCTAATCTTGAATGCTTGTTGAATGATTTCTCCCTTAGAGTGACACTAGGGTTTAGAGTCCATCTTCGTAATCCTTTTGAGTTAGTGACACACCATAAGGCTTAGTTAAAGCAAGATTGGAGAGGGTCGAGAGGGTGAGTCTAGAGGTAGCGCAGCATCCCCTTTCTCCTCCGGTGTGATTTATCCTACCTCCACATTACAAGAGTTCTTTGCGGTCACAATAGAGTGAAGGGTTAAGGGATGAACTCCGCTGGGTCTTAGTTGTGCGAACAACAGAGTGAAGCGTTGAAGTGACTTTAACACTTGGGGCTTAATTGTGACTAGGGGTCTTTCTCCTGGATCAAAGGGTTAGATCTACATATAGGAATAGGGTTTATCACTTGGAATCCTTAGAGATTCTTGCAACTTTACACATTGTGAGATGTTGAGACTGGTTGATTTCTCCGCTAGGGCATAGTGTAGAGTTAGTCACGGTTGACCTTAGGTTTGGGACCGTGTATTTAAGGATGTCCACGACTCATTAAACATTAGTTAGGAAGCATAATAGTTGGTTTTGTACTTGAAGCAATAATCCTAGGAGGAACAATATCAGAGTACCCCACTTTTATCGATTGCCTTTCCTCTCATTCTATTGTGCCTCTCTTTCTTATTTTTTTGTTAGTTTGTTTGCATCAATCTTTATCCACATCATCATTGTTTTATCTCCACTTTGTTAAGTAGCAATCTTGGTGTTTCTATTCCTTATTCCCTGTGGATATGATACCCCATTCACTTGGGATTTATTACTTCGACAAACCCGTGCACTTGCGGGTCACACGCAAGGGGTGTGCCATGAATATGATAATGAAGAATGGCAAATACCTTTAGGCCAATCACAAAAAAATACCTACTATAATAGATTACAGGACATCATCATCCAATAATCCATCAACAGCAATTTTCAAATTTTCTTCCTATAAACTAGGAAAAATAGTTGAGATCGAAGAATTAAGTGATGCTAAACAAGAAACAATTCTAGTCATTACTAATGATTATGATGAATGGACTGAGGAAGAAATGTTTGAAGTCCAACAAGAATTTGGTTTTCAAATATGGGAACCCCTTAATGTAACATCTGGAATCCCAAATAAACAAATAAGTTATGAAGTCCAACATATAGAGCCACTGTTTGATAAAGAACTATTAGAAGGCTCTCTTCTATTAGTAAGACTTCAACATGAAAAATAATCAAGAACCAGATTCTGAATATCTGACACGTCCGAATATGCGTGTATGTACCGCAAGTGTACTGGTGTCGAAGTAATAATTACCCTGGTGAGTGGGTAGTCGAATCCACAGGGAACGGAAGTATTAGTATTAACCAATTCTTAGTTATCTAGTCGAAATCAATGGATATGATGAAATGAACTAATTGCGAGAGAATTAATAAGCAAGCAAGCGAGCAAGAAAACGAGTAAAGGAGATCTCAATCAATAAAGATGAGGTATCTGGGCAATGCTCCCCCTAGGATCTAACATGAAGCTCACGATTCACTAAATGCTTCTAAACCGAGTCTAATGAGTCGAGGTAATCCAAGAACAATAGGTTCTTGCCTCCAAGCCACCGGTACTAGTCCCCTACAAGGTCCCGGTGGAGAAATCACTCAATCTCAACACCTCACACCCCATATGACCGCAATACGCTCTAGGGACACCTAAGAGTGAAACCGATTCCTAAGGATAGATCCAACCCTAATTCCCGGCGAAGGATCTCTAACCCCCTACAAGGTCCCGGCGGAGAAATCTCTCAATCTCATGCCTCACACCAAATATGGTTGCATAGAGTTTAGGGAATACGGAGATAGGAAACACTCAATCGGAAGGGAGAGGGAATACTCCACTATCTCATGACTCACCCTCTCAACCCTCTTTAACCTTGACGTTCTAACTCTAATGGAGACCTCTCTCACATCAAAGTAACAAATCATGCAAATCCAATCAGCCTCAAGGATTAATTAAACAAGCAAGCAATGGGAATACAAGGTTAAAACTCAAATCAACTCGAATTAATAGAAACATAAAGCAAATCATTACAAAAAACATAAATCCTAGGGTTCACATGCCCAAATACCTACTAAGGTTTAGCCCTCCATGGAGCAAGTTACAAAACAATGATTATTACAATGAAAAGCAATGAAAGCCATGAAGTAAAACCCCCTTAAATTCGAGATGATGGCCTTGATGGGTCGCCCAACGTCTTGAAGAATCCTTCTCCGAAGCTAGGTCGCCAAAAGCTCCCTCTTTGCTATGACGGAGAGAAGATCGATCAAAGTTGGTGATGGACGCCCACCAATATCGCCAAAGACCTCCTCCAAAACCCGAGCCGCCTTGCCTTCAAAGTGCTCGCCAAAACCCTCGCCAAAAGTCTCCTCCAAAATAGGGCAAACGGCCTATTTAAAGCCTAAAATCGCGCCTGTCACGTGCCCTCACGCGCCCGTGTGGATTTTCCACGTGGCCGCGTGAACAGTAACTTTGCTACAATACTGCTACAGTAAAATTATTACGTTAAAATTGCTACAGTCTTTTCACAAAACGCGATCCAAATACTCTTCTCTTGAGGCCACATGTCCGGGCACACGTCCATGGGGTAGGCTATAAAACTTTTCTTCATCGACGTATCTTTGAGAGGTCTTGCAATCTTCACAAAGAGAAGGGACATAAAGATGTGACTACCTTTGTGCCCTTCCAACTAGTGATTTGACTTCAATCTTCTTGGAAGTTGGCACACATCTCTATGTTTATGAACTCCTCTCGTATTTTGGTCCTTGAATTGAACAAGAACTCCCAACATTGTGTCTTTATAGCCTATCTTTGTTTCCTTTTTACTCTTCAAGGCATTCACAACCTATATGCATAAAAGAACACCAAATAAAAAATATGAGACATAAACCACAGTAAAAATGATGCTCAATGCATGTAAAACATATATAAAAATATGTCTACTCAAGCACTTATCAATATCCAATTAACAAACCCTTCAAAGAGAACAAGTTATGATGAATGAAGCTAAATCCTCAAACAAACCAGCAACATAAGTACCACAAACAAGAGTGTCAGGAATTCCTTTATTTGGACTTGCAGTCTTGATGCCACATCCTATTGCCCAAATACCAATGATAGCTGGAAATAATAGGACGACAGCAAGACCATATAGGTATGATTTAATACCTACTCTTCCTTCTACAAATATTCATACTGGATCAATGTTATTATTAGCAGATATTGTAAAATGGGAAGAAAAAATTAGAAGGTGGGAATGTAATACTATTACTCATGTAGCCACCAAATAGTTTGCTAATAATACTAACAAAGTATTATATATAGAAAATTTGTTAGGGGAAACACTTAAATTATATTTTCAAAATTTGTGAACAACATTCCCTAATGAATTTCAAGCATTGATAGAAGATGCTGAAGATACTTCCAACATCACTTCCCAAATTCTTCAAATTATTCTAGGATATGATGAATATAGAGGACAAATTGAAATGCAAAATCAAGCCCTTCTAGACCTAGAGCAGTTACAAATAAGTAACATGAAGGACATAGAGGTGTATTCTACTACATTCTTGGCACTTTCTTCCAAAATAGTATCAATATATTTAAGCCTAGAAATTAGTGCCAAATACTTTAGGAAATTACCACCCCCTTTCAACTCAAAATTACAAGAATTATGGGATCAAAAATTTCCAAACATGGCTGTCGAAGGAGCTCCAAGAATTGATTTTACATATAAAGTTTTACAAGATCTTTGTAAAAAAAAATGAGTTACATCGCCAAGCCAAATATTTTTCCTTCTGTAGGAACATTGTAGTTCCAGGACAATATTCAAAAAGTCTCCAGCCAAGAAAAGCGTTGAGAAGTTCTCTAGACATAAAGGACAAAATACCAGGGCCAACCAAGTAAGAAAATTCAGAACATATAAGAAAACTGGTAGGCCTTACAAATGTAGATGTTATATCTGTGGAGACATAGGACATTTCGCAAAAGAATGTTAGAACAAAAATGTTAACAGACAAAGAATTATGATATATGAAGAATTAGATCTCGATCCACAATGGTATATTGTAAGGTCAAATGATGGTGAAGATCCCAATGACTCAGATATCTGCTCTTTTTTTTATAATGAAGAAGATTAGAAGGAAAGACTGTATTTTTCACAGAACCATTTCTAATGATTAAGACAGAATTCATAGATTGGAATCTAGAAAGAGCTAACAAAAATCTGACAAAAGAACAATAACAATGTACACATAACTGTATTCATTATCTAGAAGTTGATTATATCAACAACATTTGTTATTTTTGTATGATAAAACCCCCAAAAAGAACCAGAACAATATTTCTTAACTGTAAAATCTTACTATGCTTATTTTGCGCAGAACTTAAACTTCAAATAGAAATTACCCTAGGTCCTGAAATATTACCTATTACAAAGGTGGACCATAGAAAACTCATATTAAAACAAGGACATCATATAATATAGCTTGAATAGAAATTAGATTTTCTTCTAAAAGAAAAGGAATATATGGAAGCAAAACTTATAGCCGCACAGTTATCTGAATTACAGCTAGGAGAAAGTAGTGAAACAATACATATGGCCCCAATAGAATAAGAAAAAGAAATGGAAGGTCATATAAAATCTCTAACAGCCATCTAGAACAATCTCTTGAATTTTATAGCAATTTTACAGATAAATGATAAATCTTACCCACTCAAGGCAATATTAGATACAGGAGCATCTCACTATTATGTCAAATATTCTACATTACCCTCTTATTGCTATGAATAGCTTCCACAACATGTAAGTTTGCATGGCCTTAACAATACAAAAGAAAATAAACTATGGGTAAAAACTGGAAGCATTATCCTAAACAAAGAAAAATATCCTCTACCGTTAACTTACATGACTCTAGTAATCTCAGGGGAATTACAACTCATAGTTCGAATGAATTTTATACATTCTTTTAAAAGAGGAATCAAAATAGAAGGAGTAGCTGTAACCTTCTACGAAAAGGTGATATACTTCAAACATCACCAATAGTCAACAAATCTTTGTTGATGGAAGAAGAGATGACAATTAGCCTCATAACAGAGTTTCAGGTACAAGATTATTTGTTTTACAATATCGCTAGCCTTACTGATATAAACAACAAATAATTCATGTACTTAATAAATTAGAGGAAAACCAAATTATTGGAAATAATCCTCTACAACATTGGCAGAAAAACAAAATTCTTTGCAAGCTGGATATTATAAATCCTGATATATTTATCAAAGATAAACCCATTATACCTTTTTTCCTGAAATGGCAGAAGAGTATAAAAAACATATTATAGAATTAATGACCTTAGTAGTCATAAGACCATCTAGTAGTTAACATAAAACAACAGTATTTATAGTCAATAAGCATTTAACATAAAACAACAGTATTTATAGTCAATAAGCATTCTAAACAAGTCAGGGCAAGATTAGAATGGTATACAACTACAACAGATTGAATGACAATATGTATAAAAACCAGTATACTCTCCTAGGTATTGACTATTTATTGTTAAAAATAAAAGACAAAAAAGTCTACAGGAAATTTGATTTAAAATCAGGGTTTCATCAGGTCATGATGGATCCCAACAGTATTGAATGGACAGCTTTTACTTGTCCATAGGGTATTTTGAATGGTTAGTCATGCCTTTTGGGCTAAAAAAATGCTTCTTCAATATTCCAAAGAAAAATGGACAATATTTTTGGGAAAGATTCTAATTTCATCTATGTCTACATAGATGCCATTTTGATATTTTCTGAAGAAATAAATCAACATGTCTAACATCCATTGAAATTTTTTGACCTATGTAAATCCGAAGGACTAATTCTATCAAAAACAAAGATAAAAATTGGAGTTTCTAGAATTGATTTCCTTGGGTTAGAAATAGGAGACGGACCTGTTCAACTCTAATTGCATATCGTTAAAAGTATTCTGGAGTATCCTAGCCAACAGCTAGAAGACCTAAAAGGTCTACAAAGATTTTTTAGGCATTCTAAACTATACAAGGAATTATATTCCAATCTTAAGCAAATGCACGAGAGTCGTCTACAATAAATGCTCTATAAATGGAGAAAGAAGATTTAATCCCTAAGATTGGAAGATGGTAAGTAAAATTAAAGAGGTAATATCTAAGTTACCTCCTTTAGTTTTACCTAAACAACACGGTTATATAATTATTGAAATAGATGGATGTTTAGAAGGATGGGGAGGAATTCTAAAATGGAAACCTTCAAAAATAGAAAATCCCTCAATAGAAAAAATTGCAGTGGAACCTACAAAACCACAATTACTGCATTAAACGCAGAAATTATGGCATGTTTATATTCCTTAGAAAAGTTTAAAATATTTCTGTATAATTGAAAAGAATTTACACTTAGAACTGACAGTATAGCTATAGTAAACTTCATAATAAGATAAATAATTAAAAATTATCAATTAATAGATGGGTAAATTTTTGTGATCAACTAACAAGAACAGGGCTTAAAGTGGAGATAGTGCATATAAAGGGAAAGGATAACCTAGGAGCTGATAGGTTATCAAGGATAATTGCAACAAGTCCTTACAGATAAAATGGTTGAAAAAAGCCTGAAAGGTAAAAAATTACCACAGTACAAAGAAGATGCTAAAGGAATTTTAGAATTCCTTATGGATTAGAATCAGATATCCAATAGAAAGTACTTATCAATGCATTATGGAGATCCTCAACTCCAACATTAAAGATAAGTGCATTAAATGCACTATGTCATTACCTTACCAAAGAAGCAAAGAAAGATTATGAGTTCTTTGTCATCTTTAAAAGTAAAAAAGCTGGTATTTACCACATTTGGGGAAACCTACATAAAGAGGTTGGAAAAAGCAACACTCCTCAAGGATGGAGAGGGTTTTATACCCAACATTTTGCTGAAAAGAGCATACAGACAATTACTGGAATCTGAAGGAGGCAAAATTCCACAGAAACCTACTAATGCAATTAAGAGTTCTTCTCAACAACAACTAACATGAACATCATCAAGCCTAAAAGACAATGACTTTAATAAGTTCTCAATACTAATGAATTTAAAGTCATCTTTCAAGCAACAGTGGCTCAATAATCTCCCACTAGAAGTATAGATGCTTATTTTGAACAAAATACATGAAGACTTCTATTTTGATTTATATGTCCTTTAAGACATTATTGGAGATTTAAACGAAGAGGCTGCCCCTGGATTGGAAGTGGTGCAATACACTGGTCTTCCATTACAAAACAATTATGCACCTTCAATATTACTTGCCAAAATAGATTGGGAACAGTTTGCAAAGAAATGGTAGGAGATTTATTCTTTAATGGCATGTTACTCTTATTATATATTCCTAATGGAGTCGAAGTACCTCCCTTCTTTAGCCCAAAACTGTAAAACTTATTCATGGGCTATGCAAGAGGACATGGTTTTGAAGCTCACATCATCTCAGAACTTCCCAGACACAATGGCAAGGAGTTTTTTTTTCCAGCAACACACAATATTTTGTGATTATTTAGAAAGCATGTCCAACTAGTCGATCTTTCCAGAGAAATGGATGAAGACTCAGCATTTATACTTGAAGCTATGGAAAGAGATTAGATACACTCTCTAGAAGATTAATCTGAAAAGTCCTATTTACCCTTAATGTATATTGTCAGCAAAGCGTAATTTATGTTATTTTACTTTTATAACTTTAGCACTAAGCATGGCCTTGCTTTAGACATATGTCATGGGCAAAATTTGTAATTATATCAAGGCTCTCCTTATATATAAGGAGGTCTTCTCTTGCATTTATGATATAGTTTAGACATCTCTGAACCTTCTCGAGTAATAGAAGAATTCCTAAGTTTTTGATCCAAGGCCTCTTATTCTTTCTTTGCAAGTCAGAGCACAAGGGTTTAGCCAATGAACTTAAAAGAATCTTGATTTATAGGTATTTTACTTTTTCTCTGCCGGCTACTCGCTTATTTACTAGTATCATTTTGACCATTCAATATTACTGATTTGAGACAGTAGAGCAACCTATGTATCCATCACCACACTTTTTTAACTAATGGGAAAATAGAAAAGTTTGGTATTATGATCGTGTTAGAAGTATAGTATCAGAAATCAGCTTCATATTCTTGTTTTTAATTAAATTCTTTCCTTACATCATGTTCTTGTTAGATGTATTGTTGTATTCTATATGTACGTATACATATATATCTATGTATAGATGTATATGAATAATTATCATGTTATATATGTAGACCCAAAGGGTCACTTATGTATGATGTTCAAGCATATTGACTTGTTCCACTTTCTCTCTCTATTTCTCTAACATGGTATCATGAGCTGAAATTCTTCCTTTTCCTCCAACCACCGTTGCCGCCAATGGACCCTCACCTCTTTCTTCGGCCACCTCCTCTCCTTCCCACCAACTTCGACTCCTTGTTTTCTTTGGCCGCCATTGCTTATTCTTTCTCTCCTTTAGTCAGATCTTCCCCTTGACGCCTCCCTTTTTCTTTCATTATGTTTACCCATGATCAGCCCCATCGCTTTTCACTAGGTACTGAAACTCATGACGCCATCGAGCGCCAGATCGTTGGCCTGCTTCCTTCTCATCCTCTATTTGTGGACTGTCATCACGCACTGCCACCATCCTGCATGTGAACCTCCACCACCAACCTGGTGCAGCTAAAAGGACACAAAAACCGTGACCATCTCCCAGCTACCTATCAACATCAAGCTTCAAGAAAAAAAAACAATGGAAGACTTGTTCTCACGCAAATTTGTTTGCCACTCTTACATTAAACACTCCCTGCCATCAGTCAACATCAAGCTACCAATTGAAGGCTTCATTTTCATGCCCATTTGTCTGCCACTTCTTGCAATTTTTTTAGTCTCTTTAATAGTATCAAAATTTAATTGTTGATTTATTTTAAAAAAAATCCCGATTTTCCTAAAAACAGCAAAAAAAAAAAAAGAAGAAACAATGAAAAATTTTCGTTTGAATCTAAACTTTGAAGATTTTTCCAAACACAAGGAGACATGAAGGCAACATCACACTAAGTCCCACCATTTAATTTTTGTCTCAGAATCTTTACACACACTAAGAGATAACATGTTGTGCCCAGTGATATAATTTTTTTTTATATATCTATATTATATATATATTAAAAAAAAAGTTGTGGCATAGTGTTTCCACAATCATTGAACCTTAAAAAAATGAATACTTATGGACCGGCCTATGTTCGTACTGAGGAACACATTTTCAGGCTACTTTCAGAGGGGGGACACTACTCTAACTGTCTCTTACTTTTCTTCTGTACCTTCAGCATCCTCCATTCCTTGCTTCCAGGCACTTCCCCTTGATTCCTCTAGACCTCCTCCATGACCGAAGAGGACTGAGCAGCGAGGACTCACGTGTGTCGCTCCTCCTAGCGGTTTTTTACCAGCTCCATATTTTCTTCCCACACCTCACTCTCTCTAGACACCCTCTATTCAAGTTCCCATGCTCCGATATCTCTTGCGGATAAGCAGTTTTTGGCAATATTCTGCCAGTTTCTACAATCTTATTAGGCAGACTCTATTTCCTCTACTAGACATACGAGTTTGACTCAGGTTGCTCCATCAGCTCTAGGTAGTTCCTGACCTATTTGGCTTCTTGACTCTGGTGCTTCTCTTCACATGACCCCTGATACCACTCATCTTCGCCATTCCTGTCCACCATTACTTATCACTAGTGTTCATACTGCTGATCTCACACTCCTTCCTGTCTCCTCTACTGGTCATCTCTCATAAAATGATTTCTTTGTCCTTTATGTTTCCCATGTTTCTTATTTATCCATGAATCTCATGTCTATGAGCCAGCTTATTGATTATGGCTATCAGGTTATTTTTGATTGAATCTCATGTCATGTACAGGATCGCAGTGGAATGGTGATTGGAGTTGCTCGCCATCATAATGGAGTTTATACGTTGGATTCCTTTTGCCTTCTATTTTCACCTGGACCTGTTCATCAATGTTATACTATCATTCAGTCTTACATAAGTGGCATCATCGTCTTGGCAACTTATGTCCATCTCGTATGTCGTCTGTTATTCGTCATGGTGTTTTAGGAGCTATCTATCCTCCTTCTGATGTTATCTATTTTGGTTGTAAACTTGGTAAGCAACTCCAATGTCTTTATCCTTTGAGTGTGTCTCAAACTACTACTCCTTTCGAACTTATTCACTCTGATGTTTGTGGTCCAGCTTTCTTTGTCTCTGAAGGTAGTCATTGCTATTATGTTCTTTTTATAGATGACTACACTCAATTCACCTTGCTTTATCTTATGCCTCACCGTAGCTAGTTATTATCTATCTATCGCTCTTTTCCCAGTATGATTCACACCAGTTCTCTACCTTTATTAAGACCTTTTGGTCTGATTCTGATAGTGAGTACACCTTTCACGCCTTTCATTCCTTTTGTCTTCTGAAGGCACCTTACCTAAGTTATCTTATCCTGGTGCTCATCCTCAGAATAGAGTTGCTAAACGCAAGCATAATCACATCTTAGAGATGACACGTGCTCTTCTTCTAAGAACTTTTCTTTCCCGTCACTTTTAGGCTGAAGCTGTTAGCATTGTTGTTTATCTCATTAACCTACAACCCTCCTTTCACCTTAAGGGGCCGTTTGGTTCGCGGTAATGATATATTACCACGTAACGAGATTATCGTGGTAATAAGATTGGGAATGTTATATGCCCAGGAATGTTGTGGTAATTCATGATAACCATGTTTTGTTGGAAAATCATGTTACATAGTAATAAACTTGGTAATATTCTAAATTTCCCAAAATACCCTTGTGTCTACTATTTTATGCAAGTTTAAATTTAAAATAAAATAAAATTTTGGATAAAAATTAAATTTTTGAAGCTAAACATATTTAAAAAATAATGTTATTTAAATTTAATCTTTTTATCCAACAAATAAAGTATGAAAATTATTATATTTAAACAAAGGGCATATTTGTCCAAAAAATATTTCAGATTACCACTAACTTGGTAATCCAACATAGCCACCTATTTTGGTGGTAATGGGATTACCAAGTTTCTTGGTAATCTTCCAAGTTTAGTAATCACAGATTACCATCAATATTACCACCACCAATAATCCAAACATGGTAATGGGAAAAGATTACCACGTAACAAGCGGTAATGTTTGCACATTACCGCCAACCAAACGGCCCCTAATGGTAATAGTCCAAGTGAGTGTCTTCATGGGAGACCTCCCTCCTATGATCTACTTTGTGTTTTTTTTGTTACTGCTTTCTTTTGCTCTCACCTCGTGGAGAGAACAGAGCTAATAGGCCAATCTGTTTCTTGTGTTTTTCAATGATATAACCTTGAGCATAAAGGTTATCATTGTTATGATCCTGTCAATCGTTATATTCGTATCTCCCATGACGTCACTTTTGATGAGTCAACACCTTTCTATGCTTCTCTTTCTTCCACTGAGCCCCCATCTCCCTATGTCACTCTGACCTTCCTTTTTCTTACCCCTTAAGCTGAGAATGCCCCCTTGTGTCTTCTTCTCCTCCATCATTTAATCCTCTTGTAGAGTTTCTTTCTCAGTCCTCTCTTGACCCCTCTCTTCCTTTATCTATTGAGTCTCCTACTATGTCTCGCCCTCTTTTATCTGTTAAATCTTCTACAGTGTTATCCCTTCTTCATCTTAGTCGATCATCTCTGGCACTTCTCCTACTACTGATCCGGCTCTTAAGGTACCCTCTCACACTTATTCTTTACGTGATCACTCTACTATACATCTCCCTATCTGTTATGTTTCTACTAGCACCAGTGTTTCAAATATCTTTGAGCCAGGTACCTACAGGGAAGAAGTTTGATTACATGAGTGGTGGACTGCTATAACCGAGAAGCTTAATGCTTTGACTTAAACACATACATGGGATCTCGTTCCTGTTCCTTCTCATGCAGTTCCCATTACCTGTCGATGGATCTAATGTGCAAAGACTCATTTTGATGTATCTCTCAAGTACTATAAAGCGCGTTTGGTTGCTCATGGCTTTCAGCAGGAGTATGGCAGCTACTATGAGGAGACTTTTGCTATAGTAGCATAGATGCATACTGTGAACACATTAGTTGCTGTTGCGCCATTTAGTGGTTGGGTTCTTCATCTACTTGATGTGAAGAACGCGTTTCCTTATGGGGACTTGAAGGAAAAGGTTTACATGACTCCTTCCCTCGGTCTTCTAGTACCTCTGGGGTCTATTTCTCATCTTCGCAGCCCTATCTATGGGCTCAAATAGGCTCAACAGGCCTGGTTTTGGTGGTTCAACATAGTAGTTAGGGCTGCTAGTTTCACTCCGAGCATACATGATTCAGTAGTGTTCATTCACTCTTCCCCTCACAGTCAGACCATTCTTCTTTTATATGTAGATGACATGATCCTTACTAGCGATGACTCTGCTCACATTACCTTTGTGGAGCAGAAGTTATGTGAAACATTTTTGATGACTGGTCTAGGTCTGCTTCATTTCTTCCTTGGTATTGAGATCACTTCTCATCCTGATTGTTACCGTATCTCTCAGCAGTGTTATACTCACGACCTACTTGTTCGCTCTACTTTGACTGATACCCATTGATAAGTGCTTGTGTAATAGTAATATAAAGTATTCTCTTCTTACATTGAGCATTGTTTTTCTCAGGTTTTATCGCTTATGCATGTGTATTTGTGTTCTTTTACGCATGTAAGGTTGTGGAGACAAGTATGTGGTAAAGAAACCAAAAGTAGATCATGGATGCAATTTGTTGATGAAATCTTAGAGTGAACAAATGTGAAGACACAAGTTGTGCTTAAAGACATGTGAGTGTGTGCCAACATCCGTTGTGCTCAAGTGAACATGTAAATTGGAGGGGCACAAAGACAGTCACATCATGTGTTCTGACTTGTGCAATGCTAGCAAGATCTTTCCCAAATATGATTTTATTGAAGACACAATGTGATCTACCGCATGAATGTGTGCCCATTCATGTGGCCTCGATGAAAAGTGTGGATTGAGGAGCATTTTGGTGAAATCTTGTAGCATCCACTGCAGCAAAGTACTGTAGCAAATCACTGTAACAGTTACTATTCATAGCACGCTAAAAATTCGATTCCTGGAGATTCACACTTGCATGTGGAAATTCCACATGCTCGTGTGGATGCCTGATTCTAGCCTTATTTAAGTCGTGATTTGAGGTGTTTTGAAGAATCTTTTTCCAACATTTTTCCTATCTTTTCCAAAACTTTAGAGGCACTCACGGCTAGGGTTTAGAGAGGCTTTGGCAAGATTTTTGGAGTGATTCTATGGCCTTCAAAATTGAGTTCCTTCGGAAGATAGTTATTAAGGAAGCTTTCATCAACATCGATTCGGCGAGGTGTACCCTAGGCTTGACGAGGGAACCTTTGGAGAAGAGGAGACTACTCCACAAGACCATCGATACGGATTACAGGGGCGTTTTACTTATGGATTGCATGTTTTTACTTTCGATTTCATTATTGAATTTATCTTGCCCCATGGAGAGCTAAAACCTTAGTGGGTGCTTGGACTTGTATACCCTAGGATGATTTTGTTTCATTGACCTTTCATTATATTTTCTTTAATTGATGTTCTAATTGAGTTCTAATGTTGAATGCTTGTTGAAGTGATTTTCTCTTAGAGTGACACTAGGGTTGAGAATCCATCTTGGTAATCTATGTGGATGAGTGATACAGCATGAGGGTTAGACAAAGCTAGATTGGAGAGGGTTGAAAGGGTGAGTTGAGAGGTAGCGGAACGTCCCCTTTTCCTTTACGGTGTGATTTATCCTACCTCCTTGTTCCAAGAGTTTTTTGTGGTCATAATAGAGTAAAGTGCTAAGAGAGGAACTCTGCTGGGGTTTACTTGTGCAAACAACAGAGTGAAGCGTTGAAGTAATCCTTTGCGCTGGGGCTTAATTGTGACTGGGGGTTTTTCGCCTTGACCAAAGGGTTAGTTCTAGATTAGGGAATATGGTTTATCACTTGGAGTCCTTAGAGCTTTATGCAATATTGCACAGTGTGAGGCGTCGATTGCATTTCTTTCCACCGGGGCATAGTATAGGGTTAGTTACAGTTGACCATAGGTTTGGGACCGTGTGTTTAAGGATTTCCATGACTCATAAAACATTAGTTAGGAGATTTAATGATCGATCTTGCACTTGAAGCAATAGTCCTAGGGTGAGCAATGTCCTGGTGCCCCACTTTCTATCGATTGCCTCTCATATCATTTTATTGCGTCTCCTTCTTGTTCTTTTTATTTCTATTTGCATCGATATTATTCACACCACTTTGGATCATCTTCCCCATAGTTAAATATAAATTCTTGTATTTTTTATCACTATTCCCTGTTGATACGACTACCCACTCACCTGGGTACTTTATTACTTCGATAACCCGTGCACTTGCGGTATACACACACAAGGGATATGTCACCCGTACTATCACTACACCAATGGAGTTATATTTACAGCTTCATGCTTCTGATGGGATTCCCTTATGTGATCATTCTCGCTATCGACATCTAGTTGGCAGTTTGGTCTACTTAGCCATAACTTGTCCTGATGTATCATATGCAGTTCACATTCTAAGTCAATTTGTTGTGGCACCCACTTCTGTTTATCATGCTCATCTTATTTGGGTACTGTGATATCTTCATGGCACTGTATGTCATGGTTTATTCTATCCATGCATGTCCACTCTCCAGCTGCAAGCCTTCTGATGCTACCTAGGCTAGCTCTCCTGATGGTCGGGTCTCTGTCATTCTTTATTATATTTTTTAGATCTTCTCTTGTTGTTTGCAAGCCTAAGAAACAACCTACAGTTTCCAAGTCTAGTGCTGAGACTGAGGTTTGTGTGTTGGCTTCTACTGTCTAGGAGGTGCTCTGGCTGCGTTCAATTCTATAGGACTTTGGTGTACCGATCACCTCTCCCATTCCCATTCATTGTAATAGTACTGGAACCCTTGAGATTGCTGCAAATCTGATCAAGCATTTGCTGATCAAACACATTGGTGTAGATGTACGCTTCACACAATGCCATGTACGTTCTCAGACTGTGTCACTTCACTCTCTTCCTACAAAGGTCTAGGTAGCTGATTTCTTCACCAATTCTCAGACACGTAATCAGCATCTATTCATGTTATCCAAACTCATGACACACAATCCACCTTGAGGTTGAGTAGGGTGTTAGATATATTATTGTATTGTATGTGTATGTATATATATGTATGTATAGATGTATATGTATAATTATCATGTTTTATATGCAAATCCAAAGGGTCACCCATGTATGTTGTTCAAGCATATTTACTTGTTCCACTTTCTCTCTCTATTTCTCTAACATTTCTATCATTAAAAGTAATATTTTGTCTTATTTTTGATCAGTGGAAAATGATTTCAGAAGAATTTCCCCATAACAGAATAATTAATGTTGAATTTTTGTAGGGGATACCCTTGAAAAAATTGCATAAGAGAAGGCTTGAATTTTTACGGTAAATATTTTTCCAGCACACTGTGTTGACTTTAAAATGATGTTAGCATGCCTTGATAGGCTAATGAATAAAATAGTTATATCTTGGTTACGGGACTCTGCATTTTTCTTTTCAGTTATATTCTGAAATTTATTAATGTGTTCCACTCATGAAGTCTTGTAAACGTGCGTATACTGTTCCTCAACTTTCTAAGCAGGTGTCTGTTCTTCAGGATAGAGCTGTGATATTAATGGTAATGTGCCATCCTCTGCATGTTTTAGGCCTATGTTTAATTCTCTTTATTAGTGATGAACAAAACTTCACTACTATTCGATGGAGGGTAATACCTTATGTGAATAAGTCTTACAAGGAGAAACTGAGTAAAGTCATGTTTATAATTATTTAAAATAATTTAAACTTTCTTTTTCATACTTTAATTGGAATCTCATTACTATTAATGCTTTCATCCAACTATTCTTATCATTCTCAGATTCCTCTTAACATAGCTCTACCTCTTTCAACCAAAAATGTTGAGGGGGTTAATGCTTGG
This sequence comes from Dioscorea cayenensis subsp. rotundata, assembly GCF_009730915.1. Lineage (NCBI taxonomy): Eukaryota > Viridiplantae > Streptophyta > Magnoliopsida > Dioscoreales > Dioscoreaceae > Dioscorea > Dioscorea cayenensis. The sequence continues at coordinate 13,730,206 of NC_052477.1, read as the reverse complement.
ATTGGATGGTTGATAAGTGCTTCTGTGTTAGGGAATGCAAAGTATTATTTCCTTATGATGAGCATTACTTTTATTAGGTTTAAGCGCTAATACATGTGTATTTGCGTTCTTTTACGCATGTAGGGTTGTGAAGCTAAGTATTAAGAAAAGAAGTCAAAAGTAGATCGTGAATGCACTATTTGGTGGAATCTTGGAAGTAACAAATGCGAAGACACAAGTGGGGCTCTAAGATACGAGAATGTGTGCCAACGTCCATGTATTCAAGTCATTATAATGAGATGGAGGGGCATGAAGGCAATCACATTTGCGTATCCGGACTTATGCATTGATAGTAAGATCTTCACCAATGAGGCCTTTGATTGAAGAAGAGTTGCGATCTACGGCATAAACATGTTCCCGTTTATGTTTCCTCAATGAAAAGTGTGGAATTGGGAGTGATTTGGCAGAGTACTGTAGCAGACACCACAACAAAGCATTGTAGCAATACATTATAGCAGTTACTGTTCATAGCCGGCCGAAAATCAGGTTTCTAGAGAATCCACACAGACGTGTGGAAATTCCCCACGCCTACGTGAAAATTCCACAGGCCCGTGTGGAGAATCCACAGAGCGCGTGGATGCCCGATTCTAGCCCTATTTAAGCCACGATTCAGCCCGATTGTGGGAGATCCTTTTCCACCTTCTGTTAAACTTTTCTTTATCTTTTGGGAGGTCATCGGCTAGGATTTTGAGAGGCTTTTGGCAAGCCTTTGGAGTGGTTCTACGGATTCGATACCACACTCCGCTTTGAAAAAGGTTATTGGGGGAGCTTTTGTCAGCATTGATCGGGGGAGGTGTGCTTGACAAGATCCCTTTGCGTATATCCCGCAAGTGCACGGGTTTGTCGAAGTAATAATCCCGGGTGAGCGGGTATTGAATCCATAGGGTGTAGGGAATAAAAATACTTAATTCGATTCTTAGCTATGTAAAAGATCAATGATAATGATTGTGACAATGATTCAATTCTCAACAGTAAAAGCAACAAGTAAGAGAGCAAAAGTAAAGAAGGGGGTAAGGCAATCGATAAAGATGGGGTACCTAGATAATGCTCCACCTAGGATAATTGTTTCAAGTGCAAGAACCCTCTATTATGCTTCCAAATCAATGCAATGGTGAGTTGTGGAAATCCTTAATTACATAGTCCGAAATGTAAGGTCAACTATGCCTAACTCTATACATGTCCCGGAGGAGAAATCCAACAATCTCAACACCTCGCTCTGCATAGAGTTGCAATGAGCTCTAGGGATTCCAAGTGATAAATCTCTTCCTTATTATAGACCCAACCCTTTGGTCCAAGTGGAAGGTCCCTAACCACAATTGAGCCCTAGATACTAAGATCACCTCAACGCTTCACCCTGCTACGCGCAGCAACTAAGCTCCCGCCGGAAGTTCATCCCTTAGACCATTCACTCTATTATGACCGCAAAGAACTCGAGGAACGGAGGTAGAATCTATCAGGCCCGAGAGGAAAGGGGACGCTCCTGTACCTCTCGACTCATCCTCTCAACCCTCTCCAACCTAGCTTTGTTTAACGCCCGTGGTGTGTCACTCACTCACAAGGTTACCAACAAGAACTCTTAACCCTAGTGTCACTCTAGGGGAAATGTTCATACAATCAAGCATTCAAATTTGAAACTCACAATAAACTTCAATTTATTGAAAGCATAATAAAGAGGTTCAAAGAAAACAAATACATCCTAGGGTTTACAATACCCGAGTACCCACTAGGGGTTTAGCTCTCCATAGAGCTAAGTACAATCAAAGAAATATAATGTAAAAACAATGAATCCATAAAGAAACCCCCTCGATAGTCGTGTTGATGGTCTTGTGGAAAGTCCTCTACTCGTCGTCCAAGGATTCCCTCATCCGGTATAGGATACACCTCGGTGGAAGCTCCCCTACCAACCTTCTTCCTAAGGAATGACGATGTCAAAGCTGTAGAACCTCTCCAAAACCTTGGCCAATACCCTCGAAACCCCTAGCCAAGCCCTCTCAAGTTGGGGAAAAGATAGAGAAAAGAATACTATAATCGGGGCTGATTCGGCTTTAAATACGGGCTCGAATCGAGCGACTACACCCGGGCGTGATGCTTCACGCACTGCGGGGAATTTCCACACCGGGCGTGATGATTTCCACACGCCCTGTGGATCCTCTAAACTCCTATTTTCTCAGCCGTCTGCGGAACAATGTCGCTACAAGACTTTTCTACCGTATTACTACATTTCTCGCTCACATAGATTCGACCTGAATTGCTTCCCGAATCCATACTTTCATTAGAGTAACGTAAACGGGCACACATTCACGTCGTGGATTACTTGCATCTTCAATGATAGGCACGTTGGTGAAGCTCTTGTTCTATGTGCATAAGTCGGAATGCTCGAGTGTGACTGCTTTTGTGATCCTCCAAATGGATGTGCCAACTCGAATACGAGGAGGTTGGCACACACTCTAGCATCTCACATCGACCTATGTCTTCGCGTTTGAACCTTAGCAAGAATGCCTCCAAAATCGGTGCATTGTAATCCACATTGGCTTCTTTCCTTCATATTTGGCCTCACAACCCTACCTGCATGAAAGTAACATAAAAACACACATATTAGTGTAAAAACCTAAGAAAAGTAATGCTCAACATAAGGAATGAACGCTTCGCATTCACATCGCACAAGCACTTATCAGTGTCCCTAAGCCGGACAAAGGGAACTTTGGAGAATACAAGGCTACTCCACAAGACCATCGATACGAATACCGAGGGGGTTTTTCTATGGATTACTTGTTTTTACATTCGATTTCATTGTTGATTTTAACTAGCTCTATGGAAAGCTAAATCCCTAGTGGGTACTTGGATTTGCGAACCCTAGGATGTATTTGTTTCATTAATATTATACTATGTTTTCTGTAATTGATGTCTTTAATTGAGTTTCAATCTTGAATACTTGTTGTATGATTTCTCCCTTAGAGTGACACTAGGGTCAAGAGTCTACATTGGTAACCTTTGTGAGTGAGTGACACACCATGTGGGTTAGACATTGCAAGATTGGAGATGGTCGAGAGGGTGAGTCGAGAGGTAGTGGAGCGTCCCATTTCCCCTCCGATGTGATTTATCCTACCTCCATGTTCCAAGAGTTTTTATGGTCATAGTAGAGTGAATGGGCTGAGGGATGAGCTCCGCTGGGGCTTAGTTGCACAGGCAACTGAGTGAAGCGTTGAAGTGACTTTAGCACCTAGTGTTTAATTGCGAATCGGGGTCTTTCGCCTTTACAAAAGGGTTATATCTATACATTGGAATAGGGTTTATCATTTGGAATCCCTAGAGTGTCTTGCAACTCTATATAGTGTGAGGTGTTGAAATTGATCAATTTCTCCGTCGGGATATATTGTAGAGTGAGTCACAGTTGACCTTAGGTTTGGAACCGTGTGTTTAAGGATTTCCACGACTCATTAAGTGTCAACTAGGAGATATAATAGTTGATTTTACACTTGAAGCAATTGTCCTAGGTGGAACAATATCCGAGTACCCCACTTCTATCGATTGCCTTACCTCTCATCAATTTGTGCTTCTCTCTTTCTTGTTAGTTTTATTCTTGCTTTCATTACATTTTATCAAAAAAAAAATTCATTATTCCATCTTTGCTTAATTAGATAGCAATCTTGGTATTTTTATTCCCTACTCGCTGTGGATACGATACCCACTCACCTATGATTTATTACTTCGACAAACCCGTGCACTTGCGGGTCACACGCAAGGGGCGTTGTCAAGTTTTTGGCACCGTTGCCGGAGAGTAGGTGTTTAGAAATACTTTGTACTTTGCTATTTTAGTTGTTCATCATTCATTCTATTTGACATTTTCTTATTCTATCATCGCTATGATTTTTCATTTCTTTTTGGTTGCAGCTCCAGGTTATGACCTGAGGGAACCCTTCACAAATTGTTGAAGGAGATCTTGAGCTTGAGCGTACACTTAGAATAAGCGAAAAAGAACCTGTACAAGAACCATTAATCCGAGCTAAAGTAGAAGGTCAAGGGTCAGATAATATTACGGAATAGAATGAGTAACAGAAAACACTTTCTGACTATGCCAGACATTCAGTTTTGGGCACACAACCGAGTATTGTGTAACCCCCGATTACAGCTCCAAAATTTGAACTGAAACCAGCATTCATCTAAATGATTCAACTATCAGCGCAGTTCAATGGTTTTGCCGATGAGGACCCGAACAATCATTTTGAGAACTTCTTGGAAGTTTGTGATATGTTGAAGATTAATGGAGTGTCGGATGATGCTATCAGATTGAGGGCTTTCCCATTCTCTCTTAAAGGAAAAACCAAGCTGTGGCTTCATTCATTGCCAAAGGCTTCCATCACAACTTGGAATGAAATGAGATATCCTCATTCATACAGATAGAGCTCGAATCATTGTTTGAGACATGGGAGTGATTCAAGGACCTCTTGCGGAAGTGTCCGTAACACGTTTTCCCCGACTGGATGATCATTCAAAATTTTTACAACAGGTTGAATCCAAGTACAAGACAACTTCTACATGCTACCGCAAGAGGTACAGTAGGGTACAAGACCCCTGATGAAGCCCGGCAATTGGTAGAGGAAATGGCCATGAACAGCTACCAGTGGAATGCGCGGGAAAGGAAAAAATAGCCAGACTCCACGAAATTGATGCAGTCACTTCTTTGGCAGGCCAAGTGGAATCAGTGAGCAAGAGGTTAGACCTTCTAACTTCTAATAGATTGGCGGCCATCACTACTTGCACAGTTTGTGGGGGAGGACATGCTCCAACCAATTATCCTATTTCTATTGGTGATGCATCTTCAGTTGAGCAGGTCGATTTTGTGGGTAATGCCATGAGGAACCAAGGTAATCTATATAGCAACACCTACAATGTGGGTTGGAAGAACCACCCCAACTTTTGGTGGAGTAACCACCAAAAGGTAGCAGAAGGCCATAGCACCACCGGGTTTCCAACAACAACAACAAGCCCCAAACATGGAGAATCATGTTTTAGGTTTTGGAGAACCAGATGAACGATTTAGAGAAAGCTTTGAGCAGATTTATGCAAACATCGGACATTCGGTTTCAGTTGGTCGAAAGCTACACTTCACAACTACACCACTTCATTGCACAATCTAGAGAATCAAGTAGGGGCAAATTGCGAAGTCTCTACTGGAGAGATCACAAGAAAGCCTACTGAGTAATACCGAGACTAATCCGAGAGAACATGTGAAGGCGATCACTTTGAGAAATGGTCGTGAGGTTGAGGGTAGACCTTCTAGTGAGAAGACCAATATTGAAGTGCCCAAGGTCATGGAGGTTGAGGAGAGAGCAAATAAGGAGAAGGAGGTAGCAACCCCACCTTACAAGCCGAGAATTCTCTACCCTTGAAGATTGAAGAATGACCAAAATGATGAGCAATACAGGAAGTTCTTGGGTCTATTTAAGCAATTTCACATCAACATTCCTTTTGAAGAGGTATTGTCTCAAATGCCTAGGTATGCTAAGTTCTTGAAAGATTTATTGACCAACAAGAGGAAGTTGGAGGAGAGTGCATTTGTGATCTTAGATGCCTCTTGTTCGGTAGTCTTGCAAAAGAATAAGCCGAACAATAAAAAAGATCCCAAAAGCTTCATCATTCCATGCAACATTGGTAATATGGGTGAAGAAATGGCATTAGTAGACTCTGGGGCTAGTATCAACGTCATGCCATGTACCTTTTTCAAGAAGCTAGGCTTGGAAGAACCTAGGCCCACTCGGATGACATTGCAATTGGCGGACCGAACAACTAATACTTGTCATGGTGGAAAAGTACATATTTCCTGTCGATTTCATAGTGTTGGAGGTCGATGATGATGTAGATATTGCTTTGATACTTGGGAGGCCATTCTTACGCACTTCCAAGGCATTAATCGACATGGATAGCGTGGCGTTGACACTGAGGGTTGGAGATAAGAAGCTCACATACCGCCTCACTGAAGCCATGCAACATTCTCTTGACTTTGATGATACTCTGTATTTTCTTGACACTACTAATGAGATAATTGATAAATATGTGCAGGAAATGTTGAATCTAGACCCATAAGAGGGGTTGCTAGACCAAGAGATGGACAATGAAGAAGTAATGATGCTTGGTCTAGAAGAGAAAGTACCATCTATTCTGGGAATCATGAAGAAGGTGCTCCGGAAGATGAAGCGGGCAAGGAGACACCACAAGAAATGGCCCAAGGCTGTTGGGAAAGTGCAAGAATAGAACAAGATTGACAAACCCTTGTTAAGTGGTACCAAGCTCAACAACTCTCCCTCTACCTTCAAAAGACTATGTTCATCGTGCTTCCAAGTCATGGGTAAGAGGGAAACCTTTATCTATGAGGCCCCGTGAGGTAAGACAAGGTACGTCAAGCTAAGTGACGTTAAACAAGCACTTCTTGGGAGGCAACCCAAGTCTTTATTGTTTTCCTGGTTTTTAGTTTAGTATTTGCATAAATAAGGCTTTAAGTGTTGGTGTCTTGATTCTTATATGCTTTTGCTGTGATTTTCTCGTGGGCATTGTGGTGCTATCATGTGCCTAATCATGTGTGCGAAGAATCTTGGTCGTTTGAGCGTGTTTTTCGTGTTTTCTCTACTTAAAATTGCATTGTTAGCCAGGCTCGGAGTGTATATTTATGTTCAAGAATTTTTCTGCAGAGCCTGCAAAGTTTTCTAAGTGTCCAGAGAAAACACACGGCCATGTGGAATTTCCGCACAAGTGTGTGCTTTGGTGCAGAACTCAACCAAAAAAGTCACAAACATGTGGACTCGCCCCTGTAAGTGACCTTGTGATAGTCCACGCCCATGCGGAATTTTCACACAGCCGTGTGTTTCCCTGCAGAGACTTAGAGATTTTTCCCGAGAAGACACAAGGGCGTGGAATCGCCCCTATGGATGATTTTGTCAACAAACGCATGGGCGTGGGTAATTTTTGCATGCCCGTGTGGTTCTCTGCAGAGAATTTTTCCTCCATCTCGAGAAGAAAAAGGGGCATGCGTCTACACCTATGAATTGCCCAGTAAGGATCCACACTGGTGTGGAATTTCCACACTGCGTGTGAAACACTTCGAGAATTTTTTTCTCCGTTGGAAAGAGAAGCCACAAGGGCGTGCGTCTGCCCCTATGGATCGGGCGCACATGCATGATAATTTTCCGCACGCCCATGTGGATGCGTTCAAAGCAAAGGTGTGTTGTCCCGAGACCGCACAGGGCTGTGCGTCACCCCTGTGGATGCTCTCCTGAAGAGCCACACGGGCGTGGGTAATTTCCACATGCCGGTGTGGATGTATAGAACGTCAAGAGGCACAAGTTTCCTTTAAAGTCTCATCGTGTTTCTTCATTCTAACACTCCTAATCAATCAGAGGGCACACTGTTACTCTCTCCCGACCTCGCACCATCATTTTAGAAGGATTTTTACTTGTTTTTCCATCCGATTCCAAGTTCTACATCTTCAACTTATCGGTAAACCCTCTTTCTTTCCTTTCTTCATCAATTCTTGATTTTATTCGATGAAACTAGTGAATGTTGCTTCATTTCTACAATTAGAAGGGGTATGCATGCTTAGTAAGAAATTATAAGTGATTTAATAATGTATTTGTTAGTTTTTAGCATGCAGCCTTGCGGTTTTCACGCCCCATGGATCCACACGGGCATGTGGAATTTCCACACGACCATGTGGATTTCTACAACATTAATCTATGAGTACTCTTAATCAAATTTCATTTCAAATCTCCAGGCATGGCTCCCTGGTCGAAGAAGCAAGCTGACAAGCGTCCACGTGAGTTGTCCCTTGAGATAGATCACATAGAGTTTTTCGATTCCCAAGCATCAGGCATGGTTTGAGTGTTATCTAAGCTCAGGTTCGGCCAAACCCGATTCCCGGACATGAGCATGCTCATGGAAGTTTAATTAGCAGAAGACATGGCAGATGAGGTCGAAGAGATGTTGTCTGTGGGTAGCAGGAGGCATCTATTGTCGATCCGATAGCCAACTAATCGTCAGCTCACTTTGGAGGTACTTTCGACCTTTGAGTTTGACCGATCTTACTCGAGATTTGACAGTGTTGATGCTATAAAGTCCAGAGCACTCGGACATCATTATAGTATGAGTGTTACACAGTTCTCCGTCCGTCTAGGCATGTATGATGAGGTCTACATAGATACAGAGAAGTACGATCGATTACCCACAAATTATCCTGGTAATCTGACACCCAGAGAGCATATAGGACACTTTGTGGGCAGGGGTAAGTATGAGCCATGAGTGTCCAAGGCTACTTGCCTTTCTCGGCAAGCATACTGATATATCCATGTCATTCTTAGGTGATCAGTGAACGGGCCAAGTGATAGCACAGGAGTACTCAGCAGACAGGAGACACTATACCTGTAGTCCATGGTGCAGAGAGAGCCGATTCATCTGGGGCACATTCTGGCCGAGTATATGCGCCACCAGAGCCAGTACACTAGAGCAGGAGTCATTTTCTAAGGCCTATATATCACGAGACTCGTAATGGGTATGGGTCTCCTAGACGCGATTTGAGCGGCCGAGAAGGTGAGTATACCTGATCCCCAGGGCATAGAGATGATAAGGTTGATGGGGATGGTTCGCAGGGTTCAGCCGGGAGTGTATGCTTTGATTACACCCACCCCAGAGATAGCTGAGGGTGAGGGTTATGATGCCGAGGGTTCTCAGCCTTCCCCCGAGCCTCAGCCGACACCGATGGAGATGGACGCACCTCCTGCGGTAGAGAAGCCACCCCTAGTATGCATGTTTTCATCTTCTTGAGCCTATGATCATTTTGAGAGGCTCGAGAGTGCTGTGGGGGTGCTACGAACTAATATCGCCGAGGTTCGGGGGATACAGGCTATGCAGTACATCGAGTTTATGGCACATTTTGACACTCTACACTAGCTACTAGAGCAAGACACGGGATCATCATTTGTGATGTGACCCCGACCTCTCCGGCTTCTCCAGCGGCATCATTACCAGTTCATGCACCGATCAATCCACCTAATCCACCACCGCTAGCAGCAGAAGTAGAGCCTTGATAAGTTCTTATGTGTTAAAAATGCGAAATATTCATTCCTTACGATGAGCATTACTTTTATCTGGTTTAAGCGCTAATACTTGTGTATTTGTGTTCTTTTGAGCATGAAGCTAAGTATTAAGAAAAAAAGCCAAAAGTTGATCGTGAAAGCCTTATTTGGTGGGATCTTAGAAGGAACAAACGCGAACACACAAGTGGGGCTCTAAGATACGTGAATGTGTACCAACCTCCATGTATTCAAGTCATTACAATGAGTTGGAGGGGCACGAAGGCAGTCACATTTGTGTATCCTGACTTGTACATTGATATTAAGATCTTCACCAATTAGGTCTTTGATTGAAGAAGAGTTGCGATCTACAGCATAAACATGTGCCCGTTTATGCTACCTCGATGAAAAGTGTGGAATTGGGAGTGTTTTGGCTGAGTACTGTAGCAAATCAATGTAGCAATGCACTTTAGTAGTTACTGTTCACAGCCGGGCGAAAATGAGGTTTACAGAGAATCCACACCGGTGTGTGGAAATTCCATAGGCCCATGTGGATGCCCGATTCCAGCCCCATTTAAGCCAAGATTCAGCCCGATTTTGGGAGATCCTTTTCCCCTATTCTCTCCAAATTTTCTCTATCTTTTGGGAGGCCGTCGGCTAGGATTTTGATAGGCTTTTGGCAAGTCTTTAGAGTGGTTCTAAGGATTCAATATCGCGCTCTACTTAGAAGAAGGTTATTGGGGAAGCTTTCATTGGTATCTATCCAGTGAGGTATGTCCTAGGCCGGACAAGGGGACTCCACAAGACCATCGAGCGGGTTTTTCTATTGATTACTTGTTTTTACATGCAATTTATTGTTGATTATAACTAGCTCCATGGAGAGCTAAACCCCTAGTGGGTACTTGTATTTGTGAACCCTAGGATGTATTTATTTCATTAATCTTCTACTATGTTTTCCTTAGTTGATGTCTTTAATTGAGTTTCAATCTTGAATGCTTGTTGCATGATTTCTCCCTTCGGATGACACTAGGGTTGAGAGTCTACATTTGTAACCTTTGTGAGTGAGTGACACACCATAAGGGTTAGACATTCCAAGATTGGAGAGGGTCGAGATGGTGAGTCGAGAGGTAGTGGAGCATCCCTTTTCCCATCTGATGTGATTTATCCTATCTCCACATTCCAAGAGTTCTTTGTGGTCATAGTAGAATGAATAGACTAAGGGATGACCTCCGCTGGGGCTTAGTTGCACAGGCAACGGAGTGAAGCGTTGAAGTTAATTTAGCACCTAGGGTTTAATTGTGACTAGGGGTCATTCGCATGGACCAAAGGGTTAGACCTATACATTGGAATATGGTTTATCACTTGAATAGCTAGAGTGTCTTGCAACTCTATACAGTGTGAGGTGTTGAGATTTGATCGATTTCTCTGACAAGGAAGTATTCTTTTTTCGAGAGCCCCTGTGAGGTAAGACAAGGTACGTCAAGCTAAGTGATGTCAAACAAGCACTTCCGTGTGGATGTGCAGAACTTAAGAAGGCTGTGATTTCCTTTTTATAAACCTTTCAATCCTTTTCATTATCACTCTCCCAGTACTCAAAAAAAAGTTCTCTCACACTCTCCCGACCTTCTACCATTGATTAGAGAAGTTTTAATTGAGTCTCTCGGCCATTTTTAAGGTTCCTCAATTTCATCTTGTTGGTAAATCCTTATTTTATCTTTTTCTTTGCCATACTGAATTATATTCTATTGAATCTGGTAAATATGTTTTCATTTTTGCTTTTTAATGATGGATTTGTGAGTTTTTAGCAGGATGACCGTGCGGCTTTAACGCCTCGTTGATCCACACGGGCGTGTAGAATTTCCACATGACTGTATGGATTCCTGTAGTGTTAATTTTCTTGAGTAAACTTAATCAACTCCTTTGAAAACCTATATAGATATGGCTTCTAGCATGAGAACAAAGAAAGTAACCAACAAGTGTCATCGAGAACACTCTCTCGAGCCCGAACATATAGAGTTTGCCATTCCCGAGCACCAGGCTAAATTTGAGCGTCTTTCCAAGTTGAAATTTGGTCAGACACGGTTTCCAGATTTCGAGTGCTCGTGTGAGATATACAATTGGCTGACGATATGGCAGATGAGATTGAGGAAATGCTAGCTGTAGACATTTAGCGCAAACTACTCACTATTTCGTGATCCCGATATCTGTATGCCGACGCTAGAGGTATTAGCATCATTTAAGTTTGACAGATCGTACTCCAATTTAGATAGCAGTGACACCATACAGTTTAGAGTATTCGGGCGTTATTATAGTATGAGCATCACACTATTGTCGATCTGGTTGGGGTTATACGATGAAGATTTTACTACCACAAAGGAGTACGAGCAGCTTCCTACAGATTACCCAGGCAGCTTGACTCCTCAACGCGCATATCGGCGATTATGTGGCCTTTCGTCAGTATTAGTCGGGGGTGTCAAAGGCCACTTGTTTGTCTCGACTGCGCTATAGATATATGTGCATGCCATCCTGAGCCGATAAATGAACGGACAAGGTGATAATACAGGTATTTTGAGCCAGCAGAGAGCTTCTCTACTTGTATTCCATGGTCTAGAGCCAGCAGATTCATCTTGGCCACATATTAGTAGAGTACATGAGATATCAGGGTCAGTATGCCAGGATCGTTGTCCTTTTCTCTAGCCCGTACATCACTAGGCTCATCATCGGAATGGGTCTACGAGATGCAATTAGAGGGATTGAGAAGACAATCATCCCTGCCCCCCTAGGTGTGGAGACAATCAGACAGATGGGGATGCTGACGCAGGTATGGGCCGGGAGTGCATCTATTGTTTGTACCCGATCTAGAGATAGCTGAGGACAATGGTGATGCGACAGAGGAGTCTCGTCATGCACAAGATCCTCAGCCTGAGCAGACTGAGACTAAGGCACCTCTTGTGGCACAGGAGCCACAACCAGTATGCATGTTTTTACCTACTCAAGACTATGATCATTTTGAGAGGCTTGAGAGTGCTGTAGGGGTGCTTTAGATAGAGATCACCGAGGTTCAGGTGACACAGGTTACAAATCATACAGAGTTCATGGCGTGTTTTCGACATTATACAGCATCTACTAGAGCGAGACGCGGGATCACCATTTGTGATGCGACCCCGGACCGCTCCGGCTCCTCCAGCGGCATCATCACTGGTTCATGCACCGATCGATTCACCTAGTCCACCACCTTCAACAGCACCAGCAGAGCTGGCACAGGATGACACCGACGCTTGATGCGTCTTTGTTTTAATTTGTGTTTATATTTTTCAACTTTCTTTCTACATTTTATTTTGGACTAGTATACTCAGAAATGATCTTCCTTCTGAGTTTATCTTTTATTTTTGTCTCAAACTGTATTTCATTGCCTTATCTTTTCTACATTCAAGTTGTTTTTGTTTTTATTGAGATTCACTGAACCCTCTTGTGTATGCGTGCAGATGGTTTTATCAGTATGGGAATCAAGAACTAGTCATGGACACGGCCAATGTGGGCTGTCTGTTCTTCACAACCCATTGGAACTTTACTCCCAAGGATTTAGCTCCATCAAACGCAACATTAGGAGTCAGGGGAGTATTGTTTCAATTGTCCACTCCCACATATATACTTGATTGCTATACTTTCTATTGTGCTTGCATGTGTACATTGAGGGCAATAAACATCTTAAGTGTGGGGGAGGGGGAGTTTACTTTGCGCATGTCTTTTACACAAGTTTTGATTGACATACAAGCTCACGTAGCCAATAGTGGTTCACCTTAGTTGCAATGGTTGTATTCTTGAGTTTAAGAGAAATTTTAACATTGAATGTTCTCATGCTCTAGTTTTTACTTGAATTTCCAGGAATTTTTGCCCGATGAATATTTGTGCACCACTCACTCATGAAACTATTTTGGAAACTCAAGTTCGATGTTTAAGGGACTAATTAGTTTTGTTTCTTGATCCATTTTTCTATATATAACTAAAAATGGAAAACAAAAAAGAGAAAAAAATTGATTGTTTAGTTTTGCATTGGGGGTGGAAAAAGCTACCACCTATGAAGTATGAAGCTACTCTCATAAGTCGGATACTAATTATGCCCTAATAAGAGAAAGAGCTATCTCATGGGATGAGTGAAAGCTACCACCCTGGTAGAAAGAGCTACCACCTCGAAAGTGTGAAAGTCACCTTAGCGGCCGCTTTGGAAAGGGCTAACTTAGAGGATGTGTGAAGCTACTGCCATCTATTATTTTGTTATGTTTTGTAGTTAAGTAAGTCTCTTATCCTTGGAATATTGAGGAGTATACTTTGGGTTTACTTGAGTGAGTTCACACACACTTACACTATCTCGGGTTTGTTGTCCTTTTTTATTCAAGTTTTTAACTAGAGAATTGATTTTTCATATTTAGTGCTGAAATTTCCCTTACTTTTAGAATACTCTCCTTGTATGCTTTGGTGAACCTAAGGCCAAGAACTTTCAATTTTTTCTTCTTCTATGCTTTAATGTTTTATTTTTGCTTGAGGACAAGAAAAAGGTTAAGTGTGGGGTAGTTTGATTAGTGCTTGTGTGTTAAAAATGCGAAGTATTCTTTCCTTACGATGAGCATTACTTTTATCAAGTTTAAGTACTAATACTTGTGTATTTGTGTTATTTTGCTCATGTAGGGTTGTGAAGCTAAATATTAAGAAAAGAAGCCAATAGTAGATTTTGAATGCACTATTTGGTGGAATCTTGGAAGGAACAAACACGAAGACACAAGTGGCGCTCTAAGATACGTGAATGTGTACCAACCTCCATGTATTCAAGTCATTATAATAGGTTGGAGGGGCACGAAGGCAGTCACATTTGCGTATCCCGACTTGTACATTGATAGCAAGATCTTCACCGATGTGGTCTTTGATTGAAGAAGAGTTACGATCTACGGCATAAACGTTTGCCCATTTATGTTACCTCAATGAAAAGTGTTTAATTGGGAGTATTTTGGAGGAGTACTGTAGCAGGTTATTGTTGAAAATCACTATAGCATACAATGTAATAGTTACTATTCATAGCCGGTCGAAAATCAGATTTGCAAAGAATCCACATGGGTGTGTGGATATTCCCCACGCCCGTGTGGAAATTCAATAGGCCCATGTGGATAATCCAAAGGGGCGTGAGGATGCCCGATTCTAGCCCTATTTAAGTCGCGATTCAGCACGATTTTGAGAGATCCTTTTCCCCCTTCTCTTCAACTTTTCTCTATCTTTTGGGAGGCCGTCGGCTAGGGTTTTGAGAGGCTTTTGGCAAGTATTTGGAGTAGTTCAACGGATTTGACACCGCGCTCTGCTTGGAAGAAGGTTATTAGGGGAACTTTCGTCGGCATCGATCCGGCGAGGTGTGCCATAGGCCGGACAAGGGGACCCTTGGAGAAGATGAGGCTACTCCACAAGACCATTGACATGAATACTGATGGGATTTTCTATAGATTACTTGTTTTTACATTCGATTTCATTGTTGATTGTAACTAGTTCTATGGAGAGCTAAACCCCTAGTGGGTACTTGGATTTGTGAACCCTAGGATGTATTTGTTTCATTAATCTTCTACTATGTTTTCCTTAATTGATGTCTTTAATTGAGTTTCAATCTTGAATGCTTGTTGCATGATTTCTCCCTTAGAGTGACACTAGGATCGAGAGTCTACATTGATAACCGTTGCGAGTGAGTGACACACCATGAGGGTTAGACATTGCAAGATTAGAGAGGGTCGAAAGGGTGAGTCGAGAGGTAGCGGAGCGTCCCCTTTCTCCTCCTATGTGATTTATCCTACCTCCACATTCCAAGAGTTCTTTGCGGTCATAGTAGAGTGAATGGGCTAAGGGATGACCTCCTCTAGGGCTCAGTTGCACATGCAACGGAATGAAGTGTTGAAGCGACTTTAGCACCTAAGGCTTAATTGCGACTAGGGGTCTTTCTCCTGGACCAAAGGGTTAGATCTATATATTGGAATAGGGTTTATCACATGGAATCTCTAGATTGTCTTGCAACTCTACACAGTGTGAGGTGTTGAGATTGATCGATTACTTAGCCGGGATATAGTATAGAGTTAGTCATAGTTGACCTTAGGTTTTGGATCTTGTGTTTAAACTTTTCCACAACTCATTAAGCTCAATTAGGAGATATATTAGTTGATTTTGCACTTGAAGTGATTGTCCTATGTGGAACAATATCCGAGTACCCCACTTCTATCAATTGCCTTACCTCTCATCTATTTGTGCTTCTATCTTTCTTATTTCTTTTATTCTTGCTTTCATTACATTTTATCATTTCAATTATTATTCCGTCCTCACTTAGTTAGACAGCAATTTTGGTATTTTTATTTGCTACTCCCTGTGGATACGATACCCACTCACCTGGGATTTATTACTTTGACAAACCCATGCACTTGCGTGTCACACGCAAGTGGCATTGTCAAACCAGCACAAGATGACACCGACGCTTGACGCGTCTTGCCTTTCTTCCATTTTATTTTTCATACTTTATTTCTGTATTTTATTTTGGACTTGTATACTCAGAAAGGATCTTCCTTCTGAGTTTATCTTTTATTTTTGTCTCGAGCTGTATTTTATTGCCTTATCTTTTACATACTCGAGATGTTTTTGTTTTTATTGAGCTTCACTGAACCCCCCTTATGTATGCGTGCAGATGGTCTTGTCAGTATGGGACTTGAGAACTAGTCATGGACATGGCCAATGTGGGCCGTGAGTGTTTCACAACTAGTTGGAACTTTACTCCCAAGGATTTAGCTACATCAAACACAACATTAGGAGTTAGGGGAGTATTGTTTTAAGTGCCCACTCTCACATATTTACTTGATTGCTATACTTTCTATTATGCTTGCATGTGTACATTGAGGGCAATGTACATCTTATGTGTGGGGGGGAGTTCACTTTGCACATGTCTTTTACAAAAGTTTTGATTGACATACATGCTCAAGTAGCCAATGGCGGTTCACCTTAGTTGCAATGCTTGTATTCTTGAGTTTAGGAGAATTTTTAACATTGAATGTTCTCATGCTCTAGTTTTTACTTGAATTTTGACACGTCCGAATATGCTTTTGTGTACCGTAAGTGCACGGGTGTCGAAGAAATAAAATACCAGGTGAGTCGGGTAGTCGAATCCATGGGGAACTGGGCTACTGGTACTAACTTCTTCTCTGCTTTCTAGCCTAATGATAAATAGAAAGGTGTGGCGATCTAATGTGCGATGAAATGAATATCGGAGAGAAATATGCAAGGGTAAAATGGAGGGAGAATCTCAATCAATAAAAATGAGGTACTCGGGCAATGCTCCCCCTAGGATCTAACATGATATTCAAGATTCGCTAAATACTTCTAAACCGAGTCTAATGAGTTGAGGAAATCCAAGAACACTTGGTCCTTGTCTCCAAACAACCGGTACTAGTCCCTTACAAGGTCCCGCCGGAGAAATCACCAATCTCAACACCTCACACACCATATGATCCCAATAAGCTCTAGGAATACCTAAGAGTGAAACCGATTCCTAAAGATAGATCCAACCCTAATTCCTGGTAATGGATCCCTAATCCCCTACAAGGTCCAGGTGGAGAAATCTCTTAATCGCACGCCTCACACAAAATATGGTTGCATAGAGTCTAGGGAAAACAGAGATAGGAAACACTCAATCGGAAGGGCAATGTACATCTTAAGTGTTTTGGGGGGTGGGGGGGGGCATGTCCTTTATATAAATTTTGATTGACATACATGCTCAGGTAACCAATGGTGGTTCACCTTAGTTGCAATGTTTGTATTCTTGAGTTTAGGAGAATTTTAACATTGAATATTTTCATGCTCTAGTTTGTTCTTGAATTTGTAGGAATTTTTGCCTGATTGACACTTGTTACACCACTCGCTCTTGAAACTCTTTTGGAAACTCAAGTTTGATGTTTAAGGGACTAATTAGTTTTGTTTATTGTATTATTTTGCTAAAAAAAATAGAAAAAGAGAAGAAAGAAAAAATTGATATATTGTTTAGTTGTGCATTTTGGGTGGACAAAAACTACCATTTATGAAGTATGAAGCTACTCTCATAAGTCGGATACTAGTTATGCCCTAATGAGAGAAAGAGCTATCTCATGGGATGAGTGAAAGCTACCACCCCTGTAGAAAGAGCTACCACCTCAAAAGTGTGAAAGCTACCTTAGCGGTAGCTTCGGAAAGGGCTACCTTAGAGGATGTGTGAAGCTACTACCATCTTTATGTTTTGTTATGTTTTGTAGTTATATAAGTCCCTCATACTTGGAACATTGAGGAGTATACTTTGGGTTTACTTGACTGAGTTTACACACACTTACATGATCTCGGGTTTGTTGTCTTTTTTTATTCGAGTTTTTAGCTAGAGCATTGATTTTTAGTATTTAGTTTCTAAACTTCCCGTACTTGTAAAATGCTCTCCTTGCATGCTTTGGTGAACCTAAGGCCAAGCACTTTCAATATTTACTTCTTCTATACTTCAATGTTTTATTTTTTCTTGAGGACAAGCAAAAGCTTAAATGTGGGGGAGTTTGATAAGTGCTTGTGTGTTAAGAATGCGAAGAATTCTTTCCTTATGATGAGCATGACTTTTATTTGGTTTAAGTGCTAATACATGTCTTTTTGTGTTCTTTTGCGCATATAGGGTTGTGAAGCTAAGTATTAAGAAAAGGAGCCAAAAATAGATCGTGAACGCACTATTTGGTGGAATCTTGGAAGCAACAAACACGAAAACACAAGTGGGGCTCTAAGATACATGAATGTGTGCCAACCTCCATATATTCAAGCCATTACAATTAGTTGGAGGGGCACGAAGGCAGTCACATTTGCGTATCTCAACTTGTGCAATGATAGCAAGATCTTCACCAATGAACCCATTTATTGAAGAAGCGACGTGATCTACGGCATAAACGTGTGCAATGATAGCAAGATCTTCACCAATGAACCCGTTTATTGAAGAAGCGATGCGATCTATTGTAGCATGTATTGTAGCAATTTACTTTAGTAGTTACTATTCACAGTTGGCCAAAAATCAGAATTCTAGAGAATCCACACGGCCATGTGGAATATCCACAAGCCCTTATGGATGGCTGATTCCAGCCTATTTAAAGTCATTTTTCAGCCTAATTTGAACATTTTTTTCACCATTCTTTCCCAAACTTGAGAGGGGGTTGCGGCCAGGGTTTTGAGAGTTATTGGTAGGGTTTTTGGAGAGGTTTTCCAGCTTCAACATTGGGCTTCACTTGGAAGAAGGTTATCGGGAGAGTTTTCGTCGGCACCGATGCAGCGAGGTGTGTCCTAAGCCGGACAAGGGGGACCTTTGGATGAGACGAGCCTTCTCCATAAGACCATGATCACGTCTATAGAGGGGCTATTCCATGGATTACTTGTTTTTACATTCGATTTCATTGTTGATTGTAACTAGCTCCATGGAGAGCTAAACCCCCTAGTGGGTACTTGGATTTGTGAACCCTAGGATGTATTTGTTTCATTAAACTTTCTATTATGCTTTCATTATTGATGTTTTATTTGAGTTCCAATATTGAATGCTTGATTTATTGTATCCTCCCTTAGAGTGACACTAGGGTTGAGAGTTCACCTTGGTAACCCTTGTGAGTGAGTGACACACCACGAGAGTTAGACAAAGCTACACTGGAGAGGGTTGAGAGGATGAGTCGAGAGGTAGCGGAGCGTCCCCTTTTCTCTCTGGTGTGATTTATCCTACCTCCATTTCCTTGAGTTCTTTGCGGTCATGGTAGAGTGAATGGGCTAAGGGATGATCTTCCGCTGGGGCTTAGTTGCAGAGGCAACGGAGTGAAGCGTTGAAGTGATTTTAGCACCTATGGCTTAATTGTGACTAGGAAGAGGGTTCATCACATGGAATCCCTACAACTCCATGCAATTCTATTTGAGTGCGAGGTGTTGAGATTGTTCGATTTCTCCTCCGGGATATGGTATAGAGTTAGTCACGGTTGACCTTAGATTTGGGACCGTGTATTAAAGGATTTTCACGACTCATTAATGCATTAGTTGGGAGGCTTAATAGTGGGTTTTGCACTTGAAACAATTGTCTTAGGCGGAACAATATCCGAGTACCCCATTTATATCGATTGCCTTATCTCTCACTTACTTGTGCTTTTCTCACTCTTGTTTCTTATATTCTTGTTCATAGTACATCTTGTCAACACAATCATCATTCATCTTCACTTGGTTAAGAAGCAATTTAAGTATTTTTACTCCCTACTCCCTGTGGATATGATACCCACTCACCTGGAATTTTATTACTTGACAAACCTGTGCACTTGCGGGACATACGCAAGGGGTGTTGTCAGATGACCTCCGCCGGGGCTTAGTTGCACAGGCAACAGAGTGAAGCTTTGAAGTGACTTTAGTACCTATGGCTTAATTGTGACTAGGGGTCGCCTAGACCATAGAGTTAGATCTATACATTTGAATAGGGTTTATCACTTGGAAACCCTAGAGTGTCTTGCAACTATGCACAGTGTGAGGTGTTGAGATTGATCGATTTCTCAGCAGGGACATAGTGTAGAGTTAGTCACGGTTGACCTTAGGTTGGGGATCGTGTGTTTAAGGATTTTCATGACTCATTAAGCGTCAATTAGGAGATATAATAGTTGATTTTGCACTTGAAGCAATTGCCCTAGGTAGAACAATATCCTAGTACCCAACTTCTATCGATTGCTTACCTCTCATCTATTTGTGCTTCTCTCTTTCTTGGTTCTTTTATTCTTGCTTTCATTACATTTTATCAAAAAAAAATCATTATTCCGTCTTTGCTTAGATAGATAGCAATCTTGGTATTTTTTTATTCCCTAACTACCGTGGATACGCTACACACTCATCCGGGATTTATTACTCGACAAAACCTGCACTTTATGGGTCACATGCAAGGGGCGTTGTCAATGGTCTTCACCAGCTCACAAATGCCGCTCTTGCTATTGCTCTCAACAAATGTTGGCTAGAATAGACTAAGAATCAAGTGTTCTTTGCAAATGTCAGTTGAGTAAATAAAACTGAATTTAATTTTCATAATTTTCCTTTTCTTTCTGGATAACGTTAATGGGCCACATAAATAGTTAGAAATATGGACTTTGGGTAGTTTGGCTCTTAAAATTTATACCTAAAGATGAGATAATCTACAAGTCTAATTAAATCATATTCCAATTTATTATTATAAGTATAGTATGCTAATCTACATTGAATGTCTACAACACTTAAAAATCTAGTATGGGCACTGATGTTTTAAAAGTTAACATTCTGAAGTGTGACATGCCTCTGCTGCACACAGTAGTATCTTACCCTTAGCATTAGTATTTCTTGCCTGCTTAATAAAGGATTACCCTATAAAAAATGCAATAATCGTACCTTCTTTAGCCAAGAAAGGGAAGCTATCAAAAGATGCAAGTACAAGGCTAAAAATTTCATATGAAATATGCCACTTTTTGGGCACTAGACAATTATGATGCTATTAGACTTTAGATTGGCTAATGAACCATATTGGGCCCATATCACAAAACCCTAATAATTCTTTATATATACCCATGTACTTATTTCCTGATTAATATCCAAATTATTTTTCCTATTCTCACATGGTACCAGAGTACTGGGTTAAACCCTAGCGGCCACCAAATCCCATAGCCGCCACCACAACTCCAAACACTAGCTTTCAACCTGCTACCTCCACCTATACTGCTAGCCGTCGCTCATCTCTCATATTTCTCGTTATTCTACGGGCACCCAGTGATGTTCCTCAACCTTCACCAGCGATACCCTTATCTCGTTATTGAAGGATTTGTCTCTTTGTCATCATGTCTTCGTCTCGTTGGAGTGGTAAAGGCCCTTCTCGTAGTGGTCGAGTAGTCTGCCGTGGTAATTCTTGGGGTAGGTTTGTGTGCACCTTTTGTCGACGGACGGGCCACACTAAAAATCATTTTTGGGATAAGCATGGTAATCTAGTAGTGGCCAATGCTAGTACAGAGTTGGCCAATCCATCACCTACTTCTGGTGCTGCATAGTTAGTCACTCTCTCTCAGGCAGACGTTGTGCAGTTCCAGCAGCTGCATGCCACAGTTTCTCACTCTATAGTCTCTTCTCCCATTTCCTAAGGTAATGCCTTTCTTTCTTCCAGGGATAGTTGCTAGATTATTGACTCCAGGGCCTCCTCTCACATGACAGGTACAAAATTTTTTTCCCAAAATCTCTTTCCATCTGTTTTTCATTCTATGACAATTGCCGATGGGAGATCTTACTTAGTATCCAGAGAAGGAGTTGTACAGTTTCCTTTCAGCTTAAACTAGCTGATGTTCTTTTTGTACCTGAATTTCCTATCAACTTGCTATTCGTTTCCGCGATCACTAAACAGTTAAATTGTAGTGTGATTTTTTCCTTTTTCACTGACTTTTTTCCCTTTTCACTACGCTTTTCAGGATTTGCAGGAGGGGAAGAGGATTTGTTTAAAGCGTAATCATGTTGACGGTGTGTATACACTGGTGCGTGATGCTATTCCTTGTGGTTTAGTAGCTTCTATTTATACACAAAGTCATAAGTCATATAACACTCTAGATTGGGTCATCCCTCTCATAGTTGTCTTTAGCAAGCTTTGCCTTGCATTTGGGTCGAGTCATTTCAATGTGAGTCATGTCAGTTGGGTAAGTATCATCGTGCTACCTTTCAACGTTCTACTCTAGTGTCTAGTCGGTTGTTATTTGATCACTCTAGTGTCTAGTCGGTTGTTATTTGATCTAGTTCATTATGATGTCTTGGGGCCTACTAAAGTTGCACCTATTTGAGGTTATAGTTATTATATTGTGTTTGTTGATGATTTGTATTAGTATCATGGCTATATTTGTTAAAATACCGTCAGTTTATTGTTAATGTCCTTAAAACATTTTATTTGGAAGTACAAAACCAGTTTTCCACTATTATGAAATGTCTTCATATGGATAATTCTTTAGAATCTATATTTTCTAATGTAAATTTTGTGTGTGCATCCTTTAAGATTATTAATCAAACCTTATGTCCGCACATCTCTCAGTAGAATGGGGTTGCTAAAAGAAAGTATCGTCACATCTTAGGTGTTGCACACACTCTCTTAATGGAGCGTAATGTCCGTAGGTATTTGTGGTTTGATGTTGTCTTAACTGTAGTTTATCTTATTAATCATATGCCTTCTGTACTCCTAGTGGAGGAGGTCCCTCTACATCGTCTTCTACCTAATATTGAGTTTTTTTTGCTTACCCCCTTGTACTTTCAGTTGTGTTGGTTTTATTCAGGATTTAACTGCTGGTTTAGATAAGTTGTGCCCTCGTACATTTAAATATGTCTTTGTCAGATTATCCCTCACCAAATGTGGGTATCGTTTGTACCACCCGACTAATTATAAGTACTATGTGTCTATGGATGTCACGTTTTTTGAGTCTTAATCTTTTTTTTTTACTAGGGTTCTCAAGATTTGTTGACTACATCGACTTATATTATTCTCCCAATTCCCATTTTTATCACTCCACCTATGCCGATACCTATTGTGACGCCTCCTCCAGTAGATTCAGATGATTGCCATGTTAGACAGGTTTATCATCACCGCCAACATGTACCACTTCCAGATCCGTACCCTTCGTTTGTCTACTTGGATGTTACGGACCCATCTCTTGATTTTCCCATTACCTTTCTCAAGGGTATTTATTCTTGTGCCAAACATCCAATCTCACTTTTTGTTTCTTATGATAATCTTCACCCATCCTTCCGTACCTTTGCTCTTTCTTTGTCTCCTGAGTTAATCCCTAGGAACTACCAAGATGCACGTCTACTTCCACAATGGCAGATGGCAATAAATGAGGAAATGAAAGCCTTGAGATCTCATGGTACATGGGAGCTCATACCTCGCCTTGCTGATGCCAACATCGTCCCTTGTCGATGGGTCTTCTCTATCAAGCACAAAGCCGATGGTACAGTTTATCACTATAAAACCCTGTTGGTGGCCAGTGGTTTTATTCAGACTTATGGTGTCAATTATGTTGAAACTTTTTCACGAGTTGCTCATCTAAATTCCATTCACATTCCACTGTTGGTAGCTATGAATCGATCATGGGCACTCTGTTTACTCGGTGTAAATAATGCTTTTTTTTATGGAGAATTAGTTGAGACAATATTTATGGAGCAACCTCTGGGGTATGTTGCTCATGGGGAGAATCTATGGTCTGAAATATAGTCCTCATGCATGGTTTGGAAAGTTTAGTGTAATTATAGTTATAGATGGTTTTCGCAGATGCAATGTGGATCACTCTATGTTTTATAAGAACACTTCATCTGTGTGTGTTTTCCTTTGGTATTTGTCGATGGCATCTTGTTAACAGGTAACGATCGTTAGGGTATTCAGAGAACTAAGGAGTATTTAATGAAGCATTTCGTTACACGAGACATGGAATGACCCGGATACTTCCTTGGTATTGAGTTTATATATGCCAAAGGAAAGATGACGCTCTCACAACAGAAGTATGTGTTGGACTTACTTGAGGATACTGGTTTATTGGGGTGTAAACTAGAGAGTACTCCTATTAAGTAGTCACCATTCTTCTGGGAGACATCTTCTCCATCTCTCAAAGATCTAGGTCAATACAGACGTCTGATTGGCAAGCTCATTTATCTAACAGTTACTCATCCTATATGTCTTTGATAAGTGTCTAAATATATGTATTTTAGTGTATATATTTGATTTATTTAGCATGTATTTCTATAAGGATTGATGCTGCTTTTGTGCTTAATCGTGTGTTATTTGCTTTTGCGTAGGGCACGTAAAATGCCATGGAGGACACGAAGATACAATTTGGGTGAAAAAGAGAAGAAAACTAGGTCGTGGTATTGTAGTGTATTCACTGTAGTAGATACTGTAGCTGTATTATTAATAGCAATGGTATTGCAACATCGGCATTGTAGCAAGATCACTGTAGTTGCACTGTAGCACCTGGAGAGTTTTCAAGTTAGAAATTGAACGATGGCATACAGCCTCATTGCTGCCCTGGATTGAGCCTGGGATGATTACTATAGCAAGAGAAGAGGATAATGTGTTTGAAGGCATACTAGCTCAATGAGGTGCTCATTGAGCCACTATGGGTACTATTATGTGAGCTGGAGTGCAGTTTTGCCTACCCCAAACGGCCTCAATGAGGAGCTCATTGAACCAGTATACCGCCAGTATGGAGGCCATTTTTAGCTGGCATACCGCCAGTATGGAAGCCATTTTGACGGTGTTTTGAGTCTATTTTGAGGGTATACGGGCTGGTTTTGAGAGGGAGTATACCGGGTGTATATGAGGGCATTTTGGAGGGTCTTTTAGGGGACTTTTGAGATCTTGGGCAGCTAACACTTTGGAGAGGAGAGGAGAAACGAAGACATCATTCTCGGGAGAGTTTAGCTTAAGGCTTGGAGGTGATCAAGGGATTGAACTTCAAGGGGAGAGCTTCATCATCAAGGGAGGAGGAACATTTGGCATTCCTTCGGGTAGAGGAAGCGTCATTGGGCCGGCATTGTTCTTCTTCACCATCATTTGTACTAGGGAGTGCCATTTATGGTTTTGTTTCTTATGTTTCTTGAGTTTATGATTCTTGTTTGTATGATGGTACATTAGACCCCCCAAGGCCACCGGATGTAGGTGAACCTTGGGGGGTTCATCATGTATTGTGGATGCTATACTTTTATTTTAGAATGCATTGGTGTGATTTATGGTTTGGCTCATTGTTCTTCATGTCAAGAACTATAAAATGGAGAGATCCTTAGTTCTTTATTGAGTTGTACATGTAGATGTGACCTACTCGCATATACTAGATCATTAATGAGCTAGAAGGGGTATTCTTCTATCGACATGCCAATAAATTGGATGTTGGTAGCCCCTCCAAATTTTAATGATGGACTTAGGTTAAGTGTATCCTTATTGCATGATCTTCCTTCGCTTAATGCAATCATAGGAATGTGATTAGGGAGAGATCCTTGTCATTATTTGTATCGGATTATGGTTTAACCGCCGAAAGATTGGGGTTGAACTAATTTTGAGATTGGAGTCATAAGTGCTTGTGTGATAAGAATGCAAAGTGTTCTTTCCTTATGATGAGCATTACTTTTATCGGGTTTTCACACTAATACGTCTGTATTTATGTTACTTTCACGCATATAGAGTTGTGAAGCCGAATCTTAGAGAAAAAAGCCAATGTAGATCGTGAGTGCACCATTTGGAGGAAATCTTGAGAAGGTTCAAACGCGAGACATAAGTCGGGTTGAAGATGCTAGAATGTGTGCCAACCTCTTTGTATTCAAGCTAGCACAATGATTTGGAGGGGCACAAAGGCAGTCACATTCTAAGTATTCCGGCTTGTGCATGTGTTACAAGATCTCCACCAACGCGGCCATTCATTGAAGAAGCGAAGCGATCTATGACGTAAACGTGTGCCCGTTTACGTTACCTCGATGAAAACATGGTTTCGAGAGTATTTCGGACTAGCACTGTAGCAGGGCACTGTAGCAACAATATAGCAAAATATTGTAGCAGGTACTGTTTGTAGCTGACCGAAGAAGGAGTTGTCCAGAGAAGCCACATGGGCATATGGAAATTCCACACGCCCGTGTGTTAATTCCACAGGCCCGTGTGGAAGATCCACAGGGGCGTGTGGATTCCCGATTTCAGCCCTTTAAAAACCGATTTCAATCTCGATTTCAGCATTCTTTTCTCCATCTTTTCCCCAACTTGAGAGAGGGCTACTGCTAAGGTTTTGAGAGGTATTGGCTAGGGATTAGGAGAGGTTCTACGGCTCCGACATCGAGCTCTGTTTGGAAGAAGGTTAGTGGGAAAGGTTTCATCGGCACCGATCCGGCGAGGTGTATCCTAGGCCGGACAAAGGGACCTTTAGATGACTAGAGGACTCTCCACAAGACCATCGTCATGACTATTGAGGATTTTTCTATGGATATATTGTTTTTACATTCGATTTCATTGATTGTAATTAGCTCCATGGATAGCTAAACCCCCTAGTGGGCACTTGGATTGTGAACCCTAGGATGTATTCATTTCATTGAACCTTGTTATTATGCTTTTATTAATTGATATTTTTATTGAGTTCCAATCTTGAATGCATTGATTGTATGAATACTCCCTTAGAGTGACACTAGGGTTGAGAGTTATTGTTGGTAACCCTTTGTGAGTGAGTGACACACCGCGAGAGTTAGACAAAGCTAGATTGGAAAAAGTTGAGAGGGTGAGTCGAGAGGTAGCGGAGCGTCCCCTTTCCCCTCCGGTGTGATTTATTCTACCTCAAATTCCTCGAGTTCTTTGCAGTCATAGTAGAGTGAATGTGCTAAGGGATGACCTTCCGCTTGGGCATAGTTGCGAGTGCAATTGAGTGAAGCGTTGAAGTGATTTTAGCATCTAGGACTTAATTGTGGCTAGGGACCTTCCGCTTGGGCATAGTTGCGAGTGCAATTGAGTGAAGCGTTGAAGTGATTTTAGCATCTAGGACTTAATTGTGGCTAGGGACCTTCCGCCTAGACCAAAGGCTTAGGTCTACATATAGGAAGAGGATTTATCAATTGGAATCCATATAACTCATTGCAATTCTATACGAGTGCGAGGTTGAGAGATTGTTCAATTTCTCCTCCGGGACATGTATAGGATTATGCATGGTTGACCTTAGATTTGGGATCATGTATTAAAGGATCTCCACGACTCATTAATGCATTAGTTAGGAAGCATAATAGAGGGTTTTTGCACTTGAAACGATTGACCTAGGTGGATCAATATCCGAGTACCCCATTTATATCGATTGCCTTACCTCTCCTTTACTTGTGCTCTCTCTCTTGTCTCTTTTAATTTTGTTTGCATTACATCTTGTCACACAAATTACTATTTATATTTTGCTTACTTAAGAAAAAATTTAAGTATTTTTACTCCCTACTCCCTGTGGATACGATACCCACTCACCTGGGATTTTATTACTTCGACAAACTCGTGCACTTGCAGGACATACACAAGGGGCGTTGTCACCGCACTTACCTTATAAGTTTACAGTTCTTTCTTTATTTTTTTATGATTATCAAAAAAAATAAGTCCATTACTTCATTGAGGACCATATGTTTCCCCTCTAACAGGGTGTTAACATGCGCCCGAGTGGTGAATGACATACCATTGGTCCAAACATAAGTCCTATGAAGTTAGAGCTTGAAAACTTAAGCGGAAACATTGAATCTTATGTGGAAACACAAAAATTTAAATGTAAACATTGAAACTTTAACAAAAACATGGAATACTAAATAGAAACACTAAAAATTAAATGAGAATAGTTATGTTTAAGAGGAAACGAAAACCTTTAAATAGAATGCTTACATGCCATTTCGATAGATTAGAAAGAGGCTGATTGTCGCTTGTTCGATGTTATTTAATCTC
The DNA here is from genome assembly GCF_009730915.1 of Dioscorea cayenensis subsp. rotundata. NCBI lineage: Eukaryota > Viridiplantae > Streptophyta > Magnoliopsida > Dioscoreales > Dioscoreaceae > Dioscorea > Dioscorea cayenensis. The sequence continues at coordinate 13,702,612 of NC_052477.1, read as the reverse complement.
GTGAAACCGACATAACGTTTGTTTCGTGGCACCCTAACATTTTGACTGACTTGTTTCACAATGACAACTTCACATGATTCGGTCAGTGCCACCACCAGTTCATCAGTTGATGATGTCTCCACTACTAGTTTGGGGATGACAACTTCCACTACAGCTGGTATTTCCTCAACATTTTCAGTCATTTTATCCAAAACTACATTTGCAGGCATCCACGGGTCATTTTCTTTCAGTATGATGTTTAGTAGTGTCAATGGGACACTTACTAATTGGGGAGTGTTTCTTATTCACTGGAAATTCCTAATATAATATGTTAGGTGGTAATTCACCACTAGTAGCAACTTTAGGAGATGATCTTGGTGGTTTGGTGCCTGTCCTCCACGTTGGGCACCTCGTGGGCAGCTGGTGAGACATTCACATTTACTAACTTAGGATATGAGGAAGTAGGCAGATCATTTCTCAATGTTGTTAGTGATTCAACAATAGCATCTACGTCGATCTTTTCGGCTTCGTCTATTGGTGGTGACACGGGTGAGAAGGGGAAAGTGGGTGGGGATAATTGTGCTGGTGAGGAGGGGAAAATGGTGGGGCTGATAGGGATGGAGAAACAGGTGGTGATGGCGGGGTAGCTGCATAGGGATTTGGACGAGGCTAGCAGGGCGGGTGCGAAGGTAGAAGTGAATGGGGCTCGCAAGGCATGTGCGGAGGGGGAAGTGGTTAGGAATAGTGATGAAGGTCCAGATGGGGAAGATAGTCAAGATGGAGTTAATTCGCTCTTGAGTCTGCCTTTTTAGGCAATTCTTCTGGGTAGCGACCGGCTTGCGCTTTCACAGACCTGACGCTTATCTTGTAATTGGCTTGTCAAGAGGATCCTAAGCATCATTTGATTCGGGAAGAGGTAATGGTTCCCTTCATCTACTGGCGACTTCTTCACATGCCATTTCGTTGTGGTCGGCATTTTTGACAGCGCATCAAGGATGTCATCTCCATTTGTTGGAGATGTAGCTATCAGTGCAACCTCGGAAAGGCCATGACCCTTAATTGTTTCCACTCTAGTTTGGAGCCTACCAACTATTTGGTACATGTTTTCAAATCCTTCCAATAAACGTAATGCGATGTCTTAATCAACTACCCCCATTAGTGGATTACCAGAAATAGAACCACTTCGTTGCCGACGTGGTGGGCTCCTCGGTGGTGAGGGAGACTGTCCATATTTTCGTGTGGTTTTGTCCCCAAATTTTGCTACAGGGCATGTTGTTCTAGTCACTTGTTCTACACAGTGGCTTGTCTTGATGAAAGCTTCTTCTTCAACTTTAGAAGAGGTGAGGCCAGAAAACTACAGAATGGAAATGACATACATAAAACGTAAACAACAATACTTAAGAAAAAAACTTAAAACAATAAGCAAACATTACCCGAGTGTATACGGCAAGTGTATACGGCAAGTGCACGGGTTGTCGAAGTAATAAAGTACCCTGGTGAGCGAGTAGTCGTATCCATAGGGAATAGTGCTCGAAAACACAAGAATTGCTATTATAGACCTGCCTTTGTTGGTGATGAGGGAACCTGTCTCCGTGCTTCCTTCACAAGGCGGATCAGCAGATTTTGGTAATGTTCTAACATTTTCATTAGTCTTATCTGGCAGACCCCACCTACTCCACTGGGCATGCAAGTTTGACTCATGTTGCTACATCCGCTCCATGTAGTTCCTGTCATATTTGGTTTCTTGAAACTGGTGCTTCTCTCTACATGACTCTTGATAGCACTCATCTTCACTATTCACATCCAGGATTACTTATTACCCGAGTTTGTATTGTTGATGGCACACTCCTTCCTATCATGTCTACTGGTCATCTCTCAACCAGTGATTTCTTCATTCCTTTTAGTTTCCCATATTGCTCATTTATCGATGAATCTTATGTCTTTTAGTTAACTTACTAATTATGACTGTCAAGTTATTTTTTATCGCACCTCATATCATGTCGAGGATCATAGTGGGACGGTAATTGGAGTTAGCCACCGACATAATGGAGTTTATGCATTAGATTCCCTTTGCTTTCTATCTTCATATGAATCCGTTCATCGCTGTTATGTTGGAGCCATGTCTCATCATAAATGGCATCATCATCTTGTTCACTTGTGTCATTCTTGTATGTCATCCGTTGTTTATCTTAGCTTTGTAGGAGCTACCTCTCTTCCTTTTGATGTGGTATGTTTTGGCTATAAACTCTGTAAGCAACTATAACGTCCATATCCTTTGAGTATGTCTCAGACTACTGCACCCTTTTAACTCATTCGTTCTGATAATCAGGTCTCTATTACTGGTTACTGTATTTTTCTTGGGTCTTTTCTTGTTGTTTAGAAGACCAAAAAACAGCCTACTTTTGCCAAATCTAGTGCTGAGGCTGAGGTTCATGCAATGGCTTCTACCGTTTAGGATGTGCTCTGGCTTCGTTCAATCCTGCAGGATTTTAGTGTATGGATCACTCCTCCTATTCCTCTCACTGTGACAGTACTCAGAACCTTCAAATTGCTACAGATTCAGTCAAGCATGAGCTAACCAAACACATTAATGTGGATGCATACTTCACCCATTGTCATGTACGTACCCAAACAGTATCCATTCACTATCTTCCTACAAAATCGAGGTGGCTGACTCCCTCATACAGACGCCTAATTTGCACCTCTTCATGTTACCCAAACTCAAGACATACAACCCATCTTGAGTTTGAGAGGGGTGTTATAAGTATTTGATAGACGTATATGTATGTATATGATGTGTACATGAGTATAGCTATATGTTGTATATTCTTTCTTCCTATATGTAAACCCTGAGGGTCACGCATGCTTCTTGTTCAAGGAATAACAAACTTGTTCCACCCTCTTCCTCTCTTCAAACAATTATAATAGTTAAAAAAATAAAGATGGAAATTATGGTACACAACTCTTTCAAGACACAATTTGTCAATTCAATTACTTATTTTTTTATTGAGGAAATGGTACTCTTTGAATTAACTTTTCTCATTTTAGTGGAAAGTAGCATGTTTAAGGCATTACAATAGATAAATATGAAATTTCTTTATGTATAAGGCATGTTTGACACTAATGAATCTGAATATCGTAGGCATAAAGATGAGTGTTTTGTATAGGAATGCAACTTCTTAGTTCAAGTATGATATTTACCATCTGAAGGAATTTTCTTATACACTTACATCTTGTAGGATTTAGTACCCAATGATCATGATTATTGTCTGAAGAAAGTCTAATGATTTAATTTCTAATATTTGCTTTCCCTAAGTGATGAACTCTTAGCATTTTGTCGCTACTTTCTTTAGTATTTATATTTCTAATGTTTGAAGCTTAAATCAGGATAATATGGGTGCATGTTTTCCAGAGATGTTTCTACAAGGCCTTTGCACTAGTATTGGGGAGTGAGCTCAAATTGTGCATGATAAGCTAGAAAATCCATCACAAACCCTGGATATGGATGAAAATTATAGCAATTTAGTCTTCTACTTAGATTCTACACATATCCTGAGTGCATGGAGATTTGTGCAACCTGCTTCTCTGATTTTGTGAATGAGGAGCAAAATTTTGCAAAGGTCAACATAATAAATGAGTTTTATCTCTCGAATGCTATTATGAATGAGAACAAGTGCAACCAAAATGGATCAAATAAGATTCCAAAGAGGGCACTCCCTCCATTCCTAAATACATGCCGTTTAAGCATGTTGCACAAGAATTAAGGATAACATTAAATTTTTTAAAATTTAACATAAAATTCAACCAAATTACTAAACTATCCCTCTCTTGAAACTATATATTTTTCTTGGGGCTACAAATATTTCTCTCTTCATTTATATAACTTAGAAAATTGAAGATGGGTAAATTGGAAAAAATAAATAAATATTGCCTTGATATTATAAAATGACAATTATTTTAGAATATTTTTTTTAAAATGACATGTATTTTTGAATGGAGGGACTAATATTTTTGTTTCAGTTTATAGATTTCTTTATTCATTCAAACTGCTATATTACACTTATTCCGACATATGCCATTCACACAACTTGTTTTGTTTCTCATTTTGTCCAAAATAATAAATTAAGCGTTTATAAAGTTCATATATCTTGTGGTTGGTGATATGGATTCTTATATTGAAATACATGGATGTGAGAGATCCCCAGCTTTTGTTTCCTCCATTTATCAAGACTTGTGCTAAAAAAGGTATGTACCCTTAAAAAAGATATAGTCTGATCTTTTTCCCTTCTCGGAATTAGTGTTATAATTTGATGGAATGATTGATTAAGGTGCCTCTGGATTTTTTTCATATATATCATTATTTTTGTTTTTTTTTCTAGTTAAAAGGAGCTCATGAGAGCTATTTTATTCAAAATAAAATAAAGGCTTTATAGTCATAGAAATGAAGCTACAAAGCAAGAACAAAAATAACAAAGAAAGGAAAAAACTAAAAAGAGGAAACTAAAATTACAAGCTGAAACAATTAGCTAGAACACATTTCATCAACCAATGAGGGAGCTCCTAGCCTTGATGAAAGAGAGAGAGAGCTCATGAAAACCAACACCATGCCTTGCAAGACTAATCAAAATAGCATCCCAACCATTTGGAATAACATGAATATAAGGGTTTCGAAAAAGAGGGTCTGTAAACTGCAATGCAAATCTTGTGATTAACTTGCCAGTCATCTTTTCTTCAAGAATTCTTCATAACAAAGTAAAGGTCTTAGCTTGAAGTGATAAGATGCCTAACATGGATCCCTGTTTCAATCAAATACCTTACAACCATTAACACAACATTAACTTGGGCATCTAATTTTAAACTAGCATGCATATTGCAACAACCTGCGACAAAAATATTGGAATTATAAAGGGAAACTATAAAATCAATCCCTCATCTTGCCAAATTCTTGAACCAAACAGCAGATATGAAGAAAAAAGATCCATCATGAGAAGAGAAGTTTTTTTTAAAAAAAAGAGGAATTGCTTAAAGTAGCTATTTATTCAATACCAAAGAAAATGGGTGCAGAAAAAAACCTAGATGGCTTGAAGAAAAAATAAGGAAGAAATAGAAAACACTAAGATAGACCAGAAAGAAAACAAAAACTATAGAATAAAATGGCAGAAGAAATAAACCAACTAGAAATTAAAACCAACATCATCAACAGCCTTCAAGAGCCATTGTGGCTTCTCTAAACCTCTGTGAAAGAGAGAGATAGGAACCCAATTAACTCGATGATAGGCAAGAGAAGAAGCTAAATCATTCCAACTTCGCAGAATGTGAGTGACCGAGCAGTTTCTCAAAGGGAGTAGCAAATGACGCAAGTCCGTGATAGCATTGTGAGCCAACCACCTATCCATACAAGGGCTTCCATCTAGAGCCTATAAGATATCTAGGGCATTGATAAAAATTCTTGAAATGTTAAAATTTTCCATCCGAGCACAATTGATTGCCATATTCAATGCCTTTACTTCAGGATCCAAATTCAAATTATGAAGCACTTGACAAAAACCTGCAAGAGAAATATTGAAATTAGCATCGACAAAGATAAAGCCAGCACCACCAATGCTTGTGTATACATTTCCAATTACAATAGAATAAATGTAGTATATCCCTGCCTGCAGTTTTATTTATAGTATAGAAACATCTTCCCTCTGAGCTAAAGGCTTTCTTTTGTATTCCTTAACATGGTCCATCACTTCATAAGCAATCCAAGCAAAATTAGATCTTTGATTTTTGAAAATCTGATCACATCGAGCTTTCCAAAGAAAACAAATAGCAGTAACTATTATGGATACTTTGAAAATAGAAGAGCTAGTTCCCTACAATCCAGCTAATATCCAGTCGAAATATAATTTGTGAACATCATAGGTTGACTAGACACATTAGCTATTCTATTCCAAAACAACTGAGTTTTAGAGCACAAATTAAAAAGATGCTATGCTGATTCATTTTCCAACCCACATACGCCACAGGGAGCAATTGGACCCAAATTAATGGCATTGAGATAGTCATACATTTTGACTTTTCTATGCAATAAAATCCAAACAAAAAATTCACCCTGGGAGAGGCATGCAGCCTCCATAGGTTTTCCCAACCTATCATGTGATCATTCAGTGAATGTGCTCTATTGTACTGGGAACAACTGGGTTTGGTTCCCTCCAACTAGGTTTGGTTCCCTCCAACTAGGATCGAAATTTTAACAACAAGAGAGCAATGCTCGGGATAATCCCTATGTGCTCTATTGTACTGACTTTCTTCTAATGTCTACTAGGAACATCCTAAGATCCTTACGGGTGCTCAAAAGTGATGTTATATCTACGGCTCTCAAACATGCCCATGTTTTGGAAGTGTAACTGAGAGCTTCATACACACCAAGTTTTGCAACTACACAAGGCAATCACAACTATAGTAATCCATACATGCCAAGTTTTACACAAGCAAATACGCAAATTAAGCATGCCAATTTATGAAACACATGAATAAACACAAGAATGCATTAGAACTCTGTAAACATTAAAAATAAGTAGCAAAAGTATACTAAGCAACATAGTTCAACATCCCGGGGCACTGTGGGACAGTTAGCCCCTCATAATTTCATACAAATGAGAAGAAAGAATGAATGTACTAAGGTGAGAAATAATAACTTCCCCCTTTTACAAATACTCCTTAGTTAAGCTTTAAAAGCTTCATTGATGAGCTAACTCCACTTCTCTCATGCCTCCAGCTCGACCTTGATCTCCTTAGATGGTGTGGTGAAGCTTGATCATCATCATCATCAGCTCTTTTCTAGTGGAGAAGAAAGCCTTTGGACCAAAGATCTAATAAACCCTAGATCTAGGAGTTAAAAAGGGATTTTTGGGCTCAACATGGTCTAAGCACGGTCATGTTTAGCCAGTACTCTTCTGTGGGACTTTTGAGTGAATCGGTTAAGTGTCTTCCAGAGAAAATCACAAGGAGAGTACGGTCATGCTCTACCCTTGCTCCGCTTGAGCAAGCCCGTGCAAGGAGCACGTAAACCATGCTTCCCCTGTGAGCAGATGAAGCTTCAATTCAGCGAAAATCACGGGGAGATATCACGACTGTGCTTTGACCATGCTTCCCTTGGAAGCACTCCCATTCTTGATCCACTACTTAGGCTTCTCCAAACATCAATAATTATTGGGATAGAGCAAATCCGTGCTCTGCCTCTGCTTGGCATGGATACTTAGAAAAATATGCATTCTTTGTTTATTTTTGTCACCAATTTCACTCCTATTTGCTTTGCACCATAAAATCATGTACTATGAACAAATTTAACCAGAATAGTATTGTATATATATATATCCAAAAAGTGCTAAAAGGCAAGAAAAGGTGTGAATCAGGAGTAAGTAAAACACAATATGAGTTCCACTCGTCATGCTACAAAGTTGTCTTCATTTGCTTTCCTTCTCCTTTCATATTAATGGTAAGCCCTCCTGTTGGATTATTCCCTCTAGAGGAGTTAGACAAAGGGATTCCTTTTCTCCTTACCTTTTCATTCTTGTTTCTTAAAATTTCTCCAATATCATTAATTATGCTCATTCTTTTGCTTTAATTCTGGGTTGTTGTGCCACTCTGAGAGCTGATTTTAATCATCTTATGTACAATGATGATTTAATAATAATTACTCATGCCACTCGCAAAGCTGCCAAAAATCTTAAACTGTGTTTGGATATTTATTCTTCTTTGATTGGCCAAACTCCAAACTTATCCAAGTCCAACTTATATGTTCCTCATTGGTTCAACCAAATAGTTGCCAATAGCATTCGGTCAATCTTGAATATCAATAATGGGGCTTACCCTTTTGTGTATTTGGGTATTCTCGTTTCATATTAAAGGTTAGATGTGCCTTGCTTTCTGTCCATGGTGGATAAAGACAATAGGGTTGTGGGGGGTTGAAAGAAATCTAAATTGCCCAAGACTAGAATGGTTGTTTTAATTAACAACATCCTTATCTTTTAGTTCACTCTATCCCTGACAGCATTCTTGATAATATTTCAAAGTGTGCTAGAAAACACCTTTGGTCTAATTGTGGCAATAGTAGTGGTATCCCTCTTGTTAATTAGCATAATGCTATGCTTGATAAGCCTGATGCGGATATTGGAATCAGGAATCTTTGATTAGCCAAAATTTCTTTGATGGCCAAAAATGTTTTGAATTATTTGAATAGAAAGTAGATTTTTTGGGTGGATATTCTGATTTCTAAATATGAGATGATAAAATTATGGTACTCTAACATCCCTACCAATGCTTCTTGGTTTTATACAAGGCTTTGTAAGGTTGCAAATGAAATCAAGTCCTGTTTGTGGATGCAATCTGTTAATCCTTCTTCCATGTCTTTTCTTCATGACCCATGGTTTACCGATCTTCTAATTGCTTTTAAGCCAATATTTTTAAACATGGATCTTGATTTTGATAACTTAAATTTGGAGAATTGTATTCAAAATGGTTATTTGTGCCTTTATGAGCTCGTTAATCTCTTTGGCCATAATTTTGATTATCCTATCACAAGTCATGGAATCATTGATCCACAAACTCATAACAACTGGGTTTGCCTAATAGTTCCACTGTTTATTCTTTTTATCTTGTTTAGTTAATCTTCCTACCAACCATTTCTTGACCTACTAGAGATTAGAAGAGAAATTAGTATTAGAAGTCCAGTCCCTGTGGTTCAACAACCTACCCCTCACGGGGCGCCACTTTATTACTTGTTACGATCTATGCACTTACGAAGAGTGCATCATAGCAAACATTGAAAAGAAAAATAGGAAGAAAATTAGTAACTTTCCTAGGGTGTTCTTTCTTCAAAATTAGGGTCACAAAAGTTTTAGCCCTAGCTTTAGGCATACAAGCAGTAAACATGAAGTTGCTAATTGCATGGAACAAATCATCTCCTAAATCATCCCAAAAAAATTTATAAAATTCCATTAAAACCATCTGGGCCTGGATTTTACCATCAGTTAAGGAATTGAGGGTAGAAATGATTTCATCTTTGGAAATTTTCCTTATGAAAGCTTCACAATTAGCATGGTTAATAGTGTTTATATCATGGGGCAAGACCTGAAAAGCACTAAAGAAGGAGCTTGGAACAGGTTCTACCAACAAATTGGAATATAAGTTGACAAATTCATGAGAAGAGAAGTTAGAGAGAAGTAAACATCCACCAACTGCCAAAGTAGAATTGCAAAAGTACTCCTCATGAGCCACAACCCTTTTGGGAATGTTAAAATAGTTCAAAGGCTAATTTTTATAAATCTAAATACACCGAGCCTTCCAAATGAGCCAAATCATGATAGCAATGATAGATTGAACAAAAACAAAACTATTAGATTGAGAGCCATCAATCCAACTGCCAGAAACAATACCATTTTGAAAATAGAAATTCTTACCATTGGCATTACCCATCAATGTTCAAGCTAGCTGAGACTTGCAATAGAGATTAAATAAATGCTCAACTATCTCAGTAGTAAGCCCACAAAAGACACAATTGACATTAGGACCCAATCCAAGGTAAGGTAAATAATCATACATTTTCACTTTTCCATGAGACAAAAGCCAAATAAAATGCTTCACCCGAGGAGCAACCTTGAGATGCCAACCTTGCTTCCATCCATTTCAATGATTTTCATGAAAAACAAGACCATTAAGATGAGAGTATACATTGGTGGAGATTTTGATGCCTTTAGTATTGGGATACCAAAGCCAATGATTAGAGCCTTCATTATCAATAATACTATCATTCAAATTATGAAAGTGTAGATAATTCCCAAAGATATGTGATAAGTGCTTGTGTGATAAGAATGTGAAGTGTTCTTTCCTTATGTGGAGCATTACTTTTATCAGGTTTAAGTGCTAACACATGTGTATTTGTGTTTTTCTGAACATGTAGGGTTGTGAAGCTAAGTATTTAGAAAAGAAGCTAAAATTAGATCGTAAACACATTATTTGGTAGAATCTTGGAAGGAACAAACGTGAAGACACAAGTGGGATTCCAAAATATGTGAATGTGTACCAATCTCCATGAAAACCCCCTCGATAGTCATGACGATGGCCTTGTGGAGAAGCCTCTACTAGTCCAAGGGTCCCTTTGTTTGGCCTAGGATACACCTCGCCGAATTGGTGTCGACGAATGCTCTCCCACTAACCTTCTTCCAAACAGAGCGCAATGTCGGAGCCATAGAACCTCTCCCAATCCCTAGCTAATACCTTTCCAAACCCTAGCAGCCGCCCTATCTTAAGTTGGGGAAAAGATGGAAAAAAGAATGCTGAAATAGGTGATGAAATCAGCATTAAATAGGGCTGGAATCGGGCATCCACACACCCCTGTGGATTCTCCACACAGCTCATGTGGAATTTCCTCACTGGAGTGAATAATATCTACACGCCCATGTGGATTCTCTGGAATTCTCTTTTTCGGGCAGTTGTGACCAGTACCTACTCCAGCAGATTACTAAAGTGCCCTGCTACAGTGCTGTCCCGAAACACTCCTGAGTCTATGTTTTCATCGAGGTAACGTAAACGGGCACACATTTACGTCGTAAGTCACTTTGCTTCTTCAACAACGGCTTCATCGGTGAAGATCTTGTTATTAACGCACAAGCCGGGATACTCGATTGTGACTGCCTTTGTGCCCCTCGAAATCATTGTGCTAACTTGAATACGAGGAGGTTGGCACACATTCTCGCATCTTGAACCCGACTTATGTCTTCGCGTTTGATCCTTCTCAAGATTTCCTCCAAATGCTGCATTCGCGATCTACATTGGCTTCTTTCTCTAACATTCGGCTTCACAACCCTATATGCATGAAAGTAATATAAATGCATATATATTAGCGCTAAAACCTGATAAAAGTAATGCTCATCATAAGGAAAGAACACTTCGCATTCTTATTACACAATCACTTATCAGTCGTATTCCATGGGGCTAAGGAGCTCCTATTACTTCTCCATCACTTACTTCTAACCTCACAAGTTAAACATGGTATACTACTCTAATATATGCAAGAACGTAAATAAATCACAAGTATAACAATTTCAAGGCAAGAAAAGAGATCACAAGAGCAACGATGAGATAAATAGGCCTAAGGATGAGGATCCCCATGAGGGGTCATCATGAAATATGGATGCATAAAAATAACATAGCAAGGGTGATTTAAACCGACGGATCTCAATGTTAGTTCATCCCCAATTTCTTAGTGGTTAGACCATAATCCCATACGAATAATGACAAGGATTTCTCCCTAATCACATTCCTATGATTGCATTAAGTAAAGGAAGATCACGCGATAAGGATACACTCAACCTAAGTTTATCCTTAAGATGCGGAGTGGCTACCGACATCTAATTTCTCGACATGTTGATCTAAGAATACCCCTTCTAGCTCATTAATGATTTAGCACATGTGAGTAGGTGACATCTACATGTACAACTCAACAAAGAACTAAGGATCTTTCCATTTTATAGTTCTAGACATGAAGAATAATGAGCCAAGACATAAATCGACCCAATGCATTTCAAATAAATTTTAGCATCCAAAATACATGGTGAACCCCCCAAGGTTCACCTACATCCGGTAGCCTTGGGGGTCTAGTGTGTCATCAAACAAACAAGTATAACAAACTCAAGCAAAACAAAAAGCAAATGCATAAGTGGCACTCCCTAGTCCGAATGATGATGAAGAAAAACAATGCCGGCCGAATGACGCTTTCTCTAGCCTAATGAATGCTGAATGCTCCTCCTCCCTTGATGATGATGCTCTCCCCTTGAAGTTCAAGCTCTTGATCACATCCAAGCCTCAAGCCAAGATCTCTAAAGATGTCTTCGTTCTCTTCCTTCTTCCTCCTAAGTGTTGGTTGCCAAAAAGTCCTCCCCACCCATCTCCCAAAATCCTCAAAATATCTTCTCCACTAAGCCGCAAGTCTCTCCGAAAACATATCAGGTCGTATGAGCTTAAAATGAGACTCAAAAACCCCCCAAAAGCATCCATACCGCCTCAATGAGGGGGTCCATACTTCCTCAATGAGGGCGTTGACAACGCCCCCTGCGTGTTACCCACAAGTGCAAGGGTTTGTCAAGTAATAAATTCCCAAGTGAGTGGGGTTTCATATCCATAGGGTGTAGGGAGTAAAAATACTTAAATTGCTACTTAACCAAGTGATGATGAAAAATGATTGTGTTGATAAGATGTGGTGTAAATAAGAGTAAAAAGAAACAAGAAAAAAAGAAGCACAAGTAGTGAGAGATAAGGCAATCGATAGAAGTGGGGTACTTGGATACTCGCTCCGCCTAAGATTATTGTTTCAAGTGCAAAACCAATTATTATGCTTCCTAACTAATACATTAATGAGTCATTGAGATCCTAAGATACATGGTCCCAAATCTAAGGTCAACCATGACTAACTCTACACCAAGTCCCGTGGATAAACCGATCAATCTCAACACCTCGCATTATGTACAGTTGCAAGACGCTCTAGGAATTCCAAGTGATAAACCCTATTCCTATGTGTAGACCTAATCATTTGGTCCAGGCGGAAGGTCCCTAGTCACAATTAAGCCCTAGGTGCTAAAATCACTTCAACGCTTCACTCCGTTGCTTTTGCAACTAAAACCCAACGGAAGGTCATCCCTTAGCCCGTTCACTCTACTATGACCGCAAAGAACTCTCGGAACGTGGATGTAGAGTTAATCAAATCGAAGGGGAAAGGGGACGCTCCGCTACCTCTCGACTCACCCTCTCAACCCTCTTAAATCTAGCTTTTTCTAACCCTCATAGCGTGTGAGCCATCCACAAAGGTTGCCAATATAGACTCTCAACCCTAGTGTCACTCTAAGGGAGAAATCATTTAACAAGCATTCAAGATTGGAACTCAATTAAAACATCAATAAAGGAAAACATAATAAAAGGTTAAAAAAACAATAGCATCCTAGGGTTCACAAATCCAAGTACCCACTAGGGGCTTAAATAAGGCTGGATTCTCTGCAAATCTCATTTCCACACTCTTCATCGAGGCAACATAAACGGGCACATGTTTATACCGTAGATCGCACGTCTTCTTCAATTAAAAGCTTCATTAGCGAAGATCTTGTCATCAATACATGAGTCGGTATATGCAAATGTGACTGCCTTTGTGCCCTCCAATCCATTGTATTGACTTGAAATCATGGAGGTTGGCACACATTCACGTATCTTGGAGTCCCACTTGTGTCTTCGTGTTTGTTCCTTCCAAGATTCCACCAAACAATGCGATTACAATATACTTTTGGCTTCTTTTCTCAATACTTAGCTTCACAACCCTATATGCATGAAAGTAACACAAATGCACAAGTATTAGCTCTAAAACCTGATAAAAGTAATGCTCATCATAAGGAAAGAACACTTCGCATTCTTATCACACAAGAACTTATCAGGGTTCCATACTGCCTTAGTGAGGGGGTCATTGAGGCAGTATGCCTTCAAACAAGCTCTTCTCTTCTCTGGCTACAGTATCTATTCGGGAATTAATCTAGGGCAGCATTGAGGCCGTATGCCTTGGATCAATTCCTAACTCAAAAATCATCCAGGTGCTACAATGGTCTTGCTATAGTGTCGATGCTACAGTATCACTACTACAGTACTTCTGCTATAGTAATATGCTACAGTGAATACTCTACAATACCGCGATATGGTTTTTTTCTTTTTTTGCCCAAATCATATCTTCGTGTCCTCCATGGCTCTTTCAAACCCTGTGAAGCAAATAATACACGATTAAGCATGAAACGGGCATCAATTCTTATAAAAATACATGCTAGAGGTGTCAAATACATATACTAAAATATGTACATTTAGACACTTATCAAAAGTCCATCTTGGTAACCATAGGAGATGAGTGACACACTACGAGGGTTAGACATTGCTTGATTAGAGAGGGTTGAGAGGGTGAGTCGAGAGTTAGCCGAGCGTCCCCTTTCCCCTCTGGTGTGATTTATCCTATCTCCATTTCCTTGAGTTCTTTGTGGTCATAATAGAGTGAAGTTGTAGAGGATGAACTCCGCTGGGGCTTAGTTGCACGAGCAATAGAGTGAAACATTGAAGTGACTCTAGTGTCTGGGGCTTAATTGTGACTAGGGGCCTTTCGGCTGGACCAAAGGGTTTGGTCTATATATAGGAAGAGGCACTTGGATTCCCTAGAACTCCATGTAACTTTGCACAATATGAGGTGTTGAGACTGAGCGATTTCTCCGCCGGGACATAGTGTAGAGTTAGTCACAGTTGACCTTAGATCTGGGACTGTGTGCTTAAGGATTTCCACTACTCATTGAGCATTAATTAGGAAGTATAATAGTTGGTCTTGCAGTTGGAACGTTAATCCTAGGGGAAGTATTGTCCGAGTACCCCATTTCTATCGATTGTCTTACCTCTCACTTACTTGTTCCTCTCATTCTTGCTTCTTTTATCTTTGTTCACAATACATTTTATCGATACTATCATTGTTTACTTTCACGTGGTTAAGTAGCAATCTAAGTATTTTTACTCCCTACTCCCTGTGGATACGATACCCCACTCACCTGGGATTTATTATTCGACAAACCCGTGCACTTGCGTGTCACACACAAGGGGCATTGTCAATATGATGTAAGGCATGTAAGTTCCAATATAAGTCCACAATAGGATCATTTAAAAGAATATCAAGAATCTCCAAATTCATATTAAGATAAGTTGGTTTGAAAGCTAAATGAATTTCAAAGTATCAAGGCTGTTAAAGGAAAGAACAATAATTTGGGTTAAAAAGTTAAGCTAAAGATAAGGTTTAAGATTTTGAAAAGTATGGCTTAAACCCCTAAAAAACCAAGAGCATTAAGGAGGGATGGAACTAGTCAACATATTTATATAACCATATATGGAATAAAGAATTTCCACCCACAAGCAATCTTCACATTTGAGATAAGCAAGGACATGATTGGCCATCAAATAAGTTTTATCAAGATTTTAATTCCTAACTAACAAAACCCCCTTAGGTTGATCAAGTGTAATATCTTTCCAACTAACGGATCAAATACCATTTTGATCGCTCCCTTTAGACCAATAAAAACCCCTGGTTACCTTCGATAACTTTCCCAAAATCTTATCTAGAATCGGATAGACACAAAGATAATAGATAGGAATGGAATGAATAGAAGAGTTAATGGGAGTAGCTTTACTATTAGGGGAAATTTTAGAATGATTCCAGTTCAAAACCTTTTTTTTTTTTAATTTTATCTACCATCAAGGAGAAATGAGAAATAGTCAGCTTCTTGTGAAAAATTGAAACACCAAGATAAGTAAAAGAATAAAAGCCAGCTTTGAAATTGAGAATACAACAAATACTCTTATTAATCCTATTATTAAAGTGGACTGGAAAATAAATCTCAGATTTATTATTATTGGCACGTTTGCTAGTTAACTTTTCATAGATAGAAAAACAAAGTTTAATATTGTGAGATGATTTTTGAGATGCTTGTGTGACAATGATTAAATCATCGGCATACATAAGATGATTGCAGTTATAGTTTAAACTGGAGTCAAAACCAGGAATCATGTTGATTATCATCGCAAAATTAAAAATGGCAATCAAGTTTTGAGAGGCTAAGATAAACATATAAGAAGAAATGGGATCACCCTATCTAAGATCACGAGAAGGCTTAATCTAGAAAGTGGGGTTTTCGTTGATAATAAAAGAAAAAGAAGTAAAACTGATGCAAGCATGAATCCATTTAAGCCAAGAGCCAGGGAAATTCATTTTATAAAGGGTAGTGGGAATTGCATTCCAACTCAAGGTGTCATAAGCCATCTCTATATCAATCTTCACCATCATCATTAGGGGGTTTGGGGGTGAAAAGAATCAACATTAATGGAGTGCACTACCTTTGAAGGGTAATAATGTTATCTAAAGGAGTTCTACCCTCAACAAAGCAATATTACACTTTGCTAATAAGCTTGGCAAAACTACTTTTAGATGATTGGAAAGAATTTTGGAGATTACTGATTGTGCTTGTCCACAAGTGTACAGCGTCACTGACAAGGTTCCCTTGCGTATATCCCGCAAGTGCACAGGTTTGTCGAAGTAATAATCCCGGATGAGCGGGTATTGAATCCACAGTGAATAGGGAATAAAAATACTTAATTCGATTCTTAGCTATGTGAAAGATCAATGATGATAAGTGTGACAATGATTCAATTCTCAACAATAAAAACAGCAAGTAAGAGAGCAAAAGTAAAGAAGGGGGTAAGGCAATCGGTAAAGATGGGGTACCCGGATAATGGTCCGCCTAGGATAATTGTTTCAAGTGCAAGAACACTCTATTATGCTTCCTAATCAATGCAATGGTGAGTCGTGGAAATCCTTAATTACATAGTCTTAAATCTAAGGTCAACTATGCCTAACTCTATACATGTCCCGGAGGAGAGATTGGATAACCTCTCAACCTCGCACTCGCATAGAGTTGCAATAAGCTCTAGGGATTCCAAGTTATAAATCTCTTCCTAATTATAGACCTAACCCTTTGGTCCAGGTGGAAGGTCCCTAACCATGATTAAGCCATAGATACTAAGATCACCTCAACACTTCACTCCGTTGCACGCGCAACTAAGCCCCAGCGGAAGTTTATCCCTTGGACCATTCACTCTATTATTGCCACAAAGAACTCGAGGAACGGAGGTAGAATCTATCACGTCGGAAGGGAAAGGGGACGCTCCTATAACTCTCGACTCACCCTCTCAACCCTCTCCAACCTAGCTTTGTCTAACGCTCGTGGTGTGTCACTCACTCACAAGATTACCAATGAGAACTCTCAACCCTAGTGTCACTCTAGGGAAATGTTCATACAATCAAGCATTTAAGGTTGGAACTCACAATAAACATCAATTAATTGAAAGCATAATAAAGAAATTCAATGAAACGAATACATCCTAGGGTTCACAAATACCCAAGTACCCACTAGGGGTTTAGCTCTCCATAGAGCTAAGTACAATCATAGAAATAGAATGTAAAAGCAATGAATCCATAAAGAAACCCCCTCGATAGTCATGTCGATGGTCTTTTGGAAAGTCCACTACTCGTTGTCCAAGGATTCCCTCGTCCGGTATAGGATATGCCTCAACGGAAGCTCCCATACCAACCTTCTTCCTAAGGAATGACGATGTCGTAGCCTTAGAACCGCTACAAAACCTTGGCCAATACCCCTCAAAACCCTAGCCGAAGCCCTCTCTCAAGTTGGGGAAAAGATGGAGAAAATAATACTAAAATCGGGGCTGATTCGGCTTTAAATATGGCTGGAATCGGGCGACTACACGGGCGTGGATAATTTCCACACGCCCGTGTGGATTCTCAGAACTCCTGTTTTCTCGGCCGGCTGTGAACAATGCTGCTACAGTACCGGCCTGAATAGCTTCCCGAATCCATACTTTCATCGGAGTAATGCAAACGGGCACTGATAAGTGCTTGTGCGATATGAATGCGAAGCGTTCATTCCTTATGTGGAGCATTACTTTTCTCAGGTTTTTACATTAATATGTGTGTTTTTATGTTACTTTTATGCAGGTAGGGTTGTGAGGCCGAGTATGAAGGAAATAGGCCAATGTGGATCATAATGCACAGATTTTGAAGGAGATCTTGCTAAGGTTCAAACGCGAAGACATAGGTAAGGTGTGAGATGCTAGAGTGTGTGCCAACCTCCTTGTATTCGAGTGAGCACATTCATTTGGAGGGGTACAAAGGCAGTCACACTCGAGCATTCCGACTTATGCATATAAGAACAAGAGATCCACCAACATATACATCATTGAAGAAGCAAGTGATTCACGACGTAAACGTGTGCTCGTTTGCATTACCCCAATGAAAGTATGGAATTCAGGAGTATTTCCGGCAGAAAAATCAGATAAACAGAGAATTCACACGGGCGTGTGGAAATTATCCACGCCCTTGTGGAAATTCCACAGGGGCGTGTGACATCATACACGCCCGTGTAGTCGCCCGATTCCAACCCTATTTAAAGCCGATTTCAGCCCCGATTTCAGTATTCTTTTCTCTATCTTTTCCCCAACTTGCGAGAGGGTTTCGGCTAGGGTTTCGAGGGGTATTGGCCAAGGTTTTGGAGTGGTTCTATGGCTCTGACATCATGATTCCATTAGGAAGAAGGTTGGTAAGGAAGCTTCGATCGAGGCCTATCCTATACCGGACGAAGGAATCCTTGGACGACGAGTAGAGGACTTTCCACAAGACCATCGACATGACCATCGAGGGGGTTTCTTTATGGATTCATTGCTTTTACATTCTATTTCTTTGATTGTACTTAGCTCCATGGAAAGCTAAACCCTTAGTGGGTACTTGGGTGATTGTGAACCCTAGGATGTATTCGTTTCTTTGAACTTCTTTATTATGCTTTCAATAAATTGATGTTTATTGTGAGTTCCAACCTTGAATGCTTGATTGTATGAACATTTCCCCTAGAGTGACACTAGGGTTGAGAGCTCTTGATGGTAACCTTGTGAGTGAGTGACACACCACGAGCGTTAGACAAAGCTAGGTTGGAGAGGGTTGAGAGGGTGAGTCGAGAGGTACAAGAGCGTCCCCTTTCCCCTCCGACGTGATAGATTCTACCTCCGTTGCTCGAGTTCTTTGCGGCCATAACAGAGTGAATGGCTAGGGTCTGGGGCCTAGTTGCACGTGCAATGGAGTGAAGCATTGAGGTGATCTTAGTATCTAGGGCTTAATTGTGGCTAGGGACCTTCCGCCTGGATCAAAGGGTTAGGTCTAAATTTAGCAAGAGATTTATCACTTGGAATCCCTAGAGCTCATTGCAACTCTATGCGAGTGCGAGGTGTTGAAATTGTTCGATTTCTCCTCCGGGACATGTATAGAGTTAGGCATAGTTAACCTTAGATTTGGGAGTATGTATGTAAGGATTTCCACGACTCACCATTGTATTGATTAGGAAGCATAATAGAGAGTTCTTGCACTTGAAGCGATTATCCTAGGTGAAACATCATCCGAGTACCCCATCTTTATCGATTGCCTTGCCTCCTCCTTACTTTTGCTCTCTTACTTGTTGCTTTTTAATTTCTGAGAATTGAATCATTACCACACTTATCATTGTTGATACTCCACATAGCTAAGAATCGAATTAAGTGTCTTTACTCCCTACTCCCTGTGGATTCGACCCCGCTCATCTGGGATTATTACTTCTACAAACCCGTGCACTTGCGGGATATAAGTAAGGGGATCTTGTCAGGCACACATTCACGTCGTGGATCACTTGCTTCTTCAATGATAGGCAAGTTGGTGGAGCTCTTGTTCTATGTTCATAAATCGGAATGCTCGAGTGTGACTGCCTTTGTACCCCTCCAAATGGATGTGCCAAACTAGAATACGAGGAGGTTGGCACACACTCTAGCATCTCACATCCGACATATGTCTTCGTGTTTGGACCTTAGCAAGATTTCCTCCAAAATCGGTGCATTGTGATGCACATTGGCTTCTTTTCTTAATACTCGGCCTCACAACCCTACCTGCACGAAAGTAACATAAAAACACACATATTAGTGTAAAAACATGAGAAAAGTAATGCTCAACATAAGGAATGAACGCTTCGCATTCATATCGCACAAGCACTTATCAAACTCCACCACACTTAAGCTTTTGCTTGTCCTCAAGCAAAAAATTAAAATGTTATGTGCATCAATGAAGAAAATATTGAAAGTACTTGGCCTTAGGTTCACCAAAGTATACAAAGAGAGCATTCTACAAGTAAGGGAAATTTCAACACTAAATACGAAAAAAATCAATGCTCTAGCTAAAAACTTGAATAAAAAAGGATACAAAACCCGAAATCGTGTACATGTGTGAACTCACTCAAGTCAACCCAAAGTATACTCCTCAAAGTTCTAAGTAAAAGAGACTTATTTATCTACATAAGCGACAACAATTTCAAAGATGGTAGTAGCTTCACACATCCTCTAAGGTAGCCCTCTCCAAAGCGGTTGCTTAGGCTTTCACACTTTCGAGGTGGTAGCTCTTTCTACCGGAATGGTAGCTTTCACTCATCCTATGAGATAGCTCTTTCTCTCATTAAGGCATAGCTAGAATCCGACTTATGAGAGTAGCTTTATACTTCATAGGTGGTAGCTCTTTCCACCCAACAAGCACAAATAACCAATAAAAACTAGAGATAGCTTTTTGAACTCAACACAAGCAACAACTATAACTATTCCCTTTAACATCAAACTTGAGTTTCCAAAAGAGTTTAATAAGTGAGTAGTGTAACAAGTATAAATCGGGCAAAAATTCCTAGACATTCAAGCAAAACTAGAGCATGAAAACATTCAATGTTAGAAATTCTCCTAAACTCCAGAATACAATCCGTGTAACTAAGGTGAACCGCCATTGGCTATGTGAGCATATATCAATCAAGAACAATAGAAAAGAATGTGTGCATTATGAAACTCCCCCCCACACTTAAGTTGTACATTGTCCCCAATGTACACATAAGCTCACTCAAAATATATATCATTCAAAAGCAAGTGTTGGAGAAGCAATCAAAACAATACTCCCTTGACTCCTAGTGTTAGGTTTGATGAAGCTAATTCCATGGGGGTAGTGTTCCGACGGGTTGTGAAGCTCACACGGCTAAGTGCCTAAGCACCTTGGCCGTGCCTATGACTAAGTCTCAATTCCCAAGAAGACAAGACCATCTGCACGCATACATGAGGGGGTTCAGTGAAACTCAATAAAAGCAAAATAACTGGAGTATATATAAAAGATAGACAATGAATACAACTCGAGATGCAAAATGAAAATAAACTCAGAAGGAGAATCCTTTCTGAGTGAACAAGTCTAAAATAAAATGCATAAAGGAAAAAGAACTAAAAGTCAAATGTCGGTGTCAAATGCTGCTACTACTGGTGAAGACGCACATGGTAGGTCCACCAGTACCGGGGTAGAGGATGAAGATGCTGGAGGAACTGAGGGGGCTTGAGGAGTCCTCGGCCGCCGGACAAATGATGAGGCGACGTCTCGCTCTAAGATCTGCTGTAATACAATGAAACGTGATATGAACTCTGTGTACTGAGTGGCCTGCGTAGCCCTAGTCTCTGCAATCTCGGCTCTAGCCTCCGCTACCTCAGTCTGTACCACCCCCAAAGCGCTCTCGAGCCTCTCAAAGAGATCATAAGCTCGAGATGGTGAAAACATACGCACGGGGGGTGGTTCCTCTGCCACTTGAGGTGCCTTGGTCTCCATCGGTGCTGGCTGAGGTTCCGGAGCAGGCTGAGATGCCCCAGGTTCATCACCTTCATCCTCGGCTATCTGTGGATCTAGTAGCACTAAAGCAAAAACCCCTGTCCGAACCCTATAGATCATACCCATCAATCTCATCGTCTTTAGACTCAGGGGAGCAGGAATACTCGTCATCTCGGCACCACGAATCGAATCCAAGAGACCCATGCCCAGCACTAATCTCGTAATGTAGGGGCCCGAGAAGATCGCTCCCAGTCTAGCATAGTGTCCCTGATGTCTGATGTACTCTGCCATGATGTGCCCTAAGTGAATCGGTACGCGCTGCACCATCGAGTACAAATACAGTAGTTCCTGACGGCTCAGAACACCAGGGCTATCACCATGGCCATTCACCGACCTACTCATGATGGCATGTAAATATCTGTATGCAGGTCGGGAAAGGCATGTGGCCTTGGACACCCCCGGCTCGTATTGACCCTGACCATATAGCACTCTGTAAGCTCTCTGCGGGGTCAAGGTTCCAGGATAATTAGTCGGTAACTGAGCGTGCTCTTCCGTATCTGTGAATGCCTCCTCATACAAGCCAAGTAGTACTGAAAACTGAGTAATGCTCAAGCTATATTGGTGTCCAAATACTCTGAACTGAATGAAGTTCAAACTGTCGAAGCTTGCATACGATTTGTCAAACTTGAATGATGATAGCACCTGTAGTGCAAACTCTCGGATGGCTGGCTCTCTAATCGTCAATAACTGCCGCCAACCACTTGCTAAAATGAGATCCTCTACCTCATCAGCGAATTCATCTCTCTGCTGTAGATCTCGCAGTATAGTCGTGTCCAGGAATCGAGTCTGTCCGAACCGGAGTCTAGACAAGCGCTCATAGCGAACCTAATGCTCTGGAATCGCAAACCTCATGCTCTCAGTCTCAGGGGATGACTCACACGGCCTCTTATTAGCTTGCTTCTTCAATCAAAGTGCCATAATCTGTAAAATTTAAAACGAAATCGATCAAACAAGTTGATAAAATAATGTCGTCAGAAACCACACCTGGCCGTGTGGAATTTCTCGCGAAGCCCGTGGATCCACGGGGCGTGAAAACCGCATGGCCGCGCTTCAAAAATCCAAAAATACAACTTAAAAATACTTTTAACTTCGTTCTAAACATGAATCATCTTTCTAATTTAAGAAACGAAGCATTATTAACAAGATTAATCGGAGAAAATGAAGAACCTGTTGGAAAACCTTGCAGAAATTCTACCAAATTAGCGCTATGAAATCGGAGAATGATGTGATAGTGTTTCCAAACGAATAGAGGTCGTGAAGAGGGAGAGAAACTAATCTTCTTTAAAAAGAACTCGCCATCCTTGATGTTCTGTGCATCCACACTGGCGTGCGGTAATTACCCACGCCCGTGCGCCCTATAGGAGAGCTTCACAAGGGCAGGTGCACGCCCCTGGGCGCTCTCGGGAAAAAACTTTCACTAACTTTGAACGATCTCACACGGGTGTTCGGAAAATAACCACGCCAGTGTGCCCGACCCACAAGGCAGCCGCACGCCCCTGTGGCTTCTCTGAACATCCGAGAAGAATACCAATTGTTCCACACGCCCATGCGAAAATTCCGCACGGGCGTGGACATTCACATGCCCATCTCACAGGGGCAGCCACACACCTCTGTGTCTTCTCGGGATGGAGAGGACTCGTCTGCAGAGTTTCACATGGGCGTATGGAAATTACCCACGCCCATGCGTAGTTCACAAGGTCGCCCACAGGGGTGAGTCCACGCCCCTATGTACTCTCGGGATAATCCGCCCAACTCTGCAGGAATTGACACGCTCGTGCGGAAATTACCCACGGGCGTGTGACAATCGCATGGTCATTCAAAGGGGCAGCCGCACGCTCCTGTGCCTTCCCTGGATGAGCTCGCAGTACAAATCCACGGGCGTGCGGAAATTCCACACGCCCGTGTGTTTTCTCTGGATGACTTAGAAAAATCTGCAGGCTCTACAGAAGATTTCTGAACATGTTTACACACTCAGAGCCTGCTCTATTATGCAATTTTTACCAGTGAAAAACATGAAATAGAGCTCAAACGACCAAATTTCGCCAATTCCACATGAAAACACACGATTAAAATTCAAAGTTCACAAGGAAATCTCAGCACAAGCATCTAAAAAATTAAGACACCAACACTTAACAAATTATTCATGCAAACAAACTAAACTAAAAGCTAAGAAAATAGTAAACACTTGGGTTGCCACCCAAGAAGCGCTTGTTTAACGTCACTAAGCTTGACGTACCTTGTCTTACCTCATGGGGGTTCATGAATGAAAGTTTCCCTCTTACCCATGGCTTGAAAGCATGATGTGCAAAGTCTCTTGAGAGTAGAGGGTGTATTATCAGACTTCGGACCACCTAACAATGATACGTCCAACTTCTTCGGTTCACGTACGTCTCCAACAGCCTTGGAGTGTTTCCGATGGCGCCTCCTAGCCCTCTTCATTTTTCGGAGCACTTTCTTCAAGATCCCCGGGGTAGATGGTACTTCTTCTGTCGAACCAAGCATCATTACTCCTTCATAATCCTCCTCTTGGTCGAACAAACCTTCATACGGGTCCGGATTGAACATCTCCTACATGTATTCATCAACAATCTCATCAGTAGTGTCTAGAAAATATAAAGTATCATCGAAATCAAGAGAATGCCTCATGGCTTCAACAAGGCAGTATGTGAGCTTGTCATCTCCAACTCTCAATGTGAGCTCTCCGCCGTCCATGTCAATCAATGCTTTGGAAGTCCGCAAGAACGGTCTCCCAAGTATCAAGTGTACATATGCATCCTCATCGACATCTAGCACTACAAAGACAATCGGAAAAATGTACTTGTCCACCTTGACAAGCACGTCTTCAATGATGCCTCTCGGATGTTGCACTGTTCGGTCCGCTAGTTGTAAAGTCATCCGAGTAGGCCTAGGCTCGCCCAAGCCTAGCTTTTGAAAGAAGGTGTACGGCATGACGTTGATACTAGCCACTGAATCCGCCAATGCCATTTCCTCACCTAAATTTCCAATATTGCACGGAATGATGAAGCTTCCCGGGTCTTTCTTCTTGTTCGGCATGTTCTTTTGCAACACCGCCGAGCATGAAGTATCTAAAATCACTGAAGCACTCTCCTCCAGCTTCCTTTTGTTGGTCAACAAGTCTTTCAAGAACTTCGCATACTTAGGCATTTGGGACAATGCCTCAACAAAAGGAATATTAATGTGGAGCTGCTTGAACAAACTCAGGAACTTCTTGTACTGTTCATCCCCTTTGTCATTTTTCAATCTAGAGGGATAAGGGATTCTTGGCTTTAAAGGTGGGGGTGCTACCTCTTTCTCCTTGCTTGTTCCCTCTTCAACCTCTATAGCCTCGGGTGTGTGTTCTTTTGGCTTCTCACTCGGAAGCCTACCTTCAACCTCATGACCACTTCTCAAAGTGATCGCCTTCACGTGCTCTCTAGGATTGGTCTCTGTATTGCTCGGCAAGCTTCCATGTGGCCTTTCAGAGAGAGACTTCGCAATTTGCCACACCTGATTTTCAAGGTTATGCAAAAAGGCGGTGTGGTTGCGAAGTGTAGACTCGACTGATTCAAACCTTGTATTTACTGATTGTATAAATCTAGTCAAGTGCTTCTCTAGGTCACTCATTTGGGTTTCCAAACCCCGAGACTCGCTTTTCCACCCGAGGGGCTTGTTGTTGTTGTTGGAAACCCGGTGGCCCCATGGCCTTTTGTGGACCTTTGATTACTCCATGAGAAATTGGGATGATTCTTCCAACCCTGGATTGTAGGTATTGCTATATGGGTTTCCTTGAGGTCTCATGCCAAGTACTTACAAAAATCAACATTCTCCATCGAAGAAACATCACCAATAGAGAGCATGTCCTCCACCACACCTGGTGCAATTAGTCACGTGCCACTACTCTATTTGAAGTTAGAAGATCTAACTCTTACTCAAATTTTCCACTTGGGCCCGCCAATGAAGTTACCGCATCTACCTTATGGAGACCGGCCACCTTTTTCTTCTCCATAGCATTCCATTGGTAGCTATTTAACCCCATTTCTTCAATCAACAAACGGGCCTCATCGGGGTCTTGCTACCTAAGTTACCTCCTCATCGCCGCGATCCAAGAGTTGCCTTTGTACTCGGGTTCAAAACATTGTAAAAGGTTTGAACAATCATCCACTCGGGAATCCTTGTTGCGAGTGCACTTTCTCGGGAGCTCCTTGAACCTTTCCCATGTCTCCAATAGAGACTCCAATTCCAACCGAACAAAGGATGAGATCTCGCTCCTAAGCTTTTGTCGACTTTTCCGGGAAGGAAATAACGAGCTAGAAAAAGCTTCCACCATCTCCTCCCATGTGGTAATTGACGCTCTAGGTAACGAGTGTATCCACCGCTTTCGCTCTCCCTTTAGGGAAAATGGGAAGGCTCTCAATTTGATGGCATCATCCATCTACCCCATTTATCTTCAAGATATCACACACCCTCGAGAAAGCTCTCTATGTGACTATTTGGATCCTCATCGGCCAAACCATTGAATTGTGTGGATTGCTACAACATGTGGATGAATGCCGGCTTTTAGCTCGAGTTTGACGAATCGGGGAGCGCACAATACTGACTGTCCCCATCAAGGTCTGCATAATTGATCGCCTGTTGCTCATTCCTCGTCTCGCCATGTTTTTTTAGATTCTTCTACTTCCAAATCGATTGGATTATGATCGTTCTTGTACAGGATCTTTCCATTTTCTTCTAAGTGTACGTTCAAGCTCAGGATCTCCTTCAATCAATGTTGAGGGATTCCCTCGGGTCATAACCTAGAGCTGCACCCAAAAAGAAGGAAAAAGAAAATCAGAACGATGATAGAATAAGAAGATAGGAAATAGAATGTATGGTGAAATAGCTAAGAAAACAAAGTCCAAAGTATCTCTAAATGCCTATTCCACGGAAACGGCACCAAAAACTTGACAAGGTCCCCTTGCGGGATATACCGCAAGTGCACGGGTTTGTCGAAGTAATAATCCCGGATGAGCGGGTATCGAATCCACAGGGAATAGGGAATAAAAATACTTAATTTGATTCTTAGCTATGTGAAAGATCAATGATGATAAGTGTGATAATGATTCAATTCTCAACAATAAAAATAGCAAGTAAGAGAGCAAAAGTAAAGAAGGGGGTAAGGCAATTTGTAAAGATGGGGTACCCGGATAATGCTCCGCCTATGATAATTGTTTCAAGTGCAAGAACCCTCTATTATGCTTCCTAATCAATGCAATGGTGAGTTGTGAAAATCCTTAATTACATAGTCCTAAATCTAAGGTCAACTATGCCTTACTCTATATATGTCCCAGAGGAGAGATTGGATAACCTCTCAACCTCGTACTCGCATAGAGTTGCAATGAGCTCTAGGGATTCCAAGTGATAAATCTCTTCCTAGTTATAGACCTAACCCTTTGGTCCGGGTGAAAGGTCCCTAACCACGATTAAGCCCTAGATACTAAGATCACCTCAACGATTCACTCCGTTGCACGCGCAACTAAGCCCCAACGGAAGTTCATCCCTTAGACCATTCACTCTATTATTACCACAAAGAACTCGAGGAACGGGGGTAGAATCTATCACGTCGGAAGGGAAAGGGGACGCTCCTGTACCTCTCGACTTACCCACTCAACCCTCTCCAACCTAGCTTTGTCTAATGCTCGTGGTGTGTCACTCACTCACAAGGTTACCAACAAGAACTCTCAACCCTAGTGTCACTCTAGGGGAAATGTTCATACAATCAAGCATTCAAGGTTGGAACTCACAATAAACATCAATTAATTGACAGCATAATAAAGAGATTCAACGAAACGAATATATCCTAGGGTTCACAAATAGAGAAGTACCCACTAGGGGATTAGCTCTCCATGGAGCTAAGTACAATCAAAACAATAGAATGTAAAAGCAATGAATCTATAAAGAAACCCCCTCGATAGTCATGTCGATGGTCTTGTGGAAAGTTCTCTACAATCGCGTCCAAGGATTCCCTCGTCCCCAGGGTATAGGATGCGCCTCGACTGAGCTCCCCTACCAACCTTCTTCCTAAGCAATGACAATGTCGGAGCAGTAGAACCTCTCCAAAAACCTTGGCCAATAGCCCTCAAAACCCTAGCCGAAGCCCTCTCAAGTTGGGGAAAGATGGAGAAAAAGAATACTAAGCCCATGTGATTCTCAACTCCTCGTTTTTCTCGACCGTACGTGGAATGCTGCTCGCTACGCACTCGCCTCAATAGCTTACCCGAATCCATACTTTCATCGGAGTAACGCAAACGGGCACACATTCACGTCGTGGATCACTTGCTTCTTCAATGATAGGCAAGTTGGTGGAGCTCTTGTTCTATGTACATAAATCGGAATGCTCGAGTGTGACTGCCTTTGTGCCCCTACAAATGGATGTGCCAAACTCGAATATGAGGAGGTTGGCACACACTCTAGCATCTCACATCCGACCTATGTCTTCGCGTTTGGACCTTAGCAAGATTTACACCAAAATCAGTGCATTATGATCCACATTGGCTTCTTTCCTTAATACTCGGCCTCACAACCCTACCTGCACGAAAAGTAACATAAAAAACACACATATTAGTGTAAAAAACACGAGAAAAAGTAATGCTCAACATAAGGAATGAGCAGCTCAGCATTCATATCGCTACAAGCACTTATCAGATCACCAAGTAATACCACGTGAGTGACAGCGGGGTCGTATTCCACAGGGCTAAGGGAGCTCCTATTACTCCTCCATCACTTACTTTCTAACCATAAAACTTAAACATGGTATTTCACTCTAATACATGCAATAATGCTAATAAATCACAAGTATATCAATTCCAAGGCAAGCAAGAAATCACAAGAGCAATGATGATGATAAATAGGCCTAGGGATGAGGATCCCCATGAGGGGTCATCATGATATATGGATGCATAAGAACAACATGGCAAGGGTGATTTAGACCGATGGATCTCAAAATTAGTTCAACCCCAATCTCTCGGCGGTTAAACCCTAATCCAGTACAAATAATGACAAGGATCACTTCCTAATCACATTCCTATGATTGCATTAAGCGAAGGAAGATCATGAAATAAGAATACACTTAACCTAAGTCTATCCTTATAATTCAGAGGGGCTACCAACATCCAATTTCTTGGCTTGTCTATACAAGAATACCCCTTCTAGCTCATTAATGATCTAGTACATGCGAGTAGGTCACATCTACATGTACAAATAATAAAGAACTAAGGATCTCTTCATTTTATAGTTCTAGACATGAAGAACAATGAGCCAAACCATAAATCACACCAATGCATTCCAAAATAAAATTATAACATCCACAATACTTAATGAACCCCCCAAGGTTCACCTACATCCGGTGGCCTTGGCGGTCTAGTGTGGCATCATACAAACAAGAATAATAAACTCAAGAAACATAAGAAACAAAAGCATAAATGGCACTCCCTAGTCCGAATGATGGTGAAGAAGAACAATGGTGGCTGAATGACGCTTCCTCTACCCCAAGAAATGCCGAATGTTCCTCCAAGCCTCAAGCTAAACTCTCCCCAAGATGATGTCTTCATTTTTCCTCTCCTTTCCAAAGTGTTCACTGCCCAAGAATGTCCAAAAGTCCCCAAAGAATGGCCCCCAAATGCACTCTTATACTCCCGGTATACTACCTCTCCAAACCAGCCCGTATGCCCTCAAAATAGACTCAAAACACCCTAGAATGGCCTCCATACTGGCGGTATACTAGCTCAATGAGCTCCTCATTGAGGCCGTTTGGGCTAGGCAAAAGGGGACTCTAGCTCAAGTAATAGTATCCATGCTGGCTCAATGAGCAACTTATTGAGCCTGTATGCCTTCAAACACATTATCCTCTTCTCTGCTACGAGTAATCATCCCGGGGCTCAATCCGAGGACAGCAATGAGGTCAGTATGCCATGGTTTAATTCCCGACTCAAAAAGCACTCCATATGCCACAGATGTCGACTACATTAATTTTTCTACGATTACCAATGTCTGCAAGTATAAATGATAAGCACCACAAAAAGATCCTTTCTCACCTCTTATATGTCTCTGCCATGTGTGTGAATCTTCTATCTCATCTGGCCTGAACTGGTCTAGCCTACCGACTTCAATCAGTATAGCTCTAGATGCTAATCACTCCACAGGCAAGAGTACTAAGTCTTATAAATGCTAAGTGCTACTCGATAAACAAGTAAGATCCTTCTAAGTCCTGAACTTGAACTAAATCTCTTTTCCATTTCAAAGCCTCTAGTAGGTAGTCAACAAGATCACTAGGGTTTTTATTTTCATTTCATTTCATCATTCATGAGTCCCGACTAACATAGATTGCATAAAGATATCTTTCCGGTTAGGCACAAAAAGCCACCCTAACTACTTGATTACGATCTACATAGACACATTCACGCTTTCATTAGCGGAGGAATCTTGACATAGACTCATTTTTCTTTTTCTCTTTTCATTTTTTTTTCTTTTTCATTTTTTTCACATTTTCCTTTTTCATATTCAACCTAGATCATGTCTTCAGACTACTTTACATGCCACAACACTAGGGCTAGCTCAACATGACTTAGAAGTTCTTAAGATTACATTGAAAGAAAGAACTTAGAATTGTAAAGCCAAGTACTCAAAGTTGTGTGTTAAGCATACAAGAGAGTTGGAGTAGTCAAGTTGGCTATTCCCAGGGCATCAACACAAGATTCAGTGCACAAGACAATACTAGAGGTGAAACAAGATTCAATAGAGCACAATAACAAATAAGTAACTCAAATCAATCATTAATCCATGCTAGAAGAGTCTTACAATAATGAACAAGCCATCATGGGTAAACTAGCATGCAAATAATACCCTAGATCAAAAGATGCACCCATCCCCACACCTAGTGTTGTACATTGTCCCCAATGTACACTAGTCATGAAAAACATAATAATATATGCAATGAAAACAATGGAGGAGGGTGGAACAAAGTTCCCCGATTAAATCTTGTGCACATGGCGAGATGTGACCCAAACAAAAGGTGTTACAAGCTTTCCATGTCGGGTCCGGCTTCCATGGAATGTGGAGAGGCTCACCAAGCTCCCTTAATGCCCGGCAAGGCATAAAGGGGCATCATTGTTCTAAATTAAAATTGAAATCACATAAACTAAATGCTAAGGAGTAGCCAAACACAAACATACTAGATAAAAGGTAGCAAAGTTCAACACAAGGTTGGTAGGGCATCCCCTTCCCAACTTATTAAAATCAAACAAAGACACTTGCAACAAAAGTAAAGCAAAGAAATAAGTTGTAGAATTAATAACAAGTGTCCATGCTCAGAAGTGAAAGATATCATCAAAAGGTGCTGCAGATGGCGGGGCGATGGAGCAGGAAGCAATAGTGGCTTGTAAGGATGATGCACGAGAGGAGATGACAAACAGCTGGAAATGCTCTGTGAGTTGGCGCTGATCCTCTAAAACTTGGTAAATCTATCCTCGCATCTCGCGCTGCTCGTGATGGATATCCTGAATGTCATCCTCCATTGTATTGAATCTAGAGTCAAAGTCTGATGGGAATGAAGTGCCAGGAGGGTCCTGAGTGGGTGCTCCATCAGATTCGGACTCTGACTCATCATGGTTATGCTGACTAGATTCTACTGTGGTCAAGTATGAAGCAAGTCTGCATATGCCACTATTTTTCTCTAACAAACCAATTGCTCGCAAGACAGGTGCTCCAAGAGGTGCCACATCCCCGACTATAGTAATGCCTCAAGTGCGGTCCAACAAATTCATATCACAGATTAATCTTGTGATATAGGGCCCTGCAAAGATGTATCCCAGACGAAAAAATTGACCCTGATGAATGAACGATTTAGCAACAAGATGCCCAAGATGGATAGGATACTCCTCGAGGATGCCATACATGGTGAACAAGTCAAATTGTGTAACTACACCCGTGCTATCTTTCCGACCTCCAATAGAGCGGGAGATGAGAGCATGAATGTATCTGTGGAGGGGGTTCACCAAACGAGTAGCCTTTTGCATATTTGTGGTGGCACTAGGTGCTAAGGACTTCCAATATTTTCTTGCACTCATACCAAATAGATAATCAATCCGGGGCCGATTAAGCAACGACACGCTAATGAACTCATCATCATAAATTCCCATGTATTTTGTAAATTCCATGTGGTTTATTTCATGAATCTTTCCAAAAGCTTGGAACCTAATGGCACCTTGTCGTCGAATGAGAACACTCCTTTCAACTAGCTTCGCCTCAAATGTGCTCAACACCTCCAATGTGAGTTGGCGAAAAGTAGGTTCATCGATTGAAAATAATTCCGTCCAACCATTTTGAGCAAATAAATCTTTCACTTGCTCAACCCACCCGAGTTCTCCTAGGGCATTCCACTCAATATGCCGAAAAGTACCAAATGGGTTGGTCTTTAAATTTTTATAACGAGACTTGTGAAGAGAACAAGAGAAACGGGGTTCTTCGGGGGTGTGAGAGTCATTCCTCGGCCGTTTAGAAGCGAGTTTCTTGACGTGTGGCATTCCTACATCAATAATAATTCAAGTAAGAATTAAAGAATCCAAGAGGGTGCATAATGTGGCATGAAAATGGATAAAATCATGATGAAACTCAAGAGAATAGGATCCATACGGGCATTTGGAGCCCGTATGGATACTATTCAACTTGCAAGAGGCTCCCATCATCATGAATTCGAAAAAATTTGTACATATTTTCAAGAAAATTCAAAGATATGATGTTCATACCACACAATACAAGCTAAAAGCTTGAAACAATCCACACAAAACTCAAGAAATCAAGAAGAAAGGAATAGAATAAATTTTTCTCATCAATATCCTTACCGACAAAAGCTTGAGAGCACTTGAGTTTAGCTTGAAGAAGAACACTAGATCTACTTCCCAAGGAGATGAGGAATTGATTTAGAATAAGACATGGTGAGATTTGGCCATGGTTTGATGGGTAATAGAGGTTAGGGTTCGGTTGGAGAAGAAGAAGAATGAATAGAGAGAAAAGATGGCAAGGCTCCCATGTAAAATGTGACTCCATACGGCCTCAATGAGGTGCTCATTGAGGCCGTTTGGAGTAGTGTAAAGTTGCTAGAATTTTCAAACGGCCTCAATGAGCACCTCATTGAGGCCGTTTGACCTAGTATAAAGTTGCTAAAATTTCCAAACGGCCTCAATGAGGAGCTCATTGAGACCGTTTAGAACAAGCCAAACTTTCTGGAAAAATCCAGATAGCCTCAATGAGCTCCTCATTGAAGCCGTTTGGACTTAAAATTATGCTTTAAAGCTTGGAATGCTTCTCCAAACTCATGGGCATGGCTACAAAGTGTTCTAAAATCATCTCCAACATGAAATAATGGTTCAAAATTTTGATCTAATGCATGAAATGATAGCCAAAACAAGTGTTACTCAACAATAAAATAAGTAAACAACCACATGGACAATGATCATGATAAATAAATAATGAGAGCATGGACTTATTCAAATTAATAACTCCAAGAGAATACAAAAAATAACAAGAACATGAACACCAAGAACATACAAACATCAAAATAAACCCCGAATAGCCAAAACAATTGACGTACTTTTTCACTTACCTCACGGGGGTCGAATAATTTGAAATTTCCCCCGGTCATCTTCGAATTGTTGTTATTAAAATATAGCTTCAACCTCTGTCCATTCACATTAAAAGTGCCATTTTCTGGGTGAGTTACTTCAACTGCTCTGTGTGGAGAAACTTGAGTGACCGTATATGGACCAGACCAACGTGACCTAAGCTTTCCTAGGAATAGTCTTAGACTAGAGTTGAATAGTAAAACTTGGTCTCCCACTTGAAATTGTTTAGGGTGCTTGATATGCCTATCATGGTACTCCATCACCCTTTCTTTGTAAAGTTTGGAATTTTCGTACACCATGGCGCGCCATTCATCCAATTCATTCAGTTGAAGCTTCCTCTTCTCACGTGCAAGAGTGGAATCAAGATTTAGAAATTTAATAGCCCAATAAGCATTGTGTTCAAGTTCAACAAGTAAGTCGCAGGCTTTTCCATAGACTAATCTGTATGGAGTGGTCCCTATAGGAGTCTTATATGCAGTTCTGTATGCCCAGAGAGCGTCATCCAAGTGATCTGCCCAGTCTCTTCTATTCTGAGCAACATTTTTCTCCAAGATTCTTTTTAAATCCCTGTTGGAAACTTCCACTTTCCTGCTAGTTTGTGGATGATATGGCGTTGCTAGTTTGTGGTAAACATTGTAGCGCTTTAGAATTTTTGCAAACTGAGCATTATAAAAGTGAGTGCCTCGATCGCTAATGATTACCCGTGGTATTCCAAACCTGGAGAAAAAGTTTCTTTAAGAATTTTACCACTGCCCTTGCATCACTTGTTGGCAAGGCCTGAGCTTCCACCCATTTAGACATGTAATCGACTACCACGAGAATGAACTTGCAACTATGTGAGCTTGGGAATGGCCCCATGAAGTCTATCCCCCACACGTCAAAAATTTCACAAGCTTGATTCCAATTCTGGGGCATCTCATCTCAGCGAGAAATGTTACCCACCCTCTGATATCTATCACAAGATTGTATGAACTTTTGGGTGTCTTGAAATAATGATGACAAATAGAAACCTGAATCAAGAATCTTCTTTGCAGTTCGATTTGCATTGTAATGGCCCCAAATTGGTCCTGAATGACAATGTTTCAAGATACTTAGACCCTCAGTCTGCGACACACATCTTAGAACAACCTGGTCTGAATAAATCCTAAAAAGGTAAGGGTCTTCCCACACATAGTTCTTCAAGTCTGAAAAAAACTTTTTTCCGTTATTGATGTGTAAACCATTTTGGGATGACACCCCCGACTAAATAGTTGGCAAAATCGGCAAACCATGGTTGTTCATACTCTTCTACTATTCAAATACTGTACAAGTGTTCCTCAGTAAATGAATCATTGATATCTTTCTCCCTCAAAGTATCAAGATTGGGATTCTCTAATCGGGATAGATGATCTGCTACGAGGTTTTTGGCCCCTCTCTTGTCCTTAATCTCCAAATCAAATTCCTTGAGCAATAGGACCCATCTTATCAAACGTGGCTTGGCATCAGACTTGCTAAGTAGATACCGTAAAGCAGAATGATCAGTGTATACCACCACCTTGGATAGAACTAGACATGATCTGAATTTATCAAATGTGAACACGACGGCAAGTAACTCTTTTTCTGTTGTGGTATAGTTCTCCTGGGCATCTGTCAATGTTTTGCTAGCATAGTATATAGGATGGAAATGTTTGTCTTGTCGCTGCCCAAGAACTGCACCCACTTCAAAGTCACTTGCATCACACATTAATTCAAATGGAGAATCCCAATATGGAGCTACCATTATGGGTGCTTGAGTGAGTTTTTCTTTGAGCGTGATAAAAGCTTCCATGCAATCATCGTCAAACTTGAATGGTACATCTTTTTCCAGCAATTTCGTTAAAGGTCTGGCGATTTTGGCGAAGTCCCTAATAAACCTTCTATAAAAACCTGCATTCCCAAGAAAACTCCTAATAGCTTTTACTGAAGTTGGGGGAGGTAATTTCTCTATAACGGAAATTTTTGCTTTCTCTACCTCAATTCCCTCCTTGGAAATTTTGTGACCCAGAACTATCCCTTCTTGAACCATGAAGTACAAGGTAATTTCTCCCAACTGAGTACAAGGTTGGTCTCCTCGCATCGAGTAAGAACACGCTTAAGATTCCTGAGACATAATTCAAAGGAGTCACCAAACACAGAAAAATCATCCATGAACACCTCCATGAAGTCTTCCACCTTATCCTAAAAAATTCCCAACATGCATCTCTGAAAAGTGGCAGGGGAGTTACACAGGCCAAACGGCATTCGGCGATATGCAAATGTTCCATAAGGGCATGTGAATGTGGTTTTTTCTTGGTCTTCTGGAGCATTGGGGATTTGAAAATATCCTGAAAAGTCATCCAGAAAACAGTAATATGAATGTCTAGCAAGCCTCTCAAGCATCTGATCAATAAATGGCAGTGGGAAATGGTCCTTTCGGGTGGCATCGTTCAATTTCCTGTAGTCAATGCAGACACGCCACCCTGTGATTGTTCGAGTAGGAATCAACTCATTCTTCTCATTGGTGATCACAGTCACCCCCTTTTTTAGGAACTACTTGCACCGGGCTCACGCATTCACTGTTAGAAATTGGATAGATAATGCTTGCATCAAGAAGTTTGATAACTTCAGCCTTTACCACTTCCTTCATGTTTGAGTTTAGTCTTCTTTGTGGTAAGGCTGAGGGTTTATGATCATCCTCCATCAAGATTTTGTGAGTGCAGAACGAAGGATTAATTCCCTTGATATCAGCTATCTTCCAGGCAATTGTTTTCTTGTGCTTCTTCAAGACATTCACCAAATTACTCTTCTGTTCGACCGTAAGGTTTGAGGCAATGATGACAGGAAGCTGAGTTCCTTCCCCAAGAAATGCATATTCGAGGCGTTCAGGTAACTTTTTCAATTCCAGTTTAGGTGCTTCCTCAATTAAAGGTTGCACATTTTTATTCAGCAGCACATAACTTTGTTTTGGTTCATCTTCTTCTGTAGATACGGAGCTTTCACCTGAATTATCGCTGATTCCATACACAGGTTGCACATTATCCTCAGTATTTTCCCTTTGATCTCTGCTGGGTTTAGCTATCGGAATTGACTGACATGCTTGTAGTTTTGCTATGTCCAATGCAGTTAAGTCAGTAGAAAGATTGACTTCTTCCTTCGTTGGAACTTTTGCATAATTCATGAAGTCTGTAAGAATGGCTTTCCAAAAATTATCTTCAGACTGTATATGCGTTGCCTTCCCATGGCTTGATTCTGCATATCGAATTATCGTGTATGTGGAATAAATGATGTATAGGTGGTACCCAATAATTCCAGATACCAACCATAGCCTGCTCATTCCCTTGTGTAAATTCCAAATCTGCCATAATAAACCTTCTCCAATTTCACTGTCAGGTGCAACTAGGTTTGATGGATTTGCTCGTGTCATGCACCGTACCTTGCAAAGTCAATAAAGATAAAGAAAGTTAAGCTAAAAAAGAAGTAAAACAAATGAAAAGAAGTAATAAAAGAAAAGAAAAATGGTTAGAGCAATAACCTAGAAGTTTCCTAGAATTCCATAAGTCCCCGGCAACGGTGCCAAAAACATGATTGTGCTTTCACGCAAGTGTACGGGGTCGCCAAGTAATACCCTGTGAGTGATATAGGGGTCGTATTCCACGGGGCTAAGGAGCTCCTATTACTCCTCCATCACTTACTTTCTAACCTTACAACTTAAACATGGTATTTCACTCTTATACATGCAACAATGCCAATAAATCACAAGTATATCAATTCCAAGGCAAGCGATAAATCACAAGAGCAATGATGATGATAAATAGGCCTAGGGATGAGGATCCCCATGAGGGGTCATCATGATATATGGATGCATAAGAACAACATGGCAAGGGTTATTTAGACCGATGGATCTCAAAATTAGTTCAACCCCAATCTCTCAGCGGTTAAACCCTAATCCCATACGAATAATGACAAGGATCTCTCCCTAATCACATTCCTATGATTGCATTAAGCAAAGGAAGATCATGAAATAAGAATACACTTAACCTAAGTCCATCCTTATAATTTGGAAGGGCTACCAACATCCAATTTCTCGGCATGTCGATACAAGAATACCCCTTCTAGCTCATTAATGATCTAGTACATGCGAGTAGGTCACATCTACATGTACAACTCAATAAAGAACTAAGGATCTCTCCATTTTATAGTTCTAGAAATGAAGAACAATGAGCCAAACCATAAATCACACCAATGCATTCCAAAATAAAAGTATAGCATCCACAATACATAATGACCCCCCAAGGTTCACCTACATCCGGTGGCCTTGGGGGTCTAGTGTGCCATCATACAAACAAGAATCACAAACTCAGGAAACATAAGAAACAAAAGCATAAATGGCACTCCCTAGTCCGAATGATGGTGAAGAAGAACAATGCTGGCCGAATGACGCTTCCTCTACCCCAAGGAATGCCGAATGTTCCTCCTCCCTTGATGATGAAGCTCTCCCCTTGAAGTTCAAGCCCTTGATCACCTCCAAGCCTCAAGCTAAACTCTCCCCAAAATGATGTCTTCATTTCTCCTCTCCTTTTCAAAGTGTTAGCTGCCCAAGAATGTCCAAAAGTCCCCAAAGAATAGCTTCCAAATGCACTCTTATACTCCTGGTATACTCCCTCTCCAAACCAGCAAATATGCCCTCAAAATAGACTCAAAACACCCTCAAAATGGCCTCCATACTGGTGGTATACCGGCTCAAATTGGCCTCCATGCTGGTGGTATACTAGCTCAATGAGCTCCTCATTGAGGCCGTTTGGGCTAGGCAAAAATGCACTCTAGCTCAAGTAATAGTATCCATGCTGGCTCAATGAGCACCTCATTGAGCCAGTATGCCTTCAAACACATTATCCTCTTCTCTGGCTACAGTAATCATCCCGGGCTCAATTCAAGGCAGCAATGAGGCCGTATGCTATGGTTCAATTCCCGACTCAAAAACACTCCAGGTGCTACAGTAATTTTACAACAATACTGATGCTACAGTATCACTGCTATAGTATTCAATCTGCAGTAATCTGCTACAGTGAATATGCTGCAGTACCACGGCCTGCTTTTCTTATCATTTTCGCCCAAATTGTATCTTTGTGTCCACCATGGCGTTTATGTGCCCTGTAAAGCAAATAACACACGATTAAGCACAAAACGGGCATCAATCCTTATAGAAATACATGATAAATACATCAAATATATACACTAAAATACGTACATTTAGACACTTATCAATTACATAATAGCAGACATTGCAAAGAGAAATTGGGTGAAAAGTAGAGACCAACTTGGAATTACTCTTTTTAGGAATCAAAGTAATGTAATTTTTCCCCCAAGAATTAGGCAAAGAACAAGTAGTAAAAAAGTAATTAACAAAATTAAAAAGAAACTCACCAATGTCTTCCCAGAAGAATCTGTAAAATTTAGCATTAAGCCCATCGAAGCCGGGAATCTTGCTAAAGGAAAAAGACAACAACACTTCATAGACCTCATCTTTGGTGATAGCCTGAATAAGTATTTCACTATTTTTTCTAGAAAGAAGAGGAAAATCATCTGGAAGAGCATTAATAGTGTCTAGAAGCTTAAACCACCAGAATCAAACAAGAGATTATTAACCACCAGAATCAAACCAGAGATTATTATTAAAACTGGTAAACACAATGACAACATCCTCCCTATTAGTAAACACCAAACCATTAGAATCAGAGATATGGGAGATAGAATTAAAATAGTTATGAGGATGAATAGAGTTATTGAAAAAACCAATATTATAATATCCATTCTGCAATCACATGAGTCTGGCAGGATGTGCCCATTTAATGGAATTTTATTTTTGAAGGGTTGCATACTTACCATAGAGATCAGAAAATCTGCTATAGATGGCTTTATCCTCTTCATTCGCTGCATTTTCTACTTCCATGTCATTGATATCCTGTTCCACTTTGGCCAATACTAACTCAAAATTATTTGTACCATGAGATCTCCAATGAATAAGCTAGATTCTAGTACAGGCAACAAGGTGTGAAAAAGTATGCATAGGAGTAGTTCTCAAAAAAATTCCACATAGTTCTCACCACATTGTTGCAGCTCAAATAATCAAGCCAATAATTATCAAAGAAAAATATATCTCTTAGAGAACCCCTGAGGACAGGCATTCAAGAAAATTAGGGCATGATCAGAACAAGTGTGAGAAAAATGCTTAACAAACAAGAGCCAAAGTTAGAGGACCAAACCGAATTAACCAACCATTGATCTAGCCTTGCCCACCACCTAGATAGACGAGCTTGATTGTTACACCAGGTGAAGTCTGAAACAATATAGTTGACTTCTAGAAAATTATTACGAGAAATAAAATAAAAAAAATACAAAGCTTTGTGATAATAGTAATACTCAGTTCCACTCTTATGCTCACCTAAGTCAACAATTGCATTAAAGTTACCTATAATGATCCAGAGAATATCAAGAGAGTAAAATCTTGAGAGCTCTTTCCAAGTATGCATTTGATCTTTTACTCTGTTTGGATTGCACACTACAGACAGGATCTGATAAGTGCTTGTGTATTAGTAATATGAAGTATTCTTTTCTTACATTGAGCATTACTTTTCTCAAGTACACACACACAAGAGGTGTGTCAAAGTTTTAGCACCGTTTCCCGGGAGTAGGTGTTTTGGAAACACTTTGCACTTTGCTATTTTAGCTATTCATCACTTGTTCTATTTCACACTTTCTTATTCTTCAATTATTCTGACTTGTTTTCCTTTCTTTGGTAACAGCTCCAGGTTATGACCCAAGGAAACCCTTCGACATTGGTTGAAGGTGATCCAGACATTGGGTGAAGAATTCATAGAAAGGGAAAACAACCTGTGCAAGAACAGTCAAAACATGCTGAAATAGAAGTTGAAGGGTCTGATAATATGGTAGAACAGAATGAGCAGCAGAGGGCACTCTCAGATTATGCCAGACTCACAGTCCTTAGCACGCAATCAAGCATTGTGTAGCCACCGATCACGGCTCAGAATTTTGAGCTCAAGCTAGTCTTCATCCAGATGTTACAGTAGTCCACACAGTTTAATGGTTTGGCTGATGAGGATCCAAACAATCATATTGAGAATTTCTTAGAGATGTGTGACATGCTCAAGATTAATGGTGTCATGGATGATGCTATCAAGTTGAGGGCCTTCCCATTTTCCATGAAAGGAAGAGCAAAGCAATAGCTACACTCATTACCTAGAGCATCGATCACCACATGGGAAAAGATGGTAGAAACTTTTCTTGTTCGATATTTTCCTCCAGGAAAATCTGCAATGCTTAGGAATGAGATATCTTCTTTTGTGCAAGCAGAATTGGAGTCTCTTTTTGATACATGGGATAGGTTTAAGGAGCTCCTGCAGAAATGTCGTCAACATGGGTTTCCCGAGTAGATGATCATTCAGACTTTCTATAATGGTTTTAACCCAAGCACAAAGCAGTTACTTGATGCTGCAACAGGAGGTACCTTAGGAAGCAAGACCACCGATAAAGCCGAGCATTTCATTGAAGAAATGGCTATGAACAGTTATCAGTGGAACACGAGGGATAGAAAAAAGGTAGCCGAACTTCATGAGATTGATGCAGTTACTTCATTGGAGGCCTAGGTAGAGTCATTGAGCAAGAAGTTAGACACTCTAACTTCTCTTAGAGTGGCGGCCGTGACTTGTTGCACTGAGTGTGGGGGAGGACATGCACCATCTGATGCCCGATTTCTATTGGTGGTATATCCTTAGTGGAACAAGTTGTCTTTGTGGGTAATGCAATGAGAGGTCAAGGAAATCCATATAACAATACCTGCAATCTGGGGTGGAGGAGCCACCCAAACCTTTGTTAGAGTAATCAAGGGCAACGTAAGACTATGGCACTCGGGGTTTCCAACAATAACAACAAGCCCCGAACATGGAGAACAGAGTTTCATGGTTGGAGAACAAGATGACCAACTTAGAGAAGGCCTCGACCAACTTCATTCAATTGTTGGATACAAGATTTCAATCGGTTGATGCCACACTTTCCAACCACACCATGTCATTGCATAACTTGGAGAACCAAGTGGGCCAAATTGCGAAGTCACTCTTCGAAAGAC
Organism: Dioscorea cayenensis subsp. rotundata; assembly: GCF_009730915.1. Lineage (NCBI taxonomy): Eukaryota > Viridiplantae > Streptophyta > Magnoliopsida > Dioscoreales > Dioscoreaceae > Dioscorea > Dioscorea cayenensis. The sequence goes on along the minus strand of NC_052477.1, from coordinate 13,661,472 downwards.
CTCAAGGGTGTTTGCCTAGCAACACGGAGACCGATCCAAGAGTGCATATGAAGGCGATCACTTTGAGAAGTGGTCATGAAGTTGAGGGTAGGCTCCCAAGTGAGAAGACCAATATTGAGTTACTCGAGGTTGTGGAGGATGAAGAGAGAGCTAAAGAGAAAGAGGTGGCACCCCCACCTTACAAGCCAAGAATTCCTTATCCTTTAAGATTAAAGAATGACCAAAATGATGAGCAATATAAGAAGTTGTTGGGCCAAGGAAAAATCTTTGGATGGGAATTGTCCAAGCCTGGCATTGGTGGGTTCAACGATGATCTTAGCTTAGTACCCACATCTTGAATACAATTCCCGAATTTTGTTTTTGCACTTGACTAAAAATTGATGGGTAGATGGAAAAAAATCAATGTTGAGGCAAGTAGTATCTTCAAATGTGGTCGATGGAGTTTCTTCTACTTCCTCACATGTTTCTATGGCCATGATGTCATCCTTCCCCTTTTTCTTCTTCAATTCCCCATTGAGGTGGAACTTCTATCATTTGCTCAAAAAGGTATTAATGATACATCATTTGCTTTCTTCAACCTCCAACACCTCAATATTGGTTTCCCCCTCAATTTTACTATTATCCTCTTTATTCCTTGTGCCATTCTCAGATAGGGCTTCAATAGATGGTGGCAATTTGCTCAATTCTTTGGAAGACTCTCCTATCTTGTTCACCAAATCTTCAAAAGATAATCCGACATTAGAAATTGTAGTATTCATGGCTTTAAATTCAGCATCAGTTTGCATCATGAATCTTGCGAACACATCTTGCGTATTGAATCCCCATTCATTAAGTGGCTTAGTATGAACGACTGGAGGATGATAATGCCACGAATCTTGAGGGGAGGGTTCTTGTAGCAATCCCTGGTGAGGGTACTCCCATTGTTGAGTATGATGATGTGCCGAAGAATGCGGGTGTCCTCCCCAATATGGATTATAAACATCGTGTCTGATTGCTAAGCTTGCTCTCTTGGCATCAATTCTTCCATTTGCTTTTTCAAGTGCATACATTTTAGCGGCCAATAATCTTTCTTGAAAAATCCATGGCCGGATCGCTCGGTGTGCTCTCATGGCACTTAATTCTTCCATCTCATTTTCAAGCGCATACATTTTGGCCGCTAATAATTTTTTTCTTGAAGTCCATGGCCCTGTGTAATAAAAAAAGAATAAAAACTAACAATAGTAAGCTATCAAAGAAAAAGATAAAAAGAAACAAAAATAAATATTTACAAAGATAGATATTTACAACAACAAAGATAAATGACTAGAGCAATAGACTACGAGGTTTTTCCTAGTATTCCTTGTGTCCCCGGCAACGGCGCCAAAAACTTGATGAGTGCGATCCGCAAGTGCACGGAGTCGTCAAGTAATACCTCTCGTGCGAGCACGAGAGGGTCGTATTCCCTGGGCCCAAGGAGCTACTATTACTTCCTTTTCGTCTATTTCCTAGCCTAACACTCCGAAAGATGAATAGTAATTATAAAAAGAGAAAGAATTAACTACAATGAAATCCGGGGTACTACTACACACTGTCTGAACTCAAGGGAGAAATCAAGCAGTTAAGGGGAGTGATTTGGACAACGAATCCCCCTAGGGTTGTCATTAGGGTCCTGAATTTAGGGATGAAATGCGAGATGGTAGTTGGGCCAAGAGAATCCTAAATTAGCTCAACCCGATGGTCACGGCAATTGAACCCTAATCCCATACAAGTATTGGGTCGAATCGCTTCGCCCAAATCCTCGTATGATTGCATTACACTCGGGAAATCTCTAATCACGGGTCGATACTCAAACTAGGTCCAACCCTAATTCTTTGGAGGGGTACAAAAATACCCGATGGTCACGGTGTATTTGTACATGGATCCCTTCAAGCCAAGTGTGTCTAGTACAAGGGCGATGGTCACGCAACCAAGTACAACCTAGAAGTTGAAATACAGAGTTCTCATGCAAATCAACACATCAAAGTACACAAGACTTGAACCACAAACTACAAGTTTCCATAAAAGAAATACAACATCCAACAATACATCAATAAAGATGATCATCAAATTACAAACAATCAACCCTAGAGTTCATCATATCCAAATCACAAATAAGTTAGTGCCTCATGAAAGAGGACCACTCATACAAATCAAGGAACAAATAAAGAAGAAGAAGTAAGAACTAGTCCCTCTAGCTTTAGATCCCCTTAGATGGTGAAGATCTTGAAGATTTGAAGAGATCTCTCCTCAAATGATACTTTTGATGATTAGGATCTTCTCCCTATCTTCTCCTTCAAAGTTTGTCTCCCTCTTGGTGAAGCCTTTCGCGATGAGATCGCCGAGTGGGAAGAGTGGGGCGGCGGCCCTAGAGGCCCAAGAGAAAAAAACTCCCCAAAAAAAGCTCTCCCTTTGCCCTAGAAAATCATGTTCTATTTAAATCCCGTCGGTCCATGCGGGCGCATGGAGCCCGTGAAAGCTCACGACCAAATGCCCGAGAAAAACATGTCGGTGCTACGAGTCTCAGCTACGATGTTTACTACGGTATTTATGCTACGGTGTTTTTTTGCTACGATGCCGAGCCTTGAGAATTTCCAGCAAACCTCACGGGCATCCATGCGGGCGCATGGAGCCCGTGAAACTCCCAGCCAAATGCCGCATCAAGAACAATGACCTGCTACATTACCGCTACAGTGCCGCTGCAGTGCCGGGACCCCAAAAATGCCGTTTTTGATGTCGAATTCATCCGATTTGCATTTTTGAGCATCGTTTGACTCATTTAAGACTTGCAACACCGAAATAACCGATTTAGACATAAAACGAGCATCAATTCGTTAACATGTTCACAAATAATACACGATTAATACATATAAAATACATACATTTAGGCGTTTATCAATAGGTAACACTAGCATGTAAACAATGGTCTTAATACATGAAATACACCCATCCCCACACTTAGTGTTGTACATTGCTCTCAATGTACACTAATCATGAAAAACATGTGAGATGAAGCAATGCAAATAATAGAGGAAGGTGAAAACGAACTTCCCCTGTTCAACTTGTGCTCGTTGTAAGGTATGACTCTACAAAAGGTGTGGTGAGCAATTCATGTCTCGTTCGACCTCCATTAAAAACTAGGAAAGCTCACCAAATTCCCTCAATGCCCTGCGAGGAAAAAAGGGGACATCATCATTCCACAAAAATTTACCAATACAAACACAAGGGAGAAACTAGGGAGTAGTCAACAAAACACAAAAATGAAAAGAAAATAAAGTTTATCACCACAAGTCGGTAGGGTAAGAACCATGCCAACTCAACAAAATGCAAAACACAAAACAAAGCAAACTAAATTAAATGATAGGTGTCCATGCTCAAACAGGCTGCTACTCATCACAATCTGGTACCTGTGGTGGTGGCATGGCGGCAGAAGGAAGGGTCATAATGTGCGAGGATGAGCCATAGTATGAGGTGATGAAATGGTGAAAATCTGCCTCGAGTCGGCGCTGTCCCTCAAGGATCTGGTGAAGCTGGCCACGAATCTCACGCTGCTTCTGACACACAGCCTAAACCTCTCCCTCAATCCCCCTCAGTCTCATGTCGAAGTCAGGTAATGATGTAGTGCCGGGGGTGGGGACAGGCACGCCCTCAGGCTCTGACTCTGTGTGCTCTGTTTGTCGCTGACTAGACTCACCAATGGCCTGGTGACGTGTGGGTCTGCCACTCGCATGCTCGCTCACCACCAAGCCAATCACCCGTACGTGGGCCTTACTGAGGGGTGTTGGACCTCCTACAACGGTCATACCTCATGTCTTCTCACATAAACCCATGCCACGGATCAATCTAGTCACATAGGGCCCAGCAAATATAGATCACAATCGGGTATACGAGCCCTGGTGAAGAAATGCATCGGCGACAAGGTGGCTAAGGTAAGTAAGGCACCGCTCGAAGATGCCAAATATCATGTAAATATCAGCTTGAGTGACCACCACCTTTCTTATCCGCTCGGCCCCAAATAGAATGAGCAATCAAAACATGAATGAATCTGTGTGCCGAGTCTGCCATGCTCGTGGCCTTTTGTGTCTGATCACTACTTGCCAAGGTCGCCCAATAGTTGCTTCTCCCCACTTCACTTGGGAAATCAAACTTAAGATGTGTACCGGGCATGGAATTGATAAACTCATCATCATAGATCCCCAAGTACTTAGCAAAGTCCAAGTTTGTGCATAGTACACTTTTTCCCAAAAGCTTGAAAGCGGATGGTGATACATTTCCTATCCCACACGGATTGTCCATCTTGTCGTGCCTCGAATGTACTCAAAACCTCCAAGGTTAATTGGCGAAAGGTTGGCTCGTTTATGGCAAAAATCTTGTCCCAACAATTATGTGATAACCACTCCTTGACTTGATTTGATATCCCAAGGTTCTCCACAAGCCCCCAATCAATATAGCACAATGTCCCAAATGGCTTTATCTTTAATATATCAAATCTCTCTCGATGATGGGCTAACTTGAAGACCAGTTCATCAGGTGTAGATGAGGGTACGGTGGTTCTTGGGCACTTGGAAGCGAGTCTTTTAGTGTGAGGCATCCCTACAATGAAGACACACCTTGTTCAAGCTCATAGGGATACAAGATAAATCAAAATAAAATGCAAAAGATAGAGGAAACGAATGAAAAATCGAATTTTTGAGTTCATACGGCCGTATGGGGGCCGTATGGTCACTATTCATGCGGTATGAGTTTCCCCCATATTCATATAATCAAAACATTTTTATATAAATTTGAATGAAAATGCATCCATGACATTCACATCATCCAAAGCAAGTGAAATGCTAAAGAAATCTCACCCGAAATCTCCAACAATGCCCAAGAAATGAAAAAGATAAAACTAGGGCATTAAAAAAGTATACCGATGAAATCTTAAGAAAACAAGCTTTAAACTCGAGGAAAACCAATAGATCGAAGTCTCTAATGGATTGGGAGAAGTTTTAGGAGGAAAAATGAGAAGATTTGGCCAAGAAATGAGGGAGAAAGAAGAGAGAAATTTGGTGGAAAGATGAGAGAAAAGAGAGAGTAGAAGAGAGAGAGAGAGAGACGGGGCGGGGTTATAAAGGGGCCGGTCCATACGGCCCCCTATACGGCCTGTATGGGGCCGAGAAGCCCCTCTTGGCCGAGAAATCTGGCCATCTCAGACGGCCCTCAGTAGTGGGGGCAAATGCGTCTGGGACCCGTCTGACATGGCACAGAGCCTCTGAATTGCTCTGTGTTCATCTAAGACGACCCCCATACTCCCCAATATGGCCGTATAACTTTTAAAACCCTTCAAAACTTCAAAAACCTGCTCCTAATTATGTAAAAATGGTGTGGAAAGGTCGAAGACTTCTCCAAAACTGAATGAAATAAATAAAACGATGATCTAGCACATGAATTAACACCCAAAAATGAGTTTCTCAAGGAGTTGTACAAATACACCATAATTAAAATGATGAGAACAATGTGCCAAGTGTGTGAGCATGAACTTATTCAAAAACAAACAAGTCTAAGAATTATGAAAAGTGAAATGAACTATGATCTAAAAATACGAAAATGTAAGAAAACACCCCCGAATTCTTGGGTTTCTTCCCAAGAAGAGCTTGTTTAACATCACGAGTCTGACGTACCTCATTCCTTACCTCATGGGGTTCAAAGAGTTTCAAGCCACCCCCAATTTCCCTTGTAATGTTTTTGTTGAAGTATAATTTCAATCGTTGCCCATTGACCTTAAAAGTGCCATTTTCCGGGTGGTTTACCTCAACCGCTCCATGTGGGAAGACTTGAGTGACAGTGTATGGACCTGACTAATGTGATCTTAGTTTCCCTATAAATAATTTCAACCTAGAGTTGAACAGTAGGACTTGATCTCCCTCGTGAAATTGTTTAGGGTGCTTGATGCATCTGTCATGGTACTCTTTTACTTTTTCTTTATAGAGCTTCGAACTCTCATATGCCGTGGAGCGCCACTCATCAAGTTCATTAAGTTGGAGTTTTTTCTTTCAACCTACAAGAAAAGAATCGAGATTTAGAAACTTAATAGCCCAATACGCTTTATGCTCAAGCTCAACAGGTAAATGGCAAGCATTTCCATAGACTAGCCTATACGGAGTGATTCCAATAGGAGTCTTGTAAGCTGTTCTGTAGGGCCAGAGGGCGTCATCTAGATGTTCTGCCAAATCTCTTCTGTTCTGAGATACAGTTTTCTCCAAAATTCGCTTCAAGTCCCTGTTGGACACTTCTACTTGCCCACTAGTTTGTGGATGGTATGGTGTTGCCATTTTATGGGAGACTCCATAGCGCTTCAAAATTTTTGCAAATTGGGCGTTATAGAAATGAGTGCCCCTGTCTCTAATGGTTGCACGTGGCACACCGAACCTGGAAAATAATTTCTTTATGAATTTTACGACCACCCTCATATCATTTGTTTGCAAGGCTTGAGTCTCCACCCATTTAGACACATAATCGACTGCCACGAGTATAATCTTATATCCATGGGAGCTCGGGAAGGGTCCTATAAAATCAATCCCCCACACATCAAAAACTTCACAGGCTTGGTTCCAAATTTGGGGCATCTCATCCCGGTGAGATATGTTGCCGGCCCATTGACATCTATCACAAGCTTGAATGAATTTTTGTGTGTCTCGGAATACCGATGGACAATAGAAACCTACATCAAGAATTTTCATTGTTGTTCTATTTACATCATAATGGCCACCAGTGGGTCCTGAGTGGCAATGCCTCAAAATGCTTAGACCCTCTGCCCTAGAAACACATCTTCGAGCAACCTGATCAGAACAAACTCTAAATAGGTATGGATCTTCCCATATGTAGTGCTTAAGGTCTGAAAAAAATTTCTTCCTTTGTTGATATGTAAACCATTTCGGGATGAACCCACCGACCAAGTAATTAGCAAAATCAGCAAACCAGGGTGGTTCCTGCTCTTCTGCTACCTGGATATTATACAAGTGTTCTTCAGGGAATGAGTCATTAATGTCCTTTTCTCTTATAGTTTTAGTACCAGAGCTCTCTAAACGGGATAAATGATCAACTGCAAGATTCTGCTCCGCACTTGTCCTTAATCTCAAGGTCAAATTCTTGAAGCAATAAGACCCACCTTACCAAACATGGTTTGGCATCTGATTTGCTAAGTACCTCAAAGCTGAATGATCAGTGTACACCACCACTTTAGAAAGAACCAAATATGACCGAAATTTATCAAAGGCAAATACCACTGCAAGTAATTCCTTCTCAGTCATAGTGTAATTCTCTTGGGCTCCCGTTAGAGTCTTGCTTGCGTAGTAAATGGGATGGAAATGTTTGTCTCTCCACTGACTAAGCACTGCCCCAACTACAAAGTCACTCACATCACACATCAATTCGAATAGGGAGTCCCAATCTGGGGCTACCATGATGGGTGCTTGAATTAGTTTCTCCTTGAGTGCAATAAAGGACGTCAGGCAATCATTATCGAACTTGAATGGGACATCCTTTTCCAACAACCTTATCAGGGGTCTAGCAATTTTAGAAAAATCTTTGATGAATCTTCTATAGAATCCGGCATGTCCCAAAAAACTTCTTATGGCCTTCACAAAGTTTGGAGATGGTAATTTTTCGATGGTGGAAATCTTTACCTTGTCGACCTCAATTCCTTCTTTCGAAATTTTATGACCCAAGACTATTCCCTCTTGGACCATGAAATGGCATTTCTCCCAACTTAGCACAAGATTAGTCTCTTCACATCGAATAAGGACCCGCTCAAGGTTCTTAAGGCACACATCGAATGAATTACCAAAGACAAAAAAATCATCCATGAACACTTCCATAAAATCTTCCACCATGTCCTCAAAAATGGCCGTCATGCATCTCTAAAAGGTAGCCGGGGTGTTACATAGCCCGAAAGATATGCGGCGATAAGCAAATGTCTCATACGGACAAGTGAAAGTAGTTTTCTCCTGATCTTCAGGAGCGATGGGAATTTGGAAATAACCAGAGAACCCATCCACAAAGCAATAGTAGGCATGTCCAGCTAGTCTCTCCAGCATCTGGTCAATGAATCGTAGGGGAAAATGATCTTTTCGGGTAGCATCATTCAATTTTCTATAGTCGACGCATACCCTCCACCCGGTAGTTGTACGAGTCGGGATTAACTCATTTTTTTCATTGGTGATCACAGTTAATCCCCTTCTTTGGAACCACTTGCACGGGGCTTACCCACTCACTGTCTGATATCGAGTAGATAATGCCCGCATCGAGAAGCTTGATGATTTCTGCCCAAACCACTCCTTCATATTTGGATTGAGTCTTTTTTGCAGCAAGGCTTTGGATCTGTGTTCATCCGTCATTAGAATTTTGTGAGTGCAAACAGAGGGATTTATCCCTTTTATGTCAGTAATCTTCCAAGCAATCACTCTCTTGCTCCTTTTTAGCACATCCACCAATCCTTTCTTTTGCTCAACTGTTAGGTTTGAAGAGATGATGACTGGCAGTTATGCACCCTCTCCCAAAAAGGCATCTTCAAGGTGCTCAGGTAGTGTTTTCAACTCCAAATCTGGTGCTTCCTCAGTTGACGGCATCAAACCTCTGTTCCATAGCCCATCACCATGTTCGGACCCTCACTCTCATCGGGACTGTTGTCTGTACCATGAACAAGAAGCTCAAAACATTCGGCATCATATCCTACACCTTCATGTTGCCCATACTGATGCTCCAAGTCAGACTCCTGTACCTTTGCTAACACCTGGCCCATTTCAGCACGGACCTCCACGGTGGGATTCATGGTTGCAGACTGTCGGTCCTCGGTAGTCAAAACAAACTGTTCAATTGGTGATTCGCTACCTCCTCTCACTGATGGTGTTCGACTTTCCATAAAGGTCTCGAACACTGTGTGCCAGCTGCCACCATCATAAGATATGCTAGAATCCCCTGATAGTATAAGTGTGTATAAATAGTTGTCTACAGGGTGTGAAAAATGTTGCTGAGTTTGCCAATTAATCCAGCCTTCAAATCTGTGTACATAACCTTCCAACTTGATGTTTGGATTTGCCATGTTACACTCACAAGATGAACTATACAGAAAGGAATAGAGAATGTATTCAATTATTAAGATCAAAGGAAAAGAAAAATAACAATAAAAACGAGTAAATAGAGAAATGGCTAGAGTATTAATCTAAAAGTTTCGTAGAATTCCTTAAAAACTCCCCGGCAATGGCACCAAAAACTTGATTGCTTCCCCGCAAGTGTACGGGATCGCCAAGTAATACCTCGTGCGAAGACATGAGGATCATATTCCACGGGGATAAGGATCTCCTATTACTCCCTCTCGAGCTATTATCTAGCCTAAGATCTCAAGTGATGGAATTTACTTTACTAGGTGCAATTAAAACTAAAACAAGATTATCAACAAGTTAGAGAGAACAAGGAATGAGCAAGCAAGAAATTCAATGTAATGCAAAGGCCTATGGATGTGGATCCCCTTGAAGGGTTATCATGAAACATGGATGATGATTAAAAGATGCAAGGGTAAAGTGGACCAAGAGATTTCTAGATTAGAACAACCCCAATTTCTCGGCGATTGAACCCTAATCCCATACGAACATAGATAGGAATTTCTTCCAAATCCACAGTCCTACGATCGCATTAAGCACAAGAAAATCTCAAATAGGAGTAAACCTCCTCTTCTTCGGCTTAACCTAACATGGAGGGCTACCAACACCCAATTTCTCGGCGTGATGATACAAGTATCCCCTTCTAATCCATTCATGATCTAATACATGCGAGCAAGTCACATCTACATGCATCACTCATAAAAGAGCTATGGATTTCTCCTTAGTGTAGCACTTAGCATGAAAACAATGGATTAAATCTCAAAATTACCCAAGAATGGAATTAACAAGTAATCATCCAAAATACATGATAAAACCCCCCAAGGTTCACCAACACCCGGTGGCCTTGGGTGTCTAGTGTGTCATCATCCCACAACAAGCACTACAATCAAGAGAAACACAAAAGAAAAGCATAAATGACACTCCCTAGATGAAATAGTGGAGGAGGAGGTAGAAAATGTGCCGAATGACGATTTCCCCGCCAAAGGAATGCTGAATGACGCTTCCTCTAGCCGCGGGTCTCCTTCCTTCAAATCGTGGTAGATCTCCCCTTGAATGATGTTGCCTTCTTGCCTTGAGAGTCTTAGAACTTGGCCTTGAATGATCTCTTAGCTTCCTTGCCCTTCTTCTCCTACCCAAGGTCGCCCAAAGCCTCTCAAGTGGTCTCTCAAAATATGCCTAGAAAAAGTCCCTTGTTCTGCCCTAGAAGTCAGTATTTATACCCCCCCAAGGCATATGAGCCATATAGGTGTCGTATGGGGGTCATATAGCACTCAAAAACCCTAGATTCGCGTTTCATACGGGGTGCATACAGCCTCCATACGGCCTTGTATACTGGGTAGTATGGAAATCTGGGCAAACAACTCCAAATCATTCCACTGCTACAGTGCATACGCCCCCCATACTGGGTAGTATGGGGGTGGTATGAAATTTCTGTTTTCTTCTCTTTTCGCCTAAATGATATCTTCTTGTTCTCCATGGTTTCCTTATGCCCTACAAAGTAAATAGTAGACTATTAAGCGCAAAACGGGCATCAAACCTCACAAAATATATGCAAAGTGAATATGATATATATATATGAAAACACCTACATTTAGACACTTATCAAAGTGTTGATTTTGCAAGGACAGAGGGCATGCTACATGAACCCCGTTCTCGAAGGAACATCTCAGGCATCATTGCTGAGAAAATGATAAAATAATCTAATAGTAAAAATCCCATTTCCTTCCTAGCACCAAGGATTAGAGTCACAAAAGTTAATTGTAGGACTTGGGATGCATATGCGAAGATCCTCATCAAAGGAGGGGCTACTAGGGAAATCACGGATTGAAATCATTAGTTTTTTCAAGTTAAGTAAGCAACTATGCCACTTATCTTTCGATGAATAGTTGTTGAGCCACTGATCATGCCAGAACAAGGTAGATTCCATATACTTGATGATAGGAAGATGCAATCACAAAAACCAGTCAAATAATTTGAAATCCCAACCAAAAATATGATTTCTTTATGGTAGAAGAGATGATATAATTAAATTGAATAACTGAGAATAAACACTAGTAGAACCCAGAAGTAATCTTCCACCACCATCTACCAAAGAGGACGTTAGTGAAGTTCTAAAGATTTAGGATGCCCCATCCACTGTATTCTCAAGATTTTTACAATTGCTACCAAATTACATACTAACACTCTATATGGCACATGCTAGAGGAAGTCTCTTTGTATCCTATTGAGTGCCTGGATAACCAATTTGTGTAGCTCAAACATTGCCACTCAATACTTCAAGATTGAGAATAAAACAAAATTTAACAAGGTCACCCTTCCTCCAAGGGACATATAAATGGCCTTCCAAGAGGAAATACAGAATATCACCACTAAGATAAGCTTCAACTAGTCCTTTCAGGATTACCTTCCCGACACTGAAACTCCTAGGTTAAAATAAAAGGAACTAGTGAGACAGTTGGAGTATAACCAAACATGGAAAAGTAGAGGGAACTCTTCCAGAAATTTATGGCGAGACCTCAAAACCATTTAAACAAATATAGGATGAGTTTAATGATCCTTATATCCTTAATCCTTTCTACAAACCAAATCATAAATCATCTGTGTATTGAAGATGACACATTTGTTGTAGAGGAACCCCATGGAGGATAGCAAAGTTTAGAGCTTGGGTGAACTTCGCGCTAAAGACATCAGCAGCTATTATGAATAGTGAAAGAGAAAGGGGGTCTTCCTGCCTTAATCCTTGTTGATAGCAAATGTATCCTTATGTGGACCTATTTGCAAGAAGGGTAGCCTTGTTCATGTAAAGTATGAATTTGACTGATCCAATCCGATGGGGTCTAAAACCATAGGTAGCAAGTATGTAAAGTAAAATGTTCCAACCAACATTGTCTAAGGCTTTATCAAAGTTAACTTTAAAGATATTCCCCAAGATTTTACCTTTCTTCAGACAAAAAATTAGCTCCTTTACAACTTCAATATTATTCGAGATGTAACTATCATTAATAAAGGCCAATTGTTCCCATAATTGTATTGAACACCAACTCAAGAAATGATTTTAAGAGGCAAGTTGATAAAGTTAAGTAGATGAAAGTTAGAAATAATGTTTAGGGAGTCTGACCTAGGAATAAGTGCTATATTAGCCCAATTAATGTGTTCTAGTTGTGAGTTCTGTTGTAGAAGTCTTCACAAGGTTTGTGAAGATCATTTTCGATGAAGGTCTGGTTGTTAAAAAAAACATAAATTAGAAAGCCAGTCCCCCTGAAAATCTAATTCTGAAGGCAGTTTCTTCTAAACAAGGGCAGTACAACCTAGAAGCCCTTCGCATGACCATGCATAGGCAGGGCATGAGCATCACACGATCGTGTCCCATTCCTCTGAATATTGCGAGCCCGTGTTACTCAGAATCCTCATCTAGATTATGGCCATCGCACGATCGTGCGCAGATTGTGTCGAGCCGGAAAAATTGCAATATAACTCCAGACTTCTAGGGTTTTGAGATCATCTTTGTTCGGGGATTCTTTTCTCCACAGGGTGGACTTGGATGAGATTAAAGATCAGGCTTCACCACACCATCTGGGGAGATCAAGGGCGAGTTTGAGGAATAAGAGAAGTGAGGTTGGCACTAAGGAAAATCATCTTATGTAGAAAATGGAGAATCATGTCTTCTTTCTCTAGATTTTTATTTGTTTCTTCCTTGTTGTACATATCCATTTGGGGCTAACTGTCCATGGTACCCCGGAGTGTTGAAATACAATGTTTTGTATGCTTTGGCTAATTGTTTTCAATGTCTATTGAGCTGTTTGAATTCTAGTGTTAAGTCTTGTGTTGCATAACTTAATGTGTTTGATGTGCACAGGTGCTTTGGTAAAACTTGGTGTATGGATAACCATAGTTGTGATTGCTACTTGTGATTGCAAAACTCGATGTGTTTGAGATACACAGTTACCCTAGCAGACCTTGGTGTATTTGAGAACCATGGATGCAACATTGTTTTTAGAGCACACACTTGAACCTTAGGATGTACTTAATAGGCATTAGAGACAATTCAGCATGCTATGACTTGTAGAGATCACCTTGGGGCATTGCTCTCTTATTGTCGAATACTTAACCCTAGTCTACCCATTCCTCCCATCTACTCTTTTCAATTCTTGCTTTGTTCTTGTTTAAAACCAACTCAATCTTTCCTTCACTAGAGATCAGAGGAAAACTGAGTATTTTGAGTTCCAATCCCTATGGCTCAACAACCCTACCCCTCACGGGGTACCCCGTTACTACTTCTTTGTGACATGTACACTTACAGAAAGCGCATCAAGTTTTTGGTGCCATTGTCGAGGACTGGCAATATTTAGGAAATTTTGAAATCTGATGATCTAGTTTGTTTATAGTAATCTTTTCTTGTGAATATTTGTCTTTGACCTTTGTTCTTAATTATTCTTGTTGGTTTTGATTTCATTCCATTTACTTTAATCTCTTGAGCTTACATTGACCAATCTTAGGTGCGTAGGGCACACTTGTATGACCCAAGGAAGCACCTCATCCCCTTTGGCTAACCTAAATTCAGAAGTTGAGAGAAAATTCCTAAGGATCAGACAGATTAATTTGAGTGAAACAGGGTCAGTGGAGATTAGTATGGAAGTTGGTCAAGAGGAAGAAATGGCCGGGAACTAACAACAGCAGAGTATTTCAGATTTTCCCAGACCAAACTTGGAGGGATTAGGGTCCAGTATTGTTCATCCTCCTGTTGCTATGAAAAATTTTGAGCTGAAGCATAATTTTATCCAGATGGTACAATAGATGTGCCAGTTTGATGGGTTTCAGGATGAAGACCGTATGAACACCTGATAAATTTCATGGAGATTTGTAACACATTTTAGGCGAGTAATGTGTCTGAAGATGCTATTCATCTCAGACTCTTCCCATTTTCGTTGCGAGGAAGGGCCAAGCAGTGGCTAAGCTCCTTGCCGCGGGGATCACTTATAACTTGGTAGTAGGTCTCCAAAATTTTCATTGCAAGATATTTTCATCACACCAAGATCACTCAATTAAGAAGTGACATTTCATCCTTCTTACAAATAGAGTCTGAAACCTCATACGATACTTGGGAGAGGTATAAGGAGATGATGAGGAAATGCCCACAGCATGGAATAGTGGAGTGGATACAAATCCAAATTTTCTACAATGGGCTAAACATTAAAACTAAGCTGATGCTGCCTATGGGGGATCGCTATGTAACAAGCAACCAAGTGCAGCCTATACTTTGATTGAGGAAATGGCAAACAATGGGTACTAGTGGAGTTCTGAGAGGAACAAACTCGCAAAAGCAGCCGGGATTTATCAAGTTGATGCCGTCACCACTTTAGTTGCACAAGTTGAAGCGATTACCAAGAGATTAGATGCCATGCAATTGACTCCCGTGTCGGGAACTCCTAGTGATCGTTGGTGGCCTACAGGTAACCCTAGTGGTTCTACTTAAGTGAGTACTGGGCAGTTCTAGCAGGTAGACTTTGTGGGACAGAATCATTGATTTTTGAACAATCCGTACAGTAACACCTGTAACCCAAGATGGAGAAATCATCTAAATTTCTCATGGAGCCAACCATTGTAGGGGCAAGGAGCACAACAATAGTATAAACCTCCCCTCTAAGCACAGCAACCATCATCTTCTTCCTCTGTAGAGCTATCCAATGAGCTTGTCTGGTTGTTAACCCAATTCATCAAGAGCACCGAGACCCGTCTCTTGGGTTATGAAGAGATGATGAGGAATACTGATGCTACTGTGAGGACCCTCAAGCACCAAACGACCCAAATGTCTAAGTTGATCGAAGAAGGCTCCCAGGCTCCCTCCTGAGCAACACCCTAAGGAATCTCTGAAGGGTGTCATCTTAAGAAGTATAAAGGAACTTTCTAGTCCTATTATGAAGGAACCTGGGATAGAAAATGTTGCACCGCCGGCGGTAATTGATTTAAGTGAAAATGTGAGAGAGATGGCAAAAGGAGAGGATAAAGGGAAAACTGAGCTACGTGAATACTGCCCTAAGCTTCCTTAACCTGAAAAATTGAAGAAAGATCAACATGCAGAGCAGTACAATAAATTCTTGGATATGTTCAAGACCTTGCACATTAATGTTCAATTTGTCGAGGCTCTTGCTCAAATGCCAATATATGCTAAGTTCTTGAAGGTACTGCTCACGGACAAGAGAAAATTACAAGAAGTGTCTTTGGTGACACTTAGTGAAAATGTTTGGCCTTGATCACTAACAAACTCCCCAAGAAGGAGAAGGATCTTGGTGGGTTCATCATTCCTTGTATTATTGGAGGATTAGTGGATGAGAAAGCTCTTGCTAACTTTGGAGCTAGCATCAACCTCATGCCCTACAAGATATTTTCAAAAGGCTTGGGCTTAGGAGCCAAAAACCCACTACCAAGACTCTACAACTGGCAGACAGGTCCAACAGACAACCGTGAGGAATAATTGAAGATGTTATAGTGAAGGTGGACAAATTCATATTCCCAGTGGATTTTGTCAATCTGGATGTTTATGACAAGGTAGAGGTGCCACTGATCCTAGGGAGACCATTTTTGGCAACTTCAAAAGCTCTCATTCATGTCAAGGATGGTCAGTTAGCACTTCAAGTGAGTGAGGAAGAAATCATATTCAAGCTTCAAGACTCTATGAGGCCCACCATGGATTTTGATGATACTTGTTATTGTGTGGATGTTATTAATGGTTTAGTTTCTGATATTGTGCAGGACACCTTTATGAAGGATGAGCTATCTGAGCTACTAGAGGATAACCCTCTTGAGGATGAGGTCATATAGAAGGTAGTAGAGGAATCACAATGTCAGGAAGTAGCGATGGTTGAGGCGCCTGTGCCCCTGAGCTACTAAAGAAGAAAGTCTCCCAAGCGAGTCAATGGTGGAAAAAAGTGACCACCAAGAGGAAGAAGCCACCCACATCACCATCTTATCCTAAAGCCTCCAATCATTCATCTTATTGGACTTTCGATGAGAATAGTTTGATTAATTTATTGTTACCATATTCTTACAGCTGTGTCTTAAGTGGCAATGAGAGGTCTCGATTCCATGAACCTCCATAAGGACTGCACAGGTATGTCAAGCTAGTGATGTAAAACAAGCGCTTCTTGGGATGCAACCCAAGTTGTTTTGTTTCCTTTTGTTTGTGTAATTGGGGTTTTGGTTTTTTTTCTTTGTGTTTTAATCTTTATTTATATGCTGTGGTTTGCTTTATTTGGTGTCTCTGAAGGTGTTTTTTTGTGCATTTGATGTTTCAGTGGTGTTATTTCTTATCTCATGTTGCCAAATTGTTTATTTTGGAGTAAGGGAAACAATTTTCCTATAGTTTTCCGGCTTCACGCTGGGATCGAGCATGCCCATGCGTGTGCCACTAATTTTCACTGGCTTGCATTTTATAAAACTTAGGGAGGGCACGGGCCGGACATGATCATGCCGAGCGTGGTTGCACGACTCGCTTGTTCCTCGCACGATTATGTCTTCCCCTTTTGCGCTCTTAGGAAATTATCCTGAGATTTTTGGGGCGAGCGACATACCCTAGGCATGATCGTATCCTTCGTGGTTATCTTGGCACAATTGAATCCAGGGCGTGTTCAGTCGTGACTTTTCGGCCCCGAATCCTACGTTTCAAATCCCAACCAGCATTGGCCGCAACTTTTCATTTCAAACTGTTCATTGTGACCCCCAGCCTCCCATCCTTTCCTTCTCTATTTATTATCGAGATTTTTGTGGTTTTCTCACCAGATTTTGACCGAGGCCATCTTGTTGCTCCCTCATCGTGTTCCCTAACTTTGCTAAGCCGTCAGCCTTACCTTTGGTTCCATTTGGAAGTTTTAGATCATCCTCCTCTTGATTTTAGTATGTTGTAGTTTTCCATGATCGATCTTAATGTATGCCATCTGATTTTTGTGAGATGTTTTTTATTGAGTAAAAATCCTTCACAACCCTTTGGGGAAGACGACTGCCTTGGGACACGATCATGTCTCGAACCCTAGCATGATCATGTCCTTTCATTTGTGAAGGTGAAGGAGGGAGCGCATGATCATGTCCTCAGGAGGGACACACTCTCGTACTCCTCATACGATCATGTCTAACATGTTTTCTTAGTTTCATTTATGTACTAATTGCACTCTTTTCTTTTGCAGATAATGCCTAGGAAACACACTATAACTGGGCCTTCCAAACGGACCCGAGTTAAGGCATCCACTCCTATCACAGACTACATGCCTATGTTTCACACTTCGGCGCACTAGGAACACTATGCACAGTTATCCCATCACCATTTTAACAAAACTCAAGAAATTGATTTGGAAATTCTCTGAGAAATCGGACTCGAGGAAGAGGTCCAGAGATTACTAAGTGTCATTGCATGGCGACAACTGTTCCAGATCATAGATAACACCTACGAGCAGTTGGCGCTCGAGGTCCGCAGTACCATCGTCTTCCATCGCACTGATTACATTCAGTTTCATGTCTTTGGTGTGCTACAGTGGATGAGCCTCACGGAGTTCAACCAGGCTGGGACTATTTGATGTGGAGTTCACTAGAACTTTTTCATATGATAAGTTATCGACCTCCGGCCGGTCAGGGAATTGTTGGAGGAGGCCTGGCGATAATAGAGCTCTACACTGACTTATGACCCACGTCGGACCAAGGCAACCACACTCTGTTCTCCTGCACTTTGGTACATTCATTACATGCTCAGTCACATACTCGCTGGACATGTGATAGTACCAACGTAGTCAGTCGTCGAGATTTCAATTTTTTACTAAACATGGTGGATGGGTTCCACCTCTATTTAGGCTATAGGTGGCTGTATCGATTACACATCGGGGGATCGGCCTTCCTCATCGGGGCTCGCTTTGTCGTGCCCTACATCACTTGTGTCATCAAATATATGGGCCTACTTCAGGGGACTGATTGGATGAGGATTGTAGGGGGCTTTGCAGCGATGTCCTTAGAGACCCTGAGGTCGATGGGGATCGTCTGATCGGGTTCGAACCGCTAGGGAGTTAAGTACCGGGTCCGGCAGTCCATCGCTTTGACTCATCGCTTCTAATGTACCACCGAGATGATGATGCCCCTACCCTACCACCGCCTGCTACCACCTCACGCTATAGATCCCATTCACCACCTCATACCATGGACCATATTACTAATTCTTCAACAGCATTCTAGTGGCTGTAAGGAAGTGTCAGTCGGATCGCTGAGTAGTTGGGTGTGAGGCTATCACCTGAGCAACCCATTCCTCATATGGGGGTTGACACTTCTAATCTTGGGTAGCCTCCTTCATTGGGTAGCGATTATGAGGCTGAGAGTGTACCATTCTGATCACATCAGAGCAGCTACAGTCTTCTACTTATCTTAGTTTACTTACTTGTATTTTCTTTTATCGCATCTCTTGTAATCAGTTAGCCAAGAGAGTCTCTTGCTACATTTTGGTTTGTTTTCCTTTATTTTGTCATGGTTATTGTTCTTTTTCAGTTTTACTTATTTTATATTATCATATTTTGGGATTTCTTGAACTTTACTTTTGTCCTACACTACTTGAGGGATTGTGTGGTTGCTTCCAGTGGCAAACACGTTGAGAGTGACAACAACGCTCTCCATGTTCCAGATTGAGGACTTTATTGAATGGCACACACGTTAAGAGCAGCAACACCATTCTCCTTGTTCAGGGATGTCACGTGAACCCCTCTCGTTCCATCTTTGTTCTCAACATTTCTGTTTTGCATGACTTATAATTATACATTGAGGATAATGTATCATTCAAGTATGGGGAAGGGTTGCATGCTTATTTTTGTGGATGGGTGCCTTGATAATGATGATTTGTGATTATTTTGTTGGAAATTCTTGAACTTAAAGGGACACAAGCGTGTTAGGGACTTATGCGGATCACCTTGA
Source organism: Dioscorea cayenensis subsp. rotundata (assembly GCF_009730915.1). Lineage (NCBI taxonomy): Eukaryota > Viridiplantae > Streptophyta > Magnoliopsida > Dioscoreales > Dioscoreaceae > Dioscorea > Dioscorea cayenensis. Next base: position 13,642,381 of record NC_052477.1, on the reverse strand, counting down.
AGACTCACTTTTACTCTTAGGACCTAAGACTTCATCACGTTGCCCTATTTGTGGAACCACTTATTTTTGGATGAAAAATCTTTCACTTAAGACCACGTGTTTGTGTTAATTTAAGTGTAAAAAAAAAATGGAAGTCGGATTCCTTTTTGGGATGCCCTACCAGTCCAATTTTGAAATTTTGAGTGTTAAAAGATGGTAGAAAGAGCAATCACCCTAGAGAAGTGAAAGCCACTCTTGAGTAGTTGAATTTTGGGCATTAAAAGTGCACATTTGATGATTATCAAGATAGAAGGCTACCCCTAGGGTGTATGAAGCTAATACCCATTGTTCGTCAAATAAAGGTTAATTATTGTTAGGTTGACCATGGAGAATTTGGGGCACTCATTTTAGGGTTTGCACACACACAAGGTCATTAAAGTAAAAGTGTGGTCCTTTATAGAGCATTCTTGTTTGAACTAACCATTGTCGTTCCCTCTTTGCTTAAGGATTTGCCTTTCCCCTGAGATTAGAGGTAATGCACTCATCTTCTTTTTTATTAGGTGACATGAGATTGATTAAAGACAAGCAAACATTCAAGTGTCGGGCTAGGAAGGTTTTTGCAAACCAATAGAACCATACTTTTCTTTAGCCTAGTTTTGCTATATAGTCCAGAGATGCGCCAATTTTTTTTATATGGTGTAGGCTCCAAACACAACCTAAGCTAGGACTTTCCACCAAATCACAAATTGAATTCCAAAAACCTTTCACAAAAGACCATAACGTTTCCTACCTAAATAGTTAAGATCATAAGTTTTGTTTAATAAACTCAAGGTTGATGTGTCATCATCGTAACCAATTATGGGTGATGAGTGCATTTCATATTGTATTATTCTGGGTATATTTGCTTCATGTGAGGAAATTAGGGGGATCTAAGCAAAGTGGAGCGAATTTGGGGGAGTAATTGAACAGAAGAATCAGGATTCTGCTAAGTTTCAAGACTGACACTATCTCTGCAAGACTGTGCGTTCCCCCCTAAAAATCTAAGCCTGAAGGTAGTTTCTTCTAAACAAGGACAGTAGGGCTAGAAGCCCTTCGCATGACCATGCGTAGGCAGGGCACGCGGGCATGACACAATCATGTCCCATTCTCTTGACTATTTCAGGCCCATGTCACTCAGAATCCTCATCTAGGACAAGGTCATCGTACGACCATGCGTAGACCGTGTGACAAGATCCCTGCTGTATATCCCGTGAAGTGCACGGGTTTGTCGAGTAATAATCCCGGGTGAGCGGTGTATCGAATCCACGGGGAGTAGGGAGTAAAGACACTTAATTTGATTCTTAGCTATGTGGAATATCAACAATGATAAGTGTGACAATGATTCAATTCTCAACAATTAAAAGCAACAAGTAAGAGAGAAAAAGTAAGGAGGAGGTAAGGCAATCGATAAAGATGGGGTACTCGGATGATGCTTCACCTAGGATAATCGCTTCAAGTGCAAGAACTCTCTATTATGCTTTCTAATCAATGCAATGGTGAGTCGTGGAAATCCTTACATACATAGTCCCAAATCTAAGGTCAACTATGCCTAACTCTAATCATGTCCCGGAGGAGAAATTAAATAACCTCTCAACCTCACACTCGAATAAAGTTGCAATGAGCTCTAGGGATTCCAGGTGATAAATCTCTTCCTAATTATAGACCTAACCCTTTGGTCCAAGCGGAAGGTCCCTAACCACAATTAAGCCCTAGATACTAAGATCCCCTCAACGCTTCACTTCGTTGCACGTGCAACTAAGCCCCAGTGGAGATTCATCCCTTAGACCATTCACTCTATTATGGCCGCAAAGAACTCAAGGAACGGAGGTAGAATCTATCACGTCGGAGGGAAAGGGGGACGCCCCAGCCTCTCGACTCACCCTCTCAACCCTCTCCAACCTAGCATTGTCTAATGCTCGTGGTAGTGTCACTCACTCACAAGGGTTACCAACAAGAACTCTCAATCCTCACGTCACTCTAGGAGAAATGTTCATACAATCAAGCATTCAAGGTTGGAACTCACAATAAACATCAATTTATTGAAAGCATAATTAAGAAGTTCAATGAAACGAATACATCCTAGGGTTCACAATCACCCAAGTACCCACTAGGGGTTTAGCTCTCCATGGAGCCAAGTACAATCAAAGAAATCGAATGTAAAAGCAATGAATCCATAAAGAAACCCCCTCAATGGTCGTGTCGATGGTATTGCGGAGAGTCCTCTACTCGTCACAAGGGATCGTTTGTCTGGCCTAGGATACACCTCACCGGATCGATGCCGACGAAAGCTCTCCCAATAACCTTCTTCCAAATGATGTGCGATGTCGGAGCCATAGAACCTCTCCAAAACCCTAGCCAATACCCCTCAAAACCCTAGCCGAAGCCCTCTCTCAAGTTGGGGAAAAGATGGAGAAAAGAATACCAAAATCGGGGCTGAAACAGCTTTAAATAGAGCTGGAATCGGGTGACTCCACGGGCGTGGACGGTACACGCGCCCATGCGGAATTTCCACACGGCCATGGATAATTTCCACACTCCCGTGTGGATTCTCTGTTTCTCTGATTTCTCGGCTGGCTATGAGCAGTCTTTGCTACAATGCATGCTACAATCTTGCGAGTGCTCCTCTACGACCTTCGACTCGAATAATTTCCCAATTCCATATTTTTCATCGGGGTAACGCATAAACCGGGCACACATTTACATCGTGAATCACTTGCTTCTTCAATGATATACATGTTGGTGGAGCTCTCATTCTTATATGCATAAATCGGAATGCTCGAGTGTGATCGCCTTTGTGCCCTCCAAATGGATGTGCTCACTCGAATCGCGAGGAGGTTGGCACACACTCTAGCATCTCACACACGACCTATGTCTTAGCGTTTGAACCTTAGCAAGATTTCCTCCAAAATAGGTGCATTATGATCCACATTGGCCTATTTCCTTCATACTCGGCCTCACAACCCTACCTGCATAAAAGTAACATAAAAACACACATATTAGTGTAAAAACCTGAGAAAAGTAATGCTCAACATAAGGAATGAACACTTCGCATTCATATCGCACAAACACTTATCATCGTGTTGAGCCTAAAAATTGCCATATAACTCTAGACTTCTAGTGTTTTGAGATCATCTTTATTAGGGGATTCTTTTCTCCACAAGTAGGACTTGGATGAGATCAAAGATCAGGCTTTACCATACCATCTAAGGAGATCAAAGGTGAGTTGGAGGCACAAGAGAAGTGGGTTGGCACCAAGGAAGATCATGTTGTGTAGAAAGGGAAGAATCATGTCTTTTTTCTCTAGATTTTCTTTTGTTTCTTCCTTGTTGTACTCATCCATGAGGGGCTAGCTGTCCACAGTGCCCCGGGGTGTTGAAATATAATGTTTTGTATGCTTTGACTAATTGTTTTCACTGTCTATGGAGTTCTTTGGATTCTAGTGTTAAGTCTTGTGTTGCATAACTTGATGTGTTTGATGTGCACAGATGCTTTGGTAAAACTTGGTGTATGGATGACCATAGGTTTGATTACTACTTATGATTGCAAAACTCGATGTGTTTAGGATGCACAGTTACCCTAGCAGGCCATGGTGTATTTGAGAACCATAAATGCAACATTTCTTTTTATCACACACTTGAACCTGAGGATGTACCTGGTAGGCATTAGAGATAATTCAGCATGCTATGACTCGTAGGGATAACCTCCGGCATTGCTCTCTTATTGTCGAATACTCAACCCTAGTCTACCCGTTCTTCTTATCCACTCTTTTCAATTCTTGCTTTGTTCTTGTTTAAAACCAACTCAATCCTTCATTCACTAGAGATTGGAGGAAAACTGAGTACTTTGAGTTCTAGCCCCTGTGGTTCGACAACCCTACCCCTTACGGGATACCACTTTGCTACTTGTTTGTGACCCATACACTTGTGGAGAGCGCATCAATGGGGAGGCTAGATTGGGTAACTTTTGGGTAGAGATGATACCAACCTTGCATTACTAAAAGAAAGGTCCAACTTGACCCATATCAAATCACCCTGCCCATTGGTTCATGCAAATCTAATGCATTATTGGTGTAATTCATTCAAACTTTAGTCCCAAACGACCATGTGCACACAGCTGTGTTAAGAACCCTAGTGTAGGATATAATCACAAGTTGAGACATGGAGCAGCCTACTTTTTTCTTAGTCATATTCTTCCTCGTTTATGGAGAACCTATATTGGCAAGCAAGGGTGAGATGCATCATTAACAAAGTCTTGGTTCTAACAATAATTTATGATAAAATTCTACTTGATTTTTTTATTATCAACATTCCCTTAAATAAGTTTGAAAAATAACAAATATCAACCCTAATTAAAACTCCTACTTAAATAAAAGTCTAAAACAAAATCTTAACCTAAATAAGAAACATAATATTTTTAAGGTAAACTACACAAATAGTCATCCAACTGTATTGCTCATCCTATTTTGGTCATCGAACTATAAAAAATTTCACTAAACTTATGATTTTATCTAATTAGATAATTGAGGCTCACAAAGTTAACTAGCAAGATGACATGGCACACCACATCATAGGCCCTTACAACGTTCACACCATTGTAGGTGCCACGTAAGTAACAAGTCAACTTTATTCTTTAATGTCCTTGCCATCTCGGCGTCTATTTCCTTTCTTGATATTTTCTATGATACTCATCTTTACTAGGATCAGATGGGTGTGCCTCAAAAATATAACAAAATGATCTATAATCCTATAGCAGTATTGTAGCAAGCACTATAGCACAAAAGAGATAAAAACAACTTGTGAAGACTCTTTTTTCCTTAAGGGTAGCATTACAGTCATGAAGAAGCCCGCATGCCAACTGGAGAAACTGAGTACCTGTTATTGTAGCAGATTTGCTGTAGTAGAGTTATTGTAGCATATTCAAAGAAATTTTGGCAAAAATCCTAAGGATCTTATGGGCATACTCAAGGCCTTGAACCAGACCTAAAGCTATCACGAGAATGCCTTTAAAAGAGGTTTCTAGGGTTTTATTAAGGATCTTCTTCCCTTTTCTTGAGCTATCCACTCTCCCATCTTTGATCCAAGGTGAAGAATGACATTTGAGGGAATTTTTGAGCTGGTGATCAATGAGAGAAGCACATTCTGGTAAGATCTACCCTTGATCAAACTTGTAGAGGCTTCGAGACGACGTAGGAAGCAACCATCAATGTGGCATTTTTGGAATCTTTCCACATGATCCAATGCATCATTTGGCCTCAAATCTTCGAGGGAGTCTTTATTATGCTTGTTTTAGTTGTTCCCATTGTAGTGAATCTTGTGTTTGCTTGTATGGATGGATAAACCCCAAGGTTACCAGATGCTAGTGAACCTTGTAGTGAACTTGCTTATTTGGATGTTTTGATTACTTTAATGCATTTGATTGGTTTGTGGTTTAAGCCTTGTGTTGTTTAATGTATCAAATTGCATGAGAACTCTATGTTCAATTTCTATGTTGCACTTGGTTGTGTGACCATCGCCCTTGTACTTGACTACTAGGTTTTAAAGGGATTCATGTATGAATACAACGTGACCATCGGGTACTTCGTATCCCTCCAACCATTAGGGATGAACCTAGATATTGTGTTTGACCCTAATTAGAGACTTCCCTAAGCATAATGCAATCATAGGAGGAGTTGGTCGGAAGATATTCCAAGCCAATACTTGTACAGGATTAGGGGTTGACAAGGAAAAGGATACCTATCTCTTTCTCCCTGCCAACATTACAACGATTGCTCACTCTCTTACCTGACATCATACCCTTTAACCATGACTATATTCCGAGGTTAGGGTTTTGGGCTCTCTTGAGGAAAGGTTAAACTCATAGAAAAAGAAACATAAAAGGGTGATTTGTTACCCATTTGACACCTATAATAGTCTCGACGTGGTAAGTGGCTTATGACGCCTTCTTCTAACTCTGTGAGCTTTTAGTTAGCAAATTAGATGAAAATCATAAGTTAAGTTACCTAATGGAAACCTTTTATAGTTAGGCAAACAAAAATAGGAAGATCAATATAGTTGGATGATTCTTTGTGTAGTTTACACTATTCCTAAAGCCTGAAAACACTGAATCAAAAAAATAATAGAATTAAGCCCAAATCTCAGTTGCCTTACCAACCGCTCCTAGTTATTATTTTCTTTTTTCTTCTAACAAACATTTCCCATAAATGCATTCTCAGCAAATTGATGTTATCTAGGTTAGAGAAACCTATATTTGTATTATAGGTGAGAAGATGGCATTAGTATCTGCAAATAACCCAATAGAGTGTGCATTGTCCATGGTTGATACAAAGCTCCTTATAGGACTCTGTCTTTAGGTGACAATAGTTTGGTTGATATATCAAGTACACACCCACTAGCGTTCTCCAACAAATTATGAAATTCCATTATTAAGCACAAGTGTTACAACTTGTATAACTGACCCTTAGAAATTAAGTTATTACAATGAATTATTATTATTCTTCCCTTGGCTGGGATATTTAGAAAATGCTCAAGGTGAGTGCTTTGATAGTCTTACATATGGATTGGTTGAGGTCCGAAAGTTTTGATTCATAGATGCAACATATATCCACTTACAAGTTTGTTAAGAAGTTCTTAATCATGAATCATTCAGCAGGCCGTTATGTCTTTGATATTATAGTTACTAAGAAGATAAGATTCACATTGATTAAAATAAGGAGGAAATGTATGGACTTATAAGGTCTTACGGTACCGGTGTGAGGAACAGCCCTTTTTAGTTTTGAGCAGGTAAATAGTTTTAAAGCATTTATTTTTGTGTTGGAAATTATTGTTAAAAGAGAAGAGAATAAATATCTATATATTTCTTTCATAGATAAGATAGAACCAATGATAAATGCCAAAATGTGTGTATTTTATACATATTCTTATTGCACTATTTATGTATAGATCGATGAATTATTATCGTTTGTGTGGTTCAATTGGTCTTATTTCATGTTACAGGTCTTGAGGATGCCTAGGTGAGTTCGACAACACAAAAGAGAAGGAAAACAAAACCGAAAACGGTGGTTTAGAGCTCTAGGCACTATAGCAACAATGTAGCAGATACTGTAGCACAAAGAATTCTAGAAACGACAAGGTCTCAGGTTTCGTTGACGGGTTTGCTGATGACCATGAAGATGCCCATGAACCAGATGAAGAATGTGCAGTTACTATAGCATTTTAATGTAGCAGTTACTGTAGCACTTCGCGAATTTTCGGCATATTCCTGAGACTCTGACGGCCTCCTTCACGCCTGTGAAGAAGGCCGTGAAACCAACCCAAGAGCACTTTAAAAGAAGGGTTAGGGCTTCTTTGTGAGGGTCTTTAGGCCACCCTTTCTCCACCATCATCACTTAGGGCTTCAAGAAGGCTGGAGAAGGTAGATCTGAGGGCCAAATCCGAGGGGAGAAGAGGAGTACTACCAAGAACATCAAGGAACTTACCGGCACAGATCCAATGAGCTCTCATGACCACCTCCTAGTTAACATTTCAAGGGAGTTTCTTTGGTTTTGTTCAAGTTTCATATGTATCTTAAGATCTTTTTTTATTCATGTTGAACTATAGACTCCCAAGGTCACCTGGCATCTGGTGAACCTTGGGATGAACTTGCTTATATGGATGTTGTGATTTACATTTATGGCATTTGGTTTGTTTTGTGGATTAAGATTTGTGTTCTTTGATGTATCAAATTGCATGAGAACTCTATGGTTTGATTTCTAGGTTGTTCTTGGATGTGCAGGATGTGCCCTTGTATTAGACTCACATAGCTTGAAAGGGATACATGTGCCAATACATCGAGGGATTCGGGTATTTGGCACCCCTCCAACCATTAGGGGCCGTTTGGTATGTGGGAAAATAACAACTTTACAAGGGAAAGTAATGTTGTGAAAGACTTTCACACGTTTGGTTCTAATATGAGCAATGCAAAGTAATGGTCTTCATGTAATCACTTTCCCTTTGACTAGGGAAAATGATTCATGGGGGGGGGGTGTGAAAAGGATTACACAGTGGTTGTGAAAATATTAAGCGAGTGAAATTTCGATACTACCCTTATTTAAATAATTTGTTTTATTTATCTTTTCTTGATTTTAAAAACCCTAGAACAAAACTCCTTCGTTTTTCTTTTCTTTCCAAAACTCTAGGGTAAGAGAGATCACTCATTAGATTCTTTTTTTTATTATTTTTTCTACTTTTTTAATATTTTTTTTTGTTAAATTTTTATATTTTGGAACTAGATTTTAGCTTTTTGTATATATACTAGAGTAATCAAGGGCAAGAGAGATCACTCATTAGATTTTAACTTTATATATATATATATATATTAATTTTATTAATTAGAGTAATCAAGGGTAAAATTGAGAATGCATATAACTTTACATAGAAACTTATTCATACCAAACGAAGAAATTAACTTTACATGCATTTCAATTACATCTTTTATAATACATACCAAACATTGTTTTGTTACTTTGCGGGAAAAGTAATTGCAGGGAAAGACTTTACAATGAAAGACTTTACAGGGAAAGTCTTTCACTGCAAAGCATCAAACGGGCCCTAAGTGTAATGCAATCATAGGAGGATTTGGGCGGAAGTGATTCGAACCCAATACTTGTATGGGATTAGGGGTTATCGCCGTGACCATCAGGGTAACCTACTTTAGGGATGTCTCTTGGCCAAGAACCACCATTGGTCGTGTAATTTTAGCATCCTTCTTGCTTTTAGTAGTCCCGAGGGGATCCTCACCCAAGGACCTCAGCTCTTTCATTGTTAATTATGTCCTTAATGTGTTTTATGTTGTGTGCCTTAGTCCAATTGTTTATAGTTTTACCTTTTGATAGTTGTCTTAGTTTCTTTTAAACTTATATTGGGTCGATTAGACAGTGCTATCCAAGGGGAAGTAATAGTAGTTCTTGGGACCCCAGGGAATATGAATCTCTCATGCTTGCGCAAGAGGTATTACTTGATGATACCGTGCACTTGCGAGCGATCATAATCAACCAAACATATATGAGTACTATTTAGCTCTAAACTTGGTAGCTCTGAACTTGGAAAGATTACAAAGAATAATATCTCTAAGATTATACCTAAGAATCAGCTATTAATATCTATAAGATTATGCCTAAGAATAAGTTATTTACAGCTATTTACAATACTTCCCCTCAAGTTAGAGCATAAATATCAATCGTGCCCAACTTGCTATGATATAGTCAATCCAAACCCCATTAAGAGCCTTGGTGCAGATATCTCCAAGTTGTGCTCCAGTCATTACATATCTTGCAAAAATAAAATCTCACAAACAAAGTGACAATCGATCTAAATGTGTTTAGTGTGTACGTGAAACATAGGATTAGAGGCAGTACGGATAGCAGCTTGATTATCACACCATAGTACAGCTGGAACTTACGTTTTAAGGCACATTTCTTTTAATAACTAATATATCCACATAACTACACATACGGACTCTACACTTGAGTGAGAGACCAGATTTTGTTTCTTGCTATTTTAGGATACAAGTTTCCCCCAATAAACACATAATACCCTTTAGTGGAATGTCAGTCTATCTTGATCCCACCCAATTTGCGTCCAAAAAACACTCAATGTCACCATGCCCATAATTGCTATATAATATTCCACATCCAAGAGCCCCTTTCAAGTAACACAAATCTACTCTAGGGCTGCCTAATGATAAACTATTGGAGAAGACATAAATTGACTAACTACACTAACATAGTAGGCAAGATATGGACTAGTCAATGTAAGATAGTTCAAACCAACCTTCTATACTTCTCGGCATCTTCAAACCAATCACCATCCTTTATCAGTTGAGAATTAGGAGGCATTGGATTGCTGCATGGTTTAGCTCCCAACTTTACTGTGTCAGTTAATTAATCCAAGACAGGCTTTCTTTGGGATAAGAAAATACCTTTCTTACTTCATATTACATCAACCCCCAAGAAATATTTCAATGATCCTAGATCTTTGGTGTTGAATTGAGTATGAAGAAAGGATTTTAAAGCTAAAATTCCCATATAATCACTCCTAGTAATGACTATATCATCAATATAGACTACAAGAAGCATGATACCCTAAGTCGATTTAGAATAAAAAAACACGAGTGATCCGACTTTTTCTTTTGTCATTCTAAAAACTTTCAAGAGCTTGACTAAATTTCCCAAAACCAAGCAAGTGGGCTTTGTTTCAATCCATACAAGGCTTTTACGAAGATGACGCACCCTACCAAACTCCCCCTAGAGCAACAAAACCAGGTGGTTGCTCCATATACACTTCTTCATAGAGGTCACCAAGTAAGAAGGCATTTTTGATGTCTAACTGATGTAGAGGCCAATCATATGTTGATGCCAGAGACATAAACAAGCATGTAGAAGTTAACTTGGACACAGGAGAAAAAAGAATCCAAATAATCCACACAATAAGTCTGAGCATATCCTTTAGCCACAAGATGAGCCTTGAGGTGCGCGATAGAACCATCAGGATTTACTTTGATGGAAAACAGCCATTTATATCTAAATAGCCTTCTTTCCTATAGGTAAATCCACTAAATTCCAAGTATCATTAGCATCTAAAACATTCATCTCTTCTATCATAGCAGTACGCCAACCAGGGTGGGACAAGGCTTCTGAGACAGTTTTGGGAATAGGAGTAGATTCAAGAGATGCAACAAAAAAACAAGAAGATGAAGACAAATGATTATAAGAAACAAAAGATGAAATGGGATAAGTGCAGTGTAATAGGAAGATCAAGATCACTGATCATAGGCTCTAATGGCATTGAAGTTATTTGTGCATGACATGGAGGAAGCCTTTCCCACCTAGAATAAACATGCCAAATACAGAGTTTAGTGGAGGTGGAGGAAGGTCACTTATTCAAGATATGATAGTATAAAGTAGTAAGTCGTCATCCTCTACAGGACCAGAAGATGTGGAAGGTGATAAGAAGAATGGAATATGTTCTTTAAAAGTAACATCAATTGATGCAAGGTATCGATTAAGGGTAGGTGAATAATAATGATAACCTTTCTGACAATGCCCCTTGCGTATGTCCCGCAAGTACACGGGTTTGTCGAGTAATAAAATCCCAGGTGAGTGGGTATCATATCCACATGGAGTAGGGAGTAAAAATACTTAAATTGCTTCTTAACTAAGTGAAGATAAATAATGATTGTGTTGACAAGATGTAATGTAAACAAGAATGAAAGAAACAAGAGAGAGAAAAGCACAAGTAAGTGAGAGATAAGGCAATCGATATAAATGGGGTACTCGGATATTATTCTGCCTAGGACAATCGTTTCAAGTACAAAACTGACTATTAAGACTCCCAACTAATGCATTAATGAGTCGTGGAAATCCTACAATACACGGTCCCAAATCTAAGGTCAACCGTGACTAACTCTATACCATGTCCCGGAGAAGAAATCTAACAATCTCAACACCTCGCACTCGGATAGAATCGCATGGAGTTCTAGAGATTCCAAGTGATAAACCCTCTTCCTAGAAATAGACCTAACCCTTTGGTCCAGGTGAGAGATCCCTAGTCACAATTAAGCCCTAGGTGCTAAAATCACTTCAACGCTTCACTCGGTTGCCTCTGCAACTAAGCCCCAGCGGAAGGTCATCCCTTAGCCCATTCACTCTACTATGACCACAAAGAACTCAAAGAAATGGAGATAGGATAAATTACACCGGAGGGGAAAGGGGACGCTCTGCTAGCTCTTGACTCACCCTCTCAACCCTCTCCAATCTAGCTTTGTCTAACTCTAGTGGTGTGTCACTCACTCACAAGGGTTACCAAGGTGAACTCTCAACCCTACTGTCACTCTAAGGGAGGATTCAATCAATCAAGCATTCAAGATTAGAACTCAAATAAAACATCAATTAATTGAAGCATAATAGAAGGTTTAATGAAACAAATACATCCTATGGTTCACAAATCCAAGTACCCACTAGAGGGTTTAGCTCTCCATGGAGCTAGTTACAACCAACAATGAAATTGAATGTAAAAATAAGTAATCCATGGAAAATCTCCTTTGATAGTCGTGATGATGGTCTTGTGGAGAAGGCTCGTCTCCTCCAAAGGTCGCCTTGTCCGGCCTAGGACACACATCGCCGGATCGGGTCTTGACGAAAGCTCTCCCAATAACATTCTTCAAAGTGGAGCGCGATGTGGAAGCCGAAAAACCTCTCCAAAAAAACCCCTACCAATACCTCTCAAAACCCTAGCCACAGCCCCTCTCTCAGTTTGGGGAAAGAATGGAGAAAAGAATCTCGAAATCGGGGCTGAATCGCGACTTAAGTAGAGGTCGAATCGAGCATCGACAAGCCCCTGTGGATATGCCACACGGGCTTGTGGAATTTCCGCACGGGCGTGGATAATTTCCACACGCCCGTGTGGATTCTCTGGAATTCTCTTTTTAGCCTACGTGAGCGGTGCACGCTACGATGAATTTGCTACATTTTTCCCTACGGTACCCTGCTATAGTACCGGCCCGAAACACTCCCGAATCCATGTTTTCATTGAGGTAACATCAACGGGCACACATTTACGTCATAAATCGCTTTGCTTTTTCCAATAACCTGCCTCATTGGTGAAAATCTTGCTATCAATTCACAGACTATGATATTCGAATGTAGTCCCTTTGTGCCCCTCCAAACCATTGTGCTAGCTTGAATACATGGAGGTTGGCACACATTCTCGCATCTTGAACCCGACTTATGTCTTCGCGTTTGACACTTCTCAAGATTTCCTCCAAATAGTGCATTCACGATCTACATTGGCTTCTTTCTTTAACATTCGGCTTCATAACCTTATATGCATGAAAGTAATACAAATACACAAGTATTAGAGCTAAAACCTGATAAAAGTAATGCTCATTATAAGGAAATAACACTTAGAATTCTTATCACACAAGCACTTATCACTTTCTATAACACAGGATATCCAAGGAAAAAACATTTCAAAGATTTCAGGTCCAATTTAGTGAGATACGGTCGGACATCACGCACAAAACAAGTACTACCAAAAACTTAAGGTTCAATAGGAAACATAGATTTAGTGGTAAATAAGATATGATAAGGACTCTCACCATTAAGAACAAAGGAATGCATGAGATTAATCAAGAAACAGGCTGTGGAAATAGCATCTGCCCAAAATTGTTTAGGTACTTGTATTTGGAAGAGGAGTGCTCTTACAATTTCAAGGATATGCCTATTTTTCCGTTCAGCTACTCCATTCTGAGATGGGGTATCAACACAAGATGATTGGTGAAGAATGCCATTCTGGACCATGTAAGTCTCAAAAGAACCTGAAAAATATTCTTTTCCATTATCACTTCTCAAGGTTTGGATAGAAATATTGAATTGTGTTTTTATTTCGGCACAAAAGGCACTGAAATGTGTAAATAGCTCAGAGTAATTTTCTATTAAAAAAAAGAGTAAGTAACTTGAGAAAAGTCATCAACAAAAGTAACAAAATATTTAAAATCAGGTTTGGACAAAACAAGGCAGTGACCACAACCATCTGAATAAACAATCTAAAAAGGAGAATTGGCTCTATTATTGACTCGAGGAAGAGTACTCAAACAATGATGTTTAACAAAATGACATAGCTCGTAGTCTAAAGAAGAAAAAGCTTGAAACTGAGGGCATAATTTCTTCAACACCGGTAGGGATGGATGACCAAAATGACAATGAGCTTCAAAAGGAGTAAGGACATTGGAAGAAGCAATGGATCTCGACAATCTTGTATCCAAAATGTAGAGGCCACTAGATTCAAGACCCTTACCAATAATCTTCTTCATCAAAAGATCCTGAAAGATGTAGTAATTAGGAAAGAATGAGATAAATTAATTCAAGACATGGGTAATTTTACTAACAGACTTGAGATTAAAAGAAAAATTAGGTAGACTAAGAACATATGAAAATGATAATGAAGGAGTTAGATCAACAGTTCTAGTACTAAGAACACTAGAACTAGATCCAACTGCCGAAGTGCCATTAGATGGAGACGTGTGAGGTTTAAATTTGGATAGGAGAGTAGGATTACCTATCATATGAATTATGGTACCAGTGTCAATGACCCATTTCATCAAAGAAAAGATAAGACATTATAAGTTTTGAGGAAAAGATGTGAATTCCTTAATTGAGAATAATCGCTAGAGTACAACATAATTTATAGGATTTACAATCTTCTAGAAGACAGCTATTGACAACTATTTACAGCTAATAAAATTTGTAATATATTAAAGAAAATATCCTTCAAATATTCCTTGAAAATCTCCTCCAAAATAGGAAATTCTAACCTTAGGAAAGATTTTCATAATTTTATCAAAGTAGGAAAATCTAAACTAGGAAAGATTCTCATAACCTTTTCAAAATTTAAGACTACCCCTCAAGTTGGGTTGCAGATATCTTTCAAACCCAACTTTGCTAATACAAAAATCAAAATTTGGTTTAAATAAACCCTTTGTAAAGATGTCAGTTGTCTGTTGAGGCATGGGCACAAAGGGTAAACAAACTGCATTGGATTCAAGTTTTCCCTTGATTAAGTACCGATCTATTTCCACATGCTTGGTTCGATCATGTTGTACAAGATTATTAGCAATGCTAATAGCTTCCTTGTTATCATAATAGGGTTTTATTGGAGCTTCAATCTTCAACTGTATATCTCTTATAACTTATTATAGCCAAATCAACTCACATAATACATTGGCTATAGCTCTAAATTCATCCTCTTCACTTCTACAAGCAATAATGTTTTGCTTCTTGCTTCGCCAAGTAACTAAGTTTCCCCAAACATAGCAATAATTCCCAGTTGTAGACCTTCTATCGTTGGATCTGAACATGCCCAATTAGCATTAGTTTAGGGCTTTAATACTCCATCTTTCTTTTGTGATGATAGGAAAAAAATAGTTTGTATATTCCACTTAGGAAAAGATTACAAAGGTATATATAGAGAAATATTAGAGTTTTGTTGTATGGAGCATATATATTGAGCATGCCCAGCTTGTTACATTGCTTATTAAAGACTTTAACATTTAAACCCTTGGTGAAGATATCCGCCAATTGCTCAGACGACTGGGTGAATGACGTTGAGATGACTCCCTTCAATACCATATCACGAATATAGTGACAATCAAACTCTACATGCTTGGTACACTCATGGAATGTTGAATTATTTGCAATGAAGATGCCAGCCTGGTTATCACACAACATCTGTATAGGTATCATGATGGGGAATCCAAACTCAAATTAAAGCGACTGTACTCAAACTATCTCTCAAGCTGTCTATCTCATCAATGTATACTATACCGTGGCACTCGAAACTACATTCTACTTCTTGCTTTTCCATGTAACCAAGTTTCCTCTGATATAGGTGTAGAAGCCCGATGTAGACTTTTTGTCTCCCTCATCGCCAAAGATAACCCAAGTCGTAATAGGCTAAAAACATCCAAGTGACCATGATTCTTATAGAGAAAAACCTTAGCCGGGAGCTCCTTTTAACATATGCAAGAATCCTCGAGCACCTTGCCAGAGAACTTCTCATGGATCATGCATAAATCGACTCGAGTCCAGCCTACATAAGATATATCGTGATGAGTAAATGTTAGATAAATAAAGCTTGCTAGTCATATATCCATGATTGACCCGGGATCTTTGAGAGATAGAGAAGATGCCTCCCAGAAAGATAGTGACTGCTCAATAGGTGTACTCTCTAGTTTACTACCCAATAAACAAGTCTCCTTAATTAAGTCCAACACATACTTCCATTATAAGAGCATCATCTTTCCTTTGGCATATCCAAACTCAATGCCAAGGAAGTATCAAGGTCATCCCATGTCTCGTGTAATGAAATCCTTCATTAAATGCTACTTAGTTCTATGAATGCCTTGACGATCGCTACCCGTCATCAAAATGTCATCAACATAAACCACAATTACAACACATCTAGATGAAGTGTTCTTATAGAACACAAAGTTATCTGCATTGCACCTACAAAAATTATCTACAACTATAATTATACTAAACACTATCTCAACTAAGTCTCAGATCATAGATCGCTTTCTTAAGCTGGTAGACTAGATTCTCCCTCTGAGCAACATACCCTAAAGGTTGCTATATAAACACTATCTCAACTAAGTCTCTCTAGAGAAAGGCATTTTCACATCGAGTTGACAAAGTGCCCATAATCGATTCATAGCTACCAATAGTAGGATGTGATTGGAATTCAGACGAGCAACGAATAAAAAATTCTCAGCATAATCAACATCGTAAGTCTGAGTAAAAACATGGGCAACCAATTAGGCTTTATAGTAATCAACTATACCATCAACTTTGTGCTTGACAGAGAAGACCCATCAGTAAGTGACGATGTTAGCATCAGCAAGGCGAGGTATGAGCTCCCATATACCATGAGATCTCAAGGCTTCCATTTCCTCATCCATTGTCGTCTGCCATTGTGGAAGCAGATGCATATCCTAGTAGTTACTTGGGTTGACTCAACAGTCAAGAAAAAAAGCAAAGGTGTTGAAGAACAGGTGAAGATTGTTATAAGAAACAAAAAGTGAGGAGGGATGTTTAGTACAAGAATGAATACCTTTCTGAAGGGTATTGGGAAGAACAAGAGATGCTTCTGCATGGTTCTAGGAGATGACCGAAGAAGGTGAATCTAGTGGTGGTACATGTTGGCTGTGATGATAAATCTATCCAAAACAACCATCATTTGTTTCAACTAGAGGAAGTCTCACAGTATGCATAAGCATAGACGAGGGACCAAAATAGGAATGGGAAAAACAAAATCAGATGATGTAGTCAACATATCGTGAGAACAAGAGTCGGAAAAAAGATGATTGAGACTCAAAAAATGTGACATCCATATACACATAGTACTTCTGAGTAGTCGGGTGATACAAACATTATCCACATTGGGTGCGCGAATATCCAACAAAGACACATTTAAGCACACTCGAGCATAAGTTATCCATACCAGAAGTTAAATCCTAAACAAAATTGACACAACTGAAAACACTATAGAATAAGCGAAATAACTCAATATCAAGTAGAAGATAACATAGATGGACCTCTCCCCCAGGGGTGCAGAAGGAATATGATTAATAAAATATACTACAGTTAAGATAGCATCTAACCACAAATACATAGGAATATTATGCTCCACCAGGAGAGTGCGTGCAACATCCAAGATGTGACGATTCTTTCTTTTAGTAACCCCATTTTGCTGAGAGGTGTGTGGATAGGTGGTTTGATGAATAATCCCTAAGGGTGCACACAAAGAATTTATACAAGAAGATATAAATTCTAAAGCATTATTAGTGCAAAAAGATTTGAGAATAATGGAAAACTGATTTTGAAATTCCAAAATGAATGTTTTAAGGACATCAGCAATAGACCGACTATCTTTTAACAAATATACCCATGACACTAGGGAAAAATCATCAACAAACACAACATAGTAATGATAACCAGAAATAGACGCAACCTTAGAAGATCCCCAAACATCACAATGAACTAGATCAAATAATTACTGACTAGACATTAGGGTAGAACGTTTAACGGCAGCGCAATGATGCTTACCCAACTGACATGACTTACATTGAAATGACTCGACCCGAAACCAAGGCAAATTCTGATGAAGATGACTAAGAGAAGGATGACCCAATCTGCAGTGCCATATGAGTGATGACTCAAAGTCTGAAAACAAAAGGTGTCAAACCACGAGCAATATCATCATGCACCAATGTATACACGGCGTCACAATGATTACGCCCTAAACCAATCCTCTCCCTATTCGCAGATCCTGAAAAATGTAGTAAAAACAGTCGAAGGCCACACTATAATTCAAATATTTGGTGATCACAGAAACGGATAGATTATTGATAGGAAATTCAGGTACAAAAAGAATATCACTTAGTCTAAGCTAAGAGGAAGCCTGCACAACTCCTTATCAAGACACTAAGCATGAACGCCCATTGGCAATTACCACAGAATAAAGAACAATAGAGAAAGATTTTGGGAAAAAAATTATACTTGTCATATGAGAGGAAGCCTCGGAATCAATAAGAGAGGAACTACAACTGGAAGCAAGAAAGTCATTACCTGAGGAAACAAGAGAAAAAAACCTAGGGTGTGAGAAGTTGTGCCCTATAGCTGCTAGAACCATGCAAAGTCAACCTAAGAGATAGTGACTAACTGTTCACCACCAGAAGTTGGTGATGGATTGGTCACCTCTGTACTAGCATTAGCCACTACCAGGCAACCATGTTTATCCCAACAATGATCCTTAGTATGGCCCATCCTTTAACAAAGGTACACACAAACCTACCTCGAGAATCACCAAGGGCGGCTCCTCGACCACCACAAGAGGAGCCTTTACCACATCCACAAGAAGCTAGGAAGACAGACTGGTCAGAGGATGCAATAGGTGACGGAGATGTGGATTTGGAAGGCAAGAGAAGCACGTGAGTGTAAACAGTAGCAAGATGAGGCATTCTCTCATAACTCATAATAGAACCCTTCACCTATTTCGCACTTCAAGAGGAAGTCCTGAAAGATATACGATGACTGCAACTTTATTCTGGTAATGACGAAGAGTAGACAAATTAAGAACTAACAGTGGTAAATATCTAGCTCATCTAATAGACTACGGATGTGAGTGAAGAACTATCCTAGAGAAACAGAGCAATTATTCGAAGACATGGCAAATAATGAATCACACTAGAGTTCAAGAGGGAGACAACCAAAGGTAGCCTTGCTGCATGAGATAGATGTAGATACCGCTTTGGTGGCAAAAGTAGATGCACTCACACGAAAGCTACATCTACTTGTAAGCAATAATCATGGTGCCAGCTTGAAATCTAGTGCCGTATTATTTTGTGAAACTTATGGAGTTAGGCATGGAGCATTTCAGTCCCACGATCAGTAAGCTCAGCGATGAGTTCCTATGGAACAGAGTTGATTATATCGGAGGAGGTCGGATGAACCCGGGAATAACCCAGTATAGCGAGTACCTATAACCCGGGGGATGGAGGAACCATCCTAACTTCTCCTGGAGTCAGGGTCAGCAGCAAAGGCCTCTCACGCAATAGAACTACCAATATTAGTCCCAACAACTACAACCTGAAAGGAAGATCTCCATTGAAGATATTTTTGCCAAGCATATAACTAGTAATGATGTGCGAATGGATGAGTTTTGTATGACATTATGAAACATTCAAGCATCAATCAAGAACATGGAAAATCAAGTTGGACAATTGGCAAAAGCTAGTACAAAAAGACTTCAAGGAAGCCTCCCAAGCAATACTGAAGCAAACCTAAGGGAGCAACTTAAGGCTATCTCACTCCGCAGTGGTAAGACCATTGAGGCAAGGGCCGCTCAAGGTCCCACTGTCATGATAGGAAGGGCAACCTTACAGGATGACCCTAGTACTTTATAGGAATCCATAGAGGAGGAAGAGGAAGTAGTTGAGTAAGAACCAAAAGAGTTATTACCAGCTCAACCCATAGTTCAAGAATACACAACCCGAGTTCCTTATCCTTCCAGACTAAAAGGCAATAAGGAGGATGTGTAGTTTAAGAAATTCATGGTTATCTTCAAGCAACTCCATATAAATATCCCCGAGTAGAAGCATTGTCCCTAAATGCCTAAGTATGCCAAATTATTGAAGGACTTGCTCACCTACAAGAGAAAGTTGGAAGAGGTTAACATCATAGCTCTTAATGGGAATTGTTTTTGCCATCGTAGATAAAAAAAGATGCCGATAAAGTTGAGAGATCCTAGCTTTATGATCCCATGTTTGTTGGGTAATGTCTTGGAAGAAAACGCACTTGTCAATTACAGAGCTAGCATAAACGTAATGCCATACACCACATACGTGAAGCTCATATTGGAAGAGCTAAGGCCGACAAGAATGACCTTATAGTTGGCCGATAGGGTCGAGTAAGGAGACTATGGGGGATTGTAGAAGATGTGCTCATAATTGTGGAAAAAAACTTGTCTTCCACAGTAGACGTTTGTAATTCTTGACATAGATGAGGATGTAGAGACCCCACTCATTCTTAGATGACCCTTCCTTAATACATTTAAGGCCCTATCAATTAGAGAGATGGAAAGGTGACATTTAAAGTGGGAGATGAAGAAGTGGTGTACCAAGTCCCACGTGCCATGAAGCACTCAATAAAACCAAGATGATGAATGTTATTTTGCACATGAACCTAATCTTTCTATGTATGATTTTATGTAGGATGCATTCATGGTGAACCCTCCTCTCAAAAATATGGAGGAGCAGCTTGGGGATGAACAAATACAACTAGAAAAACCATAACATCATAGGAACAATAGAGCGAGTAATGTGCAAGCTACATCAACAAAGAAGGTGTGGAGAAAGGTACAACCAAAAAAGGAACACACTATCAAGGTAACAAACTCCAACACTTTGCAAATAGGTAATGAAGGAAAGGCTTTCCTATATGCTCAAAGTAACCTATCAGAGCTGTCTTTAGGTAAAAGTAGGTACGTCAGGCTCATGACGTAAAACAAGCTCTTCTTGGGAGGCAACTAGAGTAATTTTCTAGGGTTTAGTTCATTTACTCTTAGTTTTCAATGCTAGTCATTAGTTAATAAAATACAAAAAGTGGTAATCAACATAAATGTGTGAAATTGGCTCACCCCCACTTTGAATTTTATGAGCAAAAACATGATTGGGGAATCTTAGTACTATCAATAAGAATTGTTTTTCATGCCCTTTTTACAGGGGAAAATCTTTAGTTTTTCACTACGAGCATCACAATGGGCGTGGTAAACCCGTTATACCCATTGTGATGTTCAGGCAGAGAGATAGACTTATCTGGAAAATTGATTAAGCCCGCAATAGGCTTACAACAGCCATTGTGATGGCCATGGTGATTTACAATGCCAGTTCCATAGAGCTTGCCGTGACTCTGGGTTTTCCAGAGGTTTAGTATAGCTTCACCACGCCTGTTGTCCAGTTGTGATGAATACAACGGGCCCTAGAACGGCCGTTGCTAACACTTATAATTTTTCGAGCCCCTAAGCGAGTTGACAACAGCCCATAACGAGGCTTCTAATGGCCGTGGTGCCTCGAAGAGAGCGAGCGCATGAACAACGGGCTGTTGTTTAGCCATTGTTACTAACATTACGAGGCGATATAGGGTTCTGACGGCCGAATCTTGGTTTTTCTCAATAAAACTCACTTTCCCTCTCGTCACTTTACTGAAAGACCCTTCTCGATCTTTTACCTAATGATTCCAAGGGGCTTGGGTTTGTTTCAGCTTGATTTAGCACCGCATCCACTCGATTCTCACAGCAAAAAACTCTCTTTTTTTGGCTAATTTCATAAGAACCCTTCCAAACCTTTTAAATCATGATTTTATAATGTTTAAATGGCATGAAATTGTTTAATGATGCTTGGTGAATGTTTTTATGTAAATTTCCATCAAAATAGACCAATGTACAAAAATGTTTTAATCATGGCCGGGCATCATCACAGTCGTTCCTTGATAAACAATGGCAGTTGTGATGACCGTTATATTTAAACACTAAACAAGGCGAAGATGAGCCACAATGGGCATTGTCCGCAATTGTGAGGCCGTTATGAGATTTTTCTCGCTCATCTCACCTCAGCAACACTTGACAACTAGAGAAGCCCATTGTTGGTTAGCCGTTACTCTATTCGAGGACATAACTATGCACCACAGCCATTGTGCGCACATGGTGGCCCTAGTAAATTGCACAGTTGAGCTCTTGAGTCACATAACGGACCATTATTTACCTATTGTAATAATCCATAGAGATATCACGGCCTTGGTAATGAGCATTGTGAGACCATTATAGTCATATAACAGCCATGATGTACCTGTTGTATACCCATTGTCCTTTTCTGTATTGCATTTTTTGTATTCTATTGATTAATTTTTTGTAATCTTTCTGAATTGCAGTGTATGGGTCAAAACAAAACTGCTAGTGGTCCCTAGGTAGAGGCCGAGAAGAAAAAAAAGACCGGAGAGCCTTCTCGGCCATCAGTACTATGGTTCAACACAGAACCCACTACAGGAGTCTTGTCGATTAAAGATTTATTGAAGGATTAGTCATTGACTGGCAGACTTTGGAATGCATAGGTCTCACCTATGACATACGAGATCTTATTTCGAGTATAAAGGTGGGGAGCGGTTTCTTTTCGACATTCTAGAGCGGACTTTACGGGAGCTAACATTAGAGGTAATAAGTTCGTTGGAGTTGGATAGGACAATCATTAGCCTAAGGCACCATAAGACCATCAGTTTCTAGATATTCGGGGTGGAGTACCTGATGTTGTACACGAAGTTCTCTGTGGCAATGGGGCTTATCGACACAAAGTACACTCACACTAAGTTGTACTGCCAGCTCCATGTCAACCTGGCGGTCTGCTTGAGTGTTGATCAGGTCTAAACCTTGATACTTTGAGGCCACGAGGCATACATTTCTAGGATCTCAAAGGCGTCTTCCCTAGGACGTCCTACTTTCAGGTACCTCCACGCTATCCTATCTCGGTTGTTGACCAGGCGAGGAGATAGCACAGGGGTTGTAAACCTCTAAGAATTGCATTTCCTATGGTGCATGGTAGAGCGGGAGGCGATTCACATCGGTCACGCGCTAGCTTGTTAGTTGAGACATCAGTCTAAAGACCCCTGCCTTGCGACCATATTCATTGGTCCGTACATTAATAGGCTTGCACAGGAACTTGGTTTTATTGATCGCTACATAGGTATGGATTATGTAAGGGGCATGCAGCCGCTCGGAGTCACCATGCTCTGGGCATGCGCATGATTGAGCGGCATGACACAGCCCACGTGGTGTAGTACTAGGTGGTCCATGGGTCAGACTTTGAGTCTTCGGATAATAAGGAGTCTCTTCCGAAGACCACCACCATCGTAGTTCCCTCAATCTCTGCTCTAGCTCCTTCTACTGCTCCTCCTCCTCCTACGATTGCCGCACCAACTCTATCAGCTCTTAACGAGCACTTGACCCGTCTCGAGCAGGGTTAAGTGAGGATTCAGGGTCTACTTCGACAAATCCTTGTATATGCAGCGTCAGGACCTCTCAACCACTCAGGCACCTACATCACCCACCGTTACAACTCCAATGGCACCGGAGTCTCCCCCTCCCCCCGCCTTCACCTACATAACTAATACTTCACCGATTGTATACTGCGCCAGACTTCCCATGGTTGACTCCACCATTTTGATTTGATATACTACTTTTGTACTTTTATATTTCAGTACATTATACAAATTAGTACAATAAGGAACAGTTGCCCTGCTGCTTTTGTACATTCTAATATTAGTGGATTTTATTTTATAGCAGTACA
This sequence comes from Dioscorea cayenensis subsp. rotundata, assembly GCF_009730915.1. Lineage (NCBI taxonomy): Eukaryota > Viridiplantae > Streptophyta > Magnoliopsida > Dioscoreales > Dioscoreaceae > Dioscorea > Dioscorea cayenensis. The sequence continues at coordinate 13,618,939 of NC_052477.1, read as the reverse complement.
TAGTTTTGTTTGTTATGTATTTAACTACTCTTTTTCAAAGAAATAATCTTGCTACCCTATCGTTTGATTGTTCCCCGTACTACTTAAACTCTATACTTAGTTTCCTGAGATTAAGTACTTATCATGTATTTTGTTTTTATTTGTTTTATTTGCTTGAGGACAAGCAAACACTTAAGTATGGGGATATTTGATAAGTGCTAAACTAATCATATTTTCTATATCATTTACACTACATTTAGAATGAAATTGTACTTTTTTAGCATCTCATTAGTATGAAATTTTTATTCTTTTTGTTCACAACAACCTTTATTTCGTTTTTAGGAAGAAATAAGTGAATTCGAGGATGTTTTGAAGCAAAATGCAGCAAGTTGCTAAATCAGGGCTACACCACAACTCACAACATGTGGTATGGCAACACACAACACATGTTATCTATACTTACCACTACCATGATCAAACCGTGGCAGCATGAGCTCACTGGTAGCAACATAGAATCCATAACGGCCTTATAACGGCCATTGTCAAGACACATAATCCCAAAGATCATGCCAGGAGGCAACTTGGAGACTAAGCAATAACTTACTCACAACGGGCATCACAACGTCTGTGGTGAGGCCACGGCGGAGCCAATTAATATAAATACCCCAATATTCTCTAAATTTAGTGAGACAGGATTTCTAGAGATTTCAGTGATGGGAGACAGAGTTTCTTCGAGATTCTAATAAATTCTGGCGGATTTCTCCAGAGCATCATCCAAGAAGATCGTGCATGATAGGCATCTTCAAAGATCATTGTTGTACCTTGTCCTAATTTTAGACCTCGGGCCTCTTTAAATTCTTGTGAATGTATTAAGGATAAAATGGTCATTTAGCACTAGTGGCATCCTTGCATGTTTGCATTGTAGCTTTTATGTGAGAATTAGCCAAAAATAAGGGGCAATTCAGTCTTTTGGACTATTTTCTTTTTATTTTCTATTAGAAGGTCATTTTGCTCATTTCTCTTGTTAGAAAAAAAAAGAGAAAGGATATGAAGCCCAGATGGCTTCTCTTTCTCTCATTCTTTCTTTCTTCTTCTTCTTTCTTTTTCTTCTTCTTTCTTTCCGCAGAGCATCCAAAACTTTGGAAAAAACTCTCCGTTGAGCTTTTCCATGGATCAAGAAGAAGAAGAAAGAAAGAAGAAGAGAAAGAAAGAAAGAAAACTCTCCGGTAAGCTTTCTTTCGTATTCAATCATTTTTGAAAATCTTCGAAACCTAGAAATACCCCATGGATCAAGTTATTTTTTTAAGCTCAATTCAAAGCCGGTGTCATTACTATTCACTTGTGTGAATGTTTGTAAAAGAAATTTCATGATTTGGTGATTATAAATTGGGAAGAAACCATTGGTTTAAGGGCGGTTTAACTTTAGCAATTCCTTAATTATCTGTAGCAATCCTCAGGGTTTCTTTAGTAGCACCCAAAAAAATTTTCAGCCTTTTTCTTGTATTTCTTTTTCTCCAAATCAAAGCCCTTATTACTTGAAATTCATTGGAAATACGTTTCCTCCAATTTGAAGTCATTTGGGTCCAAAATGACATCATTTTGCCCTAAAACCCTAGAGTTACATGCTTGATATGTAACATTGCATTCGCATGCATTTTAGTTTTTTATTCTTGTGTTTATTGGTTCTTGGATTTCCTACTTGTATCTAGGTGGTGAAGCATCCTCCAAGGGGAAGGAAATTGCCAATCCATGAGTGCTTCTCAAGGTGATACATCTGGTTCTGTGTGTGATTAAATCCATACTTTCATAGATTTAATAAGAGTATAACAATATTTCTTTATGTTTTTTTATAACATATTTCTGATGGAAAATCATATTTCATTTGATATGTATATCGAGAATGAAGTTATTTTGGCGAGAGATAAATGTAGTATACTTATACATATTTATTTTTGGGAGAGGCATGTTTGTATGTGTACATATTCAGATGCAAATGGAATATGATTTGATGTATATATATTTAATCGGACATTTTGGATGTTGGATTCCATGAGTCGGAATTAGAAAAGAATTTTTATTATTGTATTTGGCTTTGATGGTGACTACAAACTTTAATCCGACACTGCAGTGGGGGTTCCACGGTCTGACCTAATAGGAGGCAGTGTGATCAACCCTGAGTTTACCCCGGTCAAGAGGTATGTAGATCCATTGACAAGGATTCTTTTATGTAAGAAACCCAGGGTCACCACATAGGGATCTCAGTGGCCAACACCAAGGAAGGCAATATTTTGAATTTTAAAAATTTTAAAACACCTTGGTAGTCCTGGATCTAGTCGTGACCACGATTAGCTCGGGAATTGTTTGAGGCCGACTGTATTTTTGAGTTGTGTTCAATGTGTTGGAAAATGTGACTTACCTATACTATTTATAAATAATTGTGTTAACAGTTAATCTGTTGAATACTTGGAGCTACCTTTTTACATTATTATTGTGATAATTACTATTTGAAATGCTTTATTACTCTGTTATATCTATGTTGTTACCACTCACTAGGTAACATCTGTTACTCAGCACTCTCATTTCTTCTTTGTCAGGCTGCAATGTTGGACTCGGTTGTGCTAGGCAGACAGTAGAGTGACCTACCTTTTCTCCATGTTTAAGTTAGTTTGCAGTGTGCATGTAAACTTTATGGATCTACTAGACTTAGCTTTTTGTGTAGCGTTTCTTATATTTTTGTACTTTCTCCGGTTGTATTTGGAACCACGGTCGGTTTTCATTGTTGGTATTGTCTTCTTCTTTAGTAAGTTGTGTTAACAGGTTTGTTTTGAGCCTTACGGTGACTAGGAGGTAGGATGTTGTAGGGCTCACTCCTTGTTGTCGTAGTGATTGCCACATGCCCGGCTAGGTCAAGGTGTGACAATCATCATCAGAGGGGCGTGAGTAATACACATTATCAGAAAATCTTGGGATCCTCTAATCCCTCTCTCTAGAGAACTATTAGAGGAAGTTAGTCTAATAATACATTAAAAGCTTATTTATTCTTTATTTGGTCTTGTGGTTCTCTCGTGCTTTGATGCTTTGTTTTGTATGATCCATAAGAACCTAATTTTAGGGGAATTGTATGTCTAGATCTCTCGATTATTATTTATAAATCTTGATTGATTAATATAAATTGCTCTAGTTTCGTAATCATTGCATGCTCTTAATTGCTTATTATTGTTGATGAGGATGAGGATTATACACCCCCATATTGATGATGCCCATGCCATGATAGATCTATGCATGTTCTAAGAGGTTAGGCATAGCTAGGATTTTGGATTAGGGATTGATTATCCCTTAGGATTTGGAGTCCGACTGGTCTTTTCTTGTGGAATTCCGACTTAAGGCAAATAAAGGATGCTTTGAGGTAGAAGAGATTCCATCTTAAGTTCCTAGTGAGTTTAGACCTAGTCGCTATGGCTTATTGGGGCTAGTAGGCCTTTGAATTTCCCTGGTTCGAACCTAGAACATGATTGACACTTAATGCCTACCATAATTAATGATCAAGATAACTTTTAGTACATACTCCCAACTACTTCTCAAAGTGTTTAACATCATCTCCAAAGCTGTATTGTTTAATAGTGTTGTACAAGTAAACTAAAGAAATGGGTGTAAAGCGATTAGGGCTATTGATTAAGTGAAAAGGAAGTAATAGGAGCCTCTCACCATTCCTGGTGAAATACAACCCTCGTGTTCATCCATGAGGTATTACTTACGGACCAATTATAGTATTAAGTGCATACTTTCATGCTTATATATTTGCATAATTTAGATACCCATAACGAGTTCGTCAATTAGTCTAAGGCGCTACTTCATATTAGTGTTTCTATCATAATTTAATTCCCTACATCTTTTTCATCCTCTCTCCATCCTTTTTTCTTCTTCTTTGATTCGTAGATTAAAACCTTTCCAAATCTTCGATCCAGTTAGATATTAGAGGAGTAATTAGTACTAAGAGATTCCTAGTCCCTGTGGATTTGACTACTCAATCCTATTGGGTACACTTTACTACTTCTTACGACTTTTGTACTTGCAGATATACAAGGGGCATATCAAGTTTTTTTGGCGTTGTTGCTAGGGACTGCCAACTTTTTAAGAGCATTAGGATTCTAGTAATCTAGCTATATTTTTTTACTTTTTCTTATTTATATCTTAATTCTCTTTTCTTATTTCTTTTTCTGACTTTTCTTTATTCTTTTTCTGACTTTGTATTGCCGGAGGTAGCTCTTCTTCATTATCTAGCCCTGATCCAAACATCAAATGGACTTTACATAGGAGATTGAGACAAGTGAATCTTAGAGATACATGGTTAGTTGAAATCAGTGTTGAGGTAGATCAAGAAGCACCAATGGTCATAAATAAGTAAAGTATTTTAGACTATGCAATGCCGAATTTTGAAGGATCTGGCTCTAGCATCATTCTTCCTCTCGTTGAGGTGAATAATTTTTGAGTTGAAGCTAAATTTTATACAGATGGTTCAACATATGTGCCAATTTGATGGATTTCAAGATGAGGACCCTTATCCCCATTTGACGAGTGATAAATGCCTAAATGTGTGTATTTTATACATATATTTATTGTGTTATTTATGTATTAATTGATGAATCGATGTTGTTTTCGTGGTTTAATTGGTCTTATTCTCGTTACAGGCCTCAACGATGCCCAGGTGATCTCGATGACGCAAGTGAGAAAGAAATCAACACCGAAATTGACTTTTTAGAGCCAGACACTGTAGCACTAAGGAGTTAGGAAAAGGCGAAGTCTCAGGATTTGTTGACAGTCTTTCTGGCGGTTGTGAAGACACCTATAAACCAACGTAAGAATGGTCAATTTACTGCAGAAGTTATTGTACCTGGTTTACTGTAGTAGTACTGTAGCATTTCCTATAGCACTTCACAGAAATTTTGGCAAAAATCCCGAGGCTCTTTCGGGTTCCTTCATGGCCATGAACCATACCGTGAAGCCATCCTGAGAGAGGTTTTAAAAGGAATTTTAAGGCTTTTTGAGCTATTTATCAACCCTCACCTTGAAGCTCTCAACCCCATAATTCAAATCTGAGGTGAAAGAAGGTGATTGAAGATATTTTTGAAGAGGAAATCGACTGGATATGCATAATTTACAAAGATCCACCCTTGATCCTACTTGTAGAAGCTTGGATATGACGAGGGAAGCCGCCCCCATTGCGGCCCGTGTGGAAGCTTTTCATGCAATCCGAAGCGTCATTTAGTTTCTAATCTTTAAAAAAGTTTTACTTATGATTATTTTAGTTATTTTCATCATAATGAACTTTATATTTTCTTGTATGAATAGTTAAGCCCCAAGGCCACTGGATGCCCGTGAACCTTGGGGTTAACTTGCTTGTATGAATCCTTAGTTTCCTTTGAATACATGTGGTTTGATTTTGTTATTCAAGCTTTATGTTGCTCGATGTGTTGAATTGCATGAAAACTCTGTGGTTTGACTCCTAGTTTGTACTTGGATACGTAGGATGCGCCCTCATACTAGACTCACTTAGCTTAAAAGGGATCCATGTTCAAATACACTGAGGGATTTGGGTATTTTGTACCCCTCCAACCATTAGGGATGAACCTAGATATGTGTTTGACCCTAATTATAGAATTCCCTATCCCCATTGCAATCGTAGGAGGATTTGGTCAGAAGAAATTCCAGACCAATACTCATACAGGATTAGCGGTAATCACCGAGGGATTTAAAATTACCTATTTTAGGAATATCTTGGTCAAAAATCATCACAGCTTTGTAACCATAGCATTCTTCATGCATTAGTGGCCCCAAGGGAATCTGCATCCTTGACCGTCCTTTCCTCCAGATTTCTCACTCTTTCATTCTGCCATATTTGCATCCTTCTTTAGTAGTTTTTATTCCCTTTTGTTAGTTTAGGACACTCACACTTTTGATTTGTAGGCTAAACAACAAGTAAAAGGGAAGTAAGGGTAGCTCCTTAGCCTCATGGAATACGACTCCCATGTCCCTCATAGGGTATTACTTGGTGACCCCGTGCACTTGCAGGTGTTCACATCAACGAGCTTTCTTGAGATTTATGACATGGTCAAGGCTAACAATGTGTCTGAAGATACAGTTTACATTTGACTATTCCTTTTTTCTATTCGAGGAAGGTCCAAATAGTAGCTAAGTTCCTTGTTGTAGAGATCTATCACTACTTGGGCTCAATTAAGGAAGAAGTTGCTCACTCGATATTTTCCACCGGCCAAGATCACTAATAAGTGCCTGAGTGAACATATTTTTTTTATATGTTTTACATGCACTGAGCATCATTTTTATCATGTTTTATGTCTTATAAATTGTATTTGGTGGTACATTGTGCAAAGAGGATTGTGAAGGCTTTTTGGAGAAAAAGGAGGCAAAGATAGGTCAAGTTGGCACAATTAGGGAAGACTTTTTCTCGTAACACAAGGACCATGACACAAGCAGGCTCTATATACATGAAGGTGTGTGTCATAACATCAAGGAAGCCATCGATAAGTACTTGTGTATAAAGAATATGAAGTATTCTTTTCTCACACCGAGCATTACTTTTCTTAGATTTAATCGCTTATAGGTCTTTGGAATGGTTATATAGTCTTTGACACAACGTTCCTTCGGAAGATAGTTATTGGGGGAGCTTTCGTTGACATCGATTCGGCGAGGTGTGCCCTAGGCTTGATGAGGGAACCCTTGGAGAAGACCAGGTAACTCCATAAGACGTTCAATACAGACTATAAGGGGGTTTTACTTATGGGTTACATGCTTTTAAATTCGATTTCATTATTGAATGTATCTTGCTCCAGAGAGAGCTAAACCCCTAGTGGGTGCTTGGACTTGTAAACCCTAGGATGATTTTGTTTCATTGAGCTTTAATTATGTTTCTTTAATTATGTTTCTTTAATTAATGTTTTTAATTGAGTTCCAACCTTGAATGCCTGTTGAATCTATTTTCCTTTTGAGTGACACTAGGGTTGAGAATCTATCTTGGTAATCCTTGTGGATGAGTGACACACCAGGAGGGTTAGACAAAGCTAGGTTGGAGATGGTCGAGAGGGTGAGTTGAGAGGTAGCGGAACGTTCTCTTTCCCTTCTGATGTGATTTATCCTACCTCCACATTCCAAGAGTTCTTTGCGATCACAATAGAGTGAAGTGCTTAGAGACAAACTCCACTGGGGCTTAGTTGAGTGAGCAACAGAGTGAAGTGTTGAAGTAATCCTTAGTGCTGGGGCTTAATTATGACTAGGGGTCTTTCGCCTGGACCAAAGGGTTAGATCTATATTAGGGAATAGGGTTTATGACTTGGAGTCCCAAAATCTTCATGCAACCCCACACAGTGTGAGGCGTCGAGAGTATCCCTTTCCGCCGGGGCATAGTGTGAGGGTTAGTCACAGTTGACCTTAGGTTTGGGACCGTGTGTCTTAGGATTTCCATGACTCATTAGATATCAGTTAGGAGACATAATGATTGGTATTGCACTTGAAACAATAGTCCTAGAGTGAACAATGTCCGGGTGCCCTATTTTCTATCGATTGCCTCTCTAATTATTCTATTGCGTCTCTTTCTTCTTTACTTTATTTCTATTTGCATTGATATTGTTCACACCACTCTTAAATCATCTTCATTATAGTAAAATAGCAATATTTGTGTTTTTAAGCACTATTCCATGTGGATACGACTACCCATTCACCAGCGTACTTTATTAGTTTGACAACCTGTGCACTTGCGGTACACATACGCAAGGGGTGTGTCAGCCACCAATGACCTAGCTTCAGAGAGGAATCCATCAAGACGTTGAAGCTACCCATCGAGGCCATCATCACAAATTCAAGGGGGTTTATTTCCATTGCTTTTACAAATTTTTACTTCATTATTTGTTTTGCAAGTCGCTCCATGTGGAGCTAAACCCAAGAGGGAATTTAGGCATGTGAACCCTAGGATTTTATTCTTTGTATTGATTTATATTGTTGTTTCCTTTTAATCCGAGTTAAGTTGAGTATTAATCTTGTGTTATTAATGCTTGCTTGTTTGATTGGTCAATTACTTAATTGGTTCACATTGATCTATTCACCTTGGTGAGATAGAGGTCTCCATTAAGGTTAGAACTTCAAGATTAAAGAGGGTTAAGAGGATGAGTCATGAGATAGTGGAGTGTCCCCTTTCCCCTTCAATTGGTGTATTCTATCTCCGTATTCCCTATGATCTAAGCAACCATATGTGGTGTGAGGTATTGAGAGAGTTCTCTGCCTAGACTTTATAGGGGTTAGAGACCTTTCACCTAGATGTTGGGTTAGGTCTATTTTTAGGAATCGGGTACACTGTTTGGAATCCCTAAATTGCTTTACAGTCATATATGGTGTGAGGTGTTAAGACTAAGAGATTTCTCCACCAGGACCTCATAGGGGACTAGTTTCTGTAATCTAGAAGAAGGATCCGATTATCTTTGGATTTCCATGACTTAACTAGCTCGGGTTAGGAACACATTGTGAATATTAAGCTTAATGTTTGAATCCTAGGTGGCATTCCCCAAATACCTCCTTTTTCATTAATTGTGACATCCTCTTATTTTACTCTTGCTTATTTACTTGTGACATTCATCTTTCTGTGAATTAGTTCATCACATCATATTCTTGATCATTGGACTAGATAACTTAGAAGTAATAATTACTAATACTCCTGTTCCCTATGGATTCGACTACCCGACCCATTGGGTACATTTTATTACTTGAGCGACCCATGCACTTGCAAATACATGCAAGAGGTGTGTCAATCACCAAGCTAAGAAGTAACATCTCTTCCTATAGGTGATTGGAGTTGGAGACTCATTAGAATACATAGGAGAGATACAAAGATATGTTAAGGAATTACTTGTAGCACAACATTGTTGAGTCGATGCAAATCCAAATGTTTTATAACAGGGTTGAATGTGACGACCAAACATATGCTTGATGCAGACCGTAGGGGATCATTGTGCAGTAAGCAACCTGAAGCTACACAGAACTTGATTGATGAGATGGCTACTAAAGGATATCAATGGAGTTCCGAGAGGAATAAAGCGGCTGGAATTTACAAGGTAGTTCTTGACTACGTTGGCGTCACAAGTGGAAACAATCAACAAGAGGTTGGATTCAATGCAAATACCTTCCCAAGCCCCAGTTATGAGTTGTGAAGTGTGGAAGTCACAAATCGAACAGAGTTCCCCTCTACTGATTTGAGGATCGAACTATCAGAGAAAGTTGATTTTGTTGGTCAGAACAACCGGTACCAAAATAATCCTTACAACAACAACTATAATGCCCGGTGGAGGAACCACCCTAATTTTTTTCATTGAGTTAACCAGGACAAGGGCAAGGGATACAAGGACAACCAAGACCACCCCAACCTCAATTTTTCTTGAGAACTCCCTCAAAATGGAAAAGGGCCCTCCCTTGAGACACTTCTTGCATGAGATATCCAAGCCTAGGATGTTCACCTTATAGGATATGACTCCTTGCGAAATTTGGAACACCAAGTATCACAAATTGCCAAAACTCTTGCTGAACAATGTTAAAGTTCTCCCCCAAGAAATACCAAACTCAACACAAGAGAGTTCCTCAAGGCCGTTATATTAAGGAGTGGCAAGGAGCTACCTTCTTAAGTTTAAGAATCTAAAAATAAGGCTGAAGATCATCAGAAAAGTGCAAAAATTTCTAGGAAGAAACCATTGGTTATAAAGGTTGATAAAGAGACCAAGGATGAGGGTAAGGGTAAGAAAAGTTTGCAGGAGTGTCGACTCAAGCTACCCTATCCGACCTAGGTCAAGAAGGACCAAAAAGATGAGTAATTCAAGAAATTTTTAGAGATGTTCAAGACTTTGCACCTCAATGTCCCTTTTGTGAAGCCACTTGCTCAAATGACTCGATATGTAAAGTTTCTCAAGGAATTGCTAACCAACAAGAGAAAATTGGAAGAAGTGTTGACGGTAACACTTAGTGAGGAGTGTTCTTCAATCCTTATTAATAAGCTCCCAAAGAAAGAGAAGGATCCTGGGGGATATATCATTTGTAATATTGAGAGACTTGTTGATGAGAAAGCACACACCGATCTTAGGGAAATCATTAATGATGAATGTACAATGTTCATGTATTTTATATCATTTTGTACACTCATTTGGCTTGTATTAGAATCATATCATGGAATTCGACACTAAATCTATTATGTTTCACATTCTTAGGCTTCTGGTAGCAATTACAAATGAGAGACAACCATAAGAATTATTCTATACCTTAAACGAAGAAGTTGGAGCTCTCTCGGCATCATTTGAGTAAGGACAAGGCAAACTGGGCGGCTTACAGGCAGCTTACGGTCTACCTTACAATCATAAGTACTTTTGAGAGAACCTTGTGAGCACACTTATTCCTATAAGGACGAGTTAGAGCCAAACCTGAGGACCTTACAGGCAAGGCTTACACCTATAAGGATGCCCGTAAGGACCATCCAGATGAATTTGCAACCATATCTTATGCCCGTAAGGACGGTCGCAAGAAGCAGCACAATAAAGTTTACTGGTCCAGCGCTACGGCCATAAGTCGGAACATAACACAAACGAAGACCTTATAGATATGACTTACAGCTGTAAGTGTTCTGTAAGGCCCATTACCATCTTCTCTAGCCACGTCCCTTATGCTCGTAAGCAGCCCATAAGCGATACAATTATAAATAGATATTGTGAGGATTTTTAGGATATTCTTAGTTTTTCTTTGGGGCTATTCTTGGAGGCAAAGTGAGAGAAGTAAGGAGGAAAATCTCCATGGCTCAGGAGGCTATTCCAAGGAAGATTTGGATCCACATTCAAGGGAACTGGAGATCATATACGTTAAGCTCACCATAGTGGCATGCGTGGAAGCTTTCGTAGGATTTCTGTGGAGATCCTCCTATAGCATGATTGAGAAGAGGGTTTTCCATGTTTTCTCTCATTTTTTGTACCTTAAGTGCTTGCCCTGCATTAATGGAGGGATACTTTGTTAGATATTTGGGCATACTAGAACTCTAGGGTTTATATTTTGACATTAGTTGTTGGATCATATGATTTAATTGTTTTCCTAATTACAATCATCTCTATTTGAATATAATTGTGTGTTTGATTACTTGGTTGTTAACGATGGAAAAGCCCTAGTTATCATACTTGATGTGCAATCATATTTATTAGAGGAAATTGTGAGTAAGCCTGGGTATAGGGTACTTTAGAGGCTCTATTTCCCCGCTCTCCTAAGTGAGTTGATGTTTATCTCTGTGCTCTTTGCAATCATGTGCGATAGATTTTAGAAAAAATTACATTTCTACTTTATATTCTGATTAGGGATAATCTCTCTCTTCACAAGGGAGATTAGCTATTCATGAGATAACCATTAGTTAACAGTATGGTTTCATCTAATGTTATTGCGATTGTATGGATGTCTGTATCAACTCTACACTGATTCAGTTACTCTTCACCCCTGGAAAGGGGATTTAGTATAATTCTGGAAACTTGTCGGTTTAAATAGGATTGTATACATAGACAACCTTTGTCCTATACTTCATAACACTAAAGGGATGTTATGCCCGTACATTGTTTCTTCCCTTGATTTCTCTCTAGCTTTTTACAGTATTTCTTGCTTTTGTTTTCTCTAATTCACATACTTATCACTTCGTTAATTAGGTTATCTTTCAAAATTAGGGTTATCAAAGTATTCGCTCTCTTCCCTGTGGACCGACACTCGCTTTTACACACACTATTATTAAACGATCGGCACGTACACTTGCATTTTTTTATCAATTAACATCATGCCTCATGTGATCTTCCGTAAATTGGGGCTTGGAGAGCCAAAGCCGACCACAATGGTACTTTAACTCACCGATAGGTCCACTCGTCACGCATGAGGAATCATTGAAAATGTTTTGGTGATGGTGGACAAATTCATCTTTCTGGCAGATTTTGTGATCTTAGACTTAGAAAATCATGTGAAAGTCCCATTTATCCTTGGAAGATAGTTCTTGGCCATATCTCAAGCTTTAATTGATGTGAAAGATGGTCAGATGGTTTAAAGAGTAGGAGATTAAGAAGATGTGTTCAAGCTCTGAGACACTATGAGCCACTCTACGGATATTGATGATGCTTGTAATTGATTGGATGTTATTGATGATTTTGTTGTTGAATATGTGTAGGAGACTTGGATGAAGGATGATGATACACCCCTTATGCATGACCAAAAGTATACTAGTTGTATAAGTAGTAAAGTATATCCAAATGGGTCAGCAATGAATCCATAGGGACTGGTATAGTTTTCGATAGTCATTGAATCCTTAATATCTAGCTGGATAAAAGATTTTGTTGAATCTTAATTCTAAATAAAAATAAAAAGATAAGAAAAGGAAAGAGAAGGGGGTAAAGAGAGATGGGATTTGGTTAAGAAGAGATTAGTGGGAAGGACAATATCCCAAATTAATCTCCTCGATGAATATACTGACTTAAGATATGATTAAATGGTACATCTCCTCGAACATGGTTAACACTCTATGGAGCGTTTGATAATGTACGACATTATTCTATATTCGGTGCGGACTCAACCCCTTCCTTAATGTGTGCCATAGCTAGATGGATATATCGATCATCATGTAGACAACCTGAAATACAACTATTGTTAACATGCTTTCCCGACAATAATTACAACTACGGGGAACATGTCCACTAAGTTTTATTCAGTGCAACTAGCGACAATTACCACGCTTAAGTTTTTGCAACATGCATATCAAGACAATTAACAAAAAATTTTTGCAATCAAGATAAACAAAAATGGGAATCACAAGGAAACCTCAATAATCAAAGCATCAAAGTCAATACATCAAAAGTTGAGGTTCACAATTTGGGGCACCAAA
>NC_052477.1:13578913-13605023 GCF_009730915.1 Dioscorea cayenensis subsp. rotundata | reverse complement strand
ATTTAAACACTTATCACACCTCTCTAATTAGGTCTGCAACTACCTCCCTCTTTTTGCCCTGAAAAAGCTCTCTCTTTTCTCCAAAATTGACTTTAAATACCCTGTCCAATGATTGCACACTGTCATGGCTAGGTTACCCACGGTCATGCATCTCTCTGTCATCATCCAACCAGATCTTCTAATATGATTTCCAACGATCGTGGCTGAATGATTCCCATGGCCGTGCATGTCTCTGATTTTCTGGAAGCTTGTCTAGGCTATCCTTTCCATGGTCATGGCTAAGTTTCCAACGGTCATGTGCTTCTCTAGCTTTTGAACAAAATTCCTTCAAGTCTTTCCCATGGCCATGCATGTCCCTGGTGTTGTTTCAATTTGTTCACCACAGCCATGGCGAATGATCCCAACGGCCCTATACCCCTCTGAACTTCCGCGGAACTTGTCATTTTAGCTTCTTTTCTTCAACCAATGCTCATTAACCACCCTATCTGCGAAAGTAAACAATAACGATACAGATGAGCCCATAAATTTACAAGAATCATGCGTTTAATTTACAAAATGCTCACTCAGAACATGTCATAACAAACACTTATCACTGGTTTCACCATTATGGTCTCCACCAATTTTTCTTATTATTCTTTTATCAATTAAATCTATCATACATTGTAAATGTTATGCTATTCTAGTTTTGGAATAGGTGATTGAATATTTTAATATAATTTTATCTTTAAATTCTCTTAGACCTTGATTCATTTGTTCTAATTCAACCAAATTTTCTTGATCAATTTCTTTCTTCCTACTTCTATCTTTGTATCTTGAAGTCATTGTTTGTTATTTTGACGAGTTATTTGAATCATTCTACTAAGTTTATTTGCCAAGAAATTATCAATTTTTTTTATATGTTCTATAATCACATTAAAGACATTCCCTATTATATAATCAACAAATCTTAACTATCTATTAGTGGATAATTTATTTTCAAATTTCTTATGATATAAAGAAACCATAGCTTGATAGTTACTTCTGATTGTAAATTCAGAGGTGTATTTTACGAACAATTTAAATTTTCTAAAGCTTTAATTGCCGCTAATATTTTTGCATCTGTGCTAGAAATGGTTACATTATAAGTTCCACTATCATGTTTATTTACTTTTTCTTCCTTAATATTACTTTCTTTAGTAGGCCTAAATTTCAACACTACACCCCATCTTCAAATGATCATCTAATTCTATTATCAAATAAGCCTCTGGAGGTGGTAACTCAAGGGGTTTTATTTTCCTTACTACATTTTTATTTTTTGAACAAATTTATTATCTTCATTGTTGAAAGATAAGTGCTTAAAGGAATATATTTTATCATTATTATTCTTTATAGCACTTTGCATGTAATTGTTGAATATATGATTGAATTGGTGCTTAATTAGCTTCTATTTTGTATTCATGCTAGAATAAGAACATATTGATCCAAATCACTATTTATGAGCACTGTTACGGTCATAAGTCCGAGCATGAGAACCTTACGAGCAATTGTTATGATCATAAGGGTTACTATAGCAGCCATAAGAACCCCCATTCCTGAGTTATAAAATCCAGAAATTAGGGCTTTTAGGGGGATCTTCTTTACTACTCTTTCGTCATCCTTTGGGTGGAAATTTTGGGGATTTTTCCATTAGATATCTTTCCGGAGAAGGAAAAAAACAAGAGTGAGAGATTGGAAGAAGGTTCAAAGTTGCAAGGAAGCCATTTGTGGAGAGATCTCAGAGGTGATTTTTTGGGGAATCTTCAAAGAACTTCATCCATACAAGGAGATTGCAAGCTTTAAGGGAGTTTTGTTATTCTCTTTATGTATTTTATTCCATTTGGATTGGATTGTTGTTCTCCAATGATGGGGAACTAATTTTCATGGTGTTTGTGCATAGTTAAACTCTAAGGTTTATTTCATTGACATTGGTTGTTGGATCTTTGATGCTTTCATTGTTTTTCTAATTGTAATCATTTCTATTTGAATCTAATTGTATGTTTGAATGATTGGTTGCTAATGAGGCAAAAGCCCTAGCTATCATACTCAATGTGCTTGGTGACGAGAAGAAATTCCCAATTAGCATAGACACGCCGTAATTTAAGGAGACTACGAGTAAGCCTCTTGTTAGGGTACTTTGGAGACCCCATCCTCCTCAATCCTCCTGAGTGAGTTGGTGATAATCTCCATGCTCTTTGCAATCATGCAGAATAGATTTTAGGAGAAATCGCATCTCTACTCTATATTCAGATTAGGGGTAATATCTCTATATGGGGAAGATTATCTACTTAAGAGATTGTCATTAGCTGATAGTGAGGTTTCATAGAGTGTTAATACGATCGTGTGGATGTCTGTATCAACTCTACACCTATTCAATTACTCTTTGCCTGAGAAATTGGGATTTAGTATAATTCAGGAAACCTCTCGATTCAAATATTATTGCAAACCTAGACAACCTTTGTCATGTACCTTATAACCCTATAGGGATGTTATGCCCGAACATCGCTTTCTTTCCTGACTTTCCTCCTACTTTTTTATATTTTTCTTGCTTTTATTCTCTTTTGTTTAGACACACATTAGTCGATCACTTAGGCTATCTTTTGGGAATTAGTATTATTAATAGTATTCACTTTCTTCCTTGTGGACCGACACTCTGCTTTACACGCACTATTATTACGTGATCGACACGTACACTTGCGTCCCATCATTGAACCTTCTTTCTCCTATTTGTTTTGTTTTATTATATAAATGTCCTACTAATTGATTAAGGTTTGCTATGAAATTTCTGACATAATTAAGTTTTCCTAAGAAAGACTTTATTTGTATGTTAACCCTTCTAACTTATCAGGCATTTCTAGAATACTAGCTAACATATGTTTCTACAATTCTATTTGGCATTGACCTATTATTACTCCTAAAAACTCTATCCTTCTACATCCTATCTTCATTTATTTTTTCAGATAAAACAAAGCTATGTTGTTTACATTTTTGAAAGAAAGTAAGAAAATGTTCTACATGTTCTACATGTTCTTGAAGAGTTTTGCTAAATATTAAAATATCATCAATATAAGAAACAATAAAGTTATCATTTCTAAAGATATTATCCATTTTTCCTTGAAAATTTTGAGGAGCATTTTTAAGCCCAAAAGGCATAGTTTTCCATTCATAGTGGTCGTTAAGAGTAATAAAGGCCATCAATTTGCTGCTTTCTTCAATCATTTTTACTTGCCAAAAACCAATTTCAAATAAAATTTGATATATATATACATGTATTCTTAATTTTTATTTATTAAAGATTCCTTGTTTGGTAATGGATATTTATCGTCTTCTGTATTATCATTTAATCTTTTATAGTTAAACACCATTCTACTCTTTCCTTTATTATTTCACTATATTTATTTACAATAAAATCTCTAGGTCTATGTTGACTTTGTGTTTCTTTTATAATATTTGATTATTTTAATTCTTTAATAGGAAGTTCAAATTCCATCAGTACATAAGGGTTTGCCTTAATGACTCAACATGTTACTCTAAAATCAGGATTTATAATTTGTAAGACACATTCCTTTTTTCTATTTATATTCTTACAAAGATTTCTCCTATTGTCCCATCTAATTTGAGTTATGTTGTAATTGGTTCCAATTTTTTTAAAGGTTCTAGCTGATTATATTCTATTTGGAGTTCACAATCATCTTCTTGTTCATATGTTAATTAATTTTTTTTATAGGAGATGGTTTCTCTTACAAAAGGAGTTGTGTATACTACATCTGCCTTTTTGAAAATTGTTACTAAGTCCCCTTGTACTTTAAGCCCTCTTGACTGGTTCCCAATTTAATTTTCCTCTTGACTGGTTCCCAATATAATTTTCCTAACATATTTTCTATAAAATTTTTGACACGAATGTTATCTAATGTATGAGATATCCTTTCTATAACATTAATTGCGTCTAATTCCCATCTATCTATTAATTTTGGCCACTTTTGAGGATGCACTGTACTTATAATTAGCATACTTCCTTTATTATTCTAATTTGGCATTGTTTTAACTACTTCTAATGGATCTGGTTTACCTCTTCCTCTTCTATAGGTTTGTTCAGAGTATTGGAAACATTCATAACTGGATGGTGATTATAAGGGTAGGGTGGTTCTACTGGCTCTTTACTAGTGTTCTTCCTAAATCTAAATTACTATGACAACTACTAGCTTAAGCTTGTCTTGGTTGATTATTATTAATTACTCTTGATTCAATATCCATCGTTATTTCATCTAAATTTATTTCTACTTATTGTTTAGCACATTTTGATATTCCTGTTCTTCTGTATTAGCATATAATTCTTCTATATAATATTCATTTTGTGATATTTTTTAATTCTGTTTCATAGGATATTCTAAATACTTGTGTCTACATTTCATGAGAAAAATTACGTCAACTATATCTTCTAGTATTTCTTCATAGACTTTTCCTAATCATATCCTGGGTATAAAATTTAAATTAATTATTCCATTTTTAATGCAACTGATATCTTGCTAACAATAAAAACATTCTATAGATTCTAATTTATTTTCTAAGATTTTTCTCTATTTCTCTAGATATTGTAGGTTAAATTCATGCCATCTTTTAAGGACAACATTTAATTTTGTATCTGGACTAGTTTTCCATGAGGCATTCCTTTCTATGGATATTTTTATTTGGATATATCTTCTTACATCTAAAAGCCAAAAGTACTTACTTGTAAAAATTTGGTATTCTAATTTAACTATGTTTTCTTGATTTACAATTATATGATATTTGTCAATACATTTATCTATTAGATTTAGAGTATTAATATTTAACAAGTCTTTCATTATATATTTTGAGTATTTCTCTCTTTTTTCATCTAAAACCAATCACTTTTGATGAGTGCATTTTATATAAACATTTAGTGTACCCTATTGCATGAATTGCTTGTCTTTATGCATATATTTAATGTAAATCGATGCTACTTTGGGTATGTATGTGTCATTATGTAGGACAATAGGTCTTGGAACAAAAAGGATGAATTTGGATAAATTCCAGTGTGAAATAGAGTTAGAATGCACTTTTTTTTTTATGGCAATCATGGTTGGGAAGCACGCCCACGTTTCAGACCATGTAGTTTCCAGGGCGTAGAGAATTTTAGCCCAACTGAGGAAGCACACTTGTGCTTGGAAGCACGGGCAGGAAGCATGCCCGTGCTTATGCCCGTGCACTTTATTAGAATTTGCACAAATTGAAGAGCACAGTTTCACTGCCCCTAGCACCATCATGCTCTTGAAGCACAGTTAGTAAGACAGGCATGCTTACACTCGTGCACTTTACTGGAAATTACAGCGAAAGAAGAGCATGGCTTTCTTGCTCCTAGCACCAGCATGGTCATGAACACCATCAGTAAGCATTGGCATGCTTACACCTGTGCACTTTACAAGTTGGGCTACAGTCATGCCGAGAACAAGTTCCAAGACATCCCAAAGAAAAGCACGAGCAAGAGCACAGCCGTACTTGCTTTGGGAATGTTGTTTTTAAGACCTATAGTTAGGTTTTGAATGATCTTCTTTCTCTTTCTGGGAGATAAGGGGTTCGGGCAAACTAGGGCACAATTCAGTGCTAAATTTGGATGGAGAGATCATCATGGCAATGGAGGAATACTTGCAAGATCATCATTGGTTGCTCTCTGATGGAGATTGTGAAGCAAGAAGGGAGTTTTATGGATTACATTTCATTCTCTTGTTATTTTCCTAGTATGCATTGTAGAACCATAAGTGGCTAACCATCATTTGGTACCCTGGATTATGAACCTCGATATTGTTATACTGACTTTTATGCTTGACTATTGAGTTTCTTTGTGATCTCCCTAGTGTTTATCTTGTTTGTAAAAATTTTGTGTTAATTGCCTTAATGTTGTATGTTGTAAAACTTGGCGTGAGAATTACCTCTAGTTGTGTTAGCACAACTTGGTGGGCATGTTGCCCATAGTTGTAATTACAGTCAAGAAGCATGTTAACCATAGTTGCATACCTACTGTCTAATTGATTAGTGAGTAATCCATCTAGCTAGGGAGCATACTAGGGAAGGGGTTGAGTCCGCACCGAGCCTAGAGTAAGGTCATACACTATCAACCCCTTCATAGGTGTTAACCATGGTCCAAGGGAATGGACCATTTAATCATTATTTAAGTCAGTACATTCGTCAAGGGGATTAATTCGGGGTGTTGTCCTTTCCATTAACCTTGTCTCTTTTTTTCTCTGTCTTTCTTTCCTATTAATTTTAATTTCATAGGTTTAGACTTCAACCAAATCCTTGAATCGGCTAGAAATTAGAGATTTAACAAGTATCGAGAGCTATACCAGTCCCTGTGGATTCAACTACCCGACCTATTCATGTAAACTATACTACTTATATGACCCTCATACTTGTAGTCATGCAAGGGGCTTATTAGTTTTCTTATTATATTTTCTATTCTAAAGCATAGACATCCATCATTGTGTTCATAATATTATGCTTGTAATGGAAGAAGAAGCTTTTTCTTTTATTGGTTTTATTCCCATTCCTTTTTCCCAATATTTCATAGTCATAATATTTTGCTGGTATAGCCTTTATGGCTTTGCTTCCCAAAATGTTTGTTATATATCCAATCTTATTTGTTCTTGATGTATATCTAATTCGGCTATATAATGCAATTTGGCTTGTAAATGCTTTAGGTACTAATAAATTAGGTTCATTATTAATCATATGGTAACATTTTGATTTTATGATTAGTTTTATGTGTTTAAATAAAGTACTTAAGGATACTAAATATTCTGGTGTAAGATAAACTATTTTTGAATTATTATTCATATCTGCTTTCATGACTACTATTACAACCTTTGATATTGAATGCATATGTCTTGTGTCTACTAAATTGGCCATTACTTTTGTTGATGATCCTTTTATAGACATTCCTATAATTTCTATGAGGAGAATTCCCACATGTATTAATTTGAAACCTGATTCAATACATATGATTTTTTTTGTAATTAGGTCTAAATTAAACAACTTGTGCGGCGTCATTTGGCCAACATAATTATACTTCATCATAATGGTCATAAATTTTATTTTAAAAATCAAAAATTCCATGTTTATATAATTGTTCTCCTGGAACTAATTGTATATTATTCCTACATTTTCCTACTTGTTTTTCTAGTGAGAGAAGTGATAAGTGCCTGAACATGCGTACTTTATATATCATTTGCACTATATCTACCATGAAATTTCATATGTTTAGCACCAAACTAGTATAGAATTGCATTCTTTTGTGCACCATGGGATCTAATTATATTTCAGAGCCGAAGAAGCAAATATTGAGGCAATTTGAGACAAATCGGACCAAAATACAACTTCTAGAACATCACCACGGCCTCATTACTACAGTGGTTCAATTGAGCCAATGTGCAAATCCACTAGAAGGCATCATAGAAGCCATAACGGCTTTCGCAATGGTCGTTGTATACCCAACACCTGAGGTCAATACACATAACACTCAGAACCAGGCCATGCCATGACGCGACTTATGCCCCAAGAAATTAACTTTGATCACAACAGCCTTCACAACGGCCACTGTGACCATGTGGAGAACTCAAGCTATAAATAACCCTAGGTTTTCTAATTCAAGGGGGATTTTTTTACCAAATTTGGTTAGAGGCAGTCAGATTTTTGGAGAGCATTGCAGCTGGAGACAAGTATCAACCTGATTTCAACAGATTCTAGCAGATTTCTCAAGAGGAAGTCAACACAAATTGATAATGGAAGGTGCGCGAAGACATTCGGTGTCGTCTTGATGTCCTTGGGATCTTCTGAACCTCAACCATCAGATAACTATTAGAGAGAGTTAGTTTTAGAATTCTTTATACATTTCTTGTGGATTCTTTATTCTTTAATCATTATTGTTTATCAATAAGAAGTCCCAATTCAAGGGGAATTGTATGTCAACATACCTAGGCATTTTCTTCTGAGCATTAACTTTCACTTGTGATAAAGTTTCATTCTAGTTGATTGTGATTCACTACATGTTTGCTTATTGATTAATCAATATGCTGATATTGTGAGAAAGAGATTCCTACTTATTAGAACATCCATTATTTGTTAGATCTATGCATGAACTAAGAGATTAGGTATTGGTAGATTTCCGTATTAGGGTTTAATTATCCTTTGAGATAAGTTCTTAATCTTAAGGAAAACATAGGAGGTTTGGTAGAAGAGATTCCATCTTAAGTTCCTAGTGCTTCAAACCTAGTTGACAAGAGATTGGGACTAGTAGGCCTCTATATTCCCCAGATTCATCACTAGATAACATTGTCATATTCTATCTCACATCACAAGTAATTGCTAAGGGTCACCCATACAAGTAGCCACTCCTTCCGATTGTACTTCACGATCCTCAATTATATCTTAGTAATTAGTCTAGTAGAAGTATATTTTTGTTACTAGAGGAATTACTATAGACTTTAGGTTGTTGATTAAGCGAAAAGGAAGTAATAGGAGCCTCACGTCATTCCTTGAGGAATACGAGCCATGTGCTCACCTATAAGGTATTACTTAACTACCTGTATACTTTTAGTGTTACACGCACCAAACCATTTGCGTGGTTTGTCTTTGAGTCAAGAAGCATTTCAATTCTGCTTATATATTTTTTTTAGTTTTAAAAGTAAATCTTCTAATATTATCATTAATTTTGATAATTCAAAACTGATTCTGATTAGCTTCCATTTAACAATAACAAGATTGTATTTCTTCTAGTTCTTCAGTTAATTCTCTTTTCCATTCTTCTAATTCTTTTATTTTAGTTTTATAAAATTTTCCACAAGGAGGATACCTTTTTAATCTTTTTTGGGTATGAATTTTACTTAATAGGTAGTCACATACCCCTCCTAACCATTGTAGTCTTCTTTCTATGATTTTATTTTCTAATTTATTTTCATCATTCCTACTCTAATTTTATAATAATATGCTAGAACTATAATACTCAAGATTATTACAGACTAATAATTCTTTCATTTTGTTGGATTTGCATGGAATTGTTTTTGGAAACTATAGTCTATATTCTGGAGGCTCTGTAGTCCATACGGCATATAGAGATACTAGCTTTCTAACCTTTGGTTATCCTAAATTTAATTTTTTGTGTAATTAAATAATTCATTTAGCTCATCATTATTAGTGCTACTTTTTTGTTTTTCTAGACTATTTTTGTTATTATCTAAATTTGTGAGGATAATTTCTAATTTAGTTACTTAATTTTCTAATGATGTTAAGTTTTTATATATTATTTCAAATTGTCTAAGTAATTTTTCATCCACATTTCTTCATTTCTCATCCATATATTTTTTTATCTAATTTAATTGTTGAATTTCTTTTTACTTCTACCGCTTTGCAGAATTAAAAATAAAGTGGAGATCATAAACATATGGGACCCTTCCATAGTTTGTAGTTCTTAAGATGAGTTTTTAAGATCTTGTTCATGTTTCTCTATTTCATTGAGTTTTCATTGAGTACTAATTGAGTGAGCATGCAACATGCTAAAAGCGAGCAGCGACTCCCCGACCGCAAGTGCACGGGTCGTCAAGTAATGACCTCTCACGCAAGCATGAGAGGGTCATATTCCCTAGGGCCCCGAGATCTACTATTGATTCTTTTTTGGGACCACTGTCTAGTCAATCAAAATAGGGTTGTTGATTGTGAAAATAAAAACTAAAGAGAATAAAACTTACGAGTAAATAAAACGAGCTAAACAACACGATCCTAAGCAAGAGCAAGGAGTAAATAAGCCAAGTAATAAGGAAGACCCCTGGTGAGGATTCCCCCAGGAGAAGACTAAGTACACATGATAATGAACATATAAGCACAAAGCTGGCTTGGTTTTGGTCCACTGACTCAGATGTCGACTACCCCGAAACCCCGTGGTGTAGCCCTAATCCAATATGGGGTCCTCTATCCGAAAGATACCCCAACAATGTCTTTGGGAACAGGGAGTTTTGACTAGGTTAATTCTAATGCTCTCTTTCGGCTAAAATTATCCTAACCTCGCGGGGGGCTACCAATACCCAGAACCTCTAATGTATTAGTACAATGAATCCTCCTATAATCATCATAAGACCTAATACAAGTTAGCATCCTACCAAACAAGTATTATTCGAAATGAATTCAACGGAATGCATCCATTGTAGAACAAACAAGATAATGATAGATTAAAACCAACAACACATGCCACACATTCAACTAAAACAAATGGACATCATCCATACAAAGTCTCCTCCCAAGGTTCACCAGGAGCCAGTGGCCTTGGGAATCTAGTTCCATATAGCAAAAGGAGAAAGCTCAAAATACATCTAAAGCATAACAAGAATGATCAATGAACTCCCCCAAAATGTCTGCTAGAAAGAGGTGATGAGAACTCGTCAGATCTGCGCTGTCAAGTTCATTGATGCTCTCCTTAACTCTCCCCTTCTTCTCTCCTTCAATTCTAACAATGCCCCTTGAGTGTGACCCGCAAGTGCACGGGTTTGTCGAGTAATAAATTCCCAGGTGAGTGGGGTATTATATCCACAGGGAGTAGGGAATAAAAATACTTAAGTTTCTACTTAACCATGTGAAGATGAACAATGATTGTGTTGATAAAGTGAAGCACAAATAAGTGAGAGGAAAGACAATTGATATAAAGTGGGGTACTCGGATACTGTTCTGCCTAGGATAATCGTTTCAAGTGCAAAACCAACTATTATACTTCCTAACTAATGCATTAATGAGTCGTAGACATCCTACAATACACAGTCTCAAATCTAAGGTCAACTGTGACTAACTCTATACTATGCCCCGGCAGACAAATCGAACAGTCTCAACACCTCACACTATATACAGTTGCATGGATTTCTAGGGATTCCTATGTGTAGACCTTACCCTTTGTTCCAGGTGAAAGGCCCCTAGTCACAATTAAGCCCCATATACTAGAGTTTCCTTCAACGCTTTACTCTGTCGCTCGTGCAACTAAACCCCAGCGGAGTTCATCCTCTAGCACTTCACTCTATTATGGCCACAAAGAACTCGAGAAAATGGAGGTAGGATAAATCACACCGGAGGGGAAAGGGGACGCTCCGCTACCTCTCAACTCACCCTCTCAACCCTCTCCAATCTAGCTTTGTCTAACCTCCATGGTGTCTCATTCACTCACAAGGGTTACCATGGTGAACTCTCAACCCTAGTGTCACTCTAAGGGATTATTCAAACAATCAAGCATTCAAGATTGGAACTCAATTAAAACATCAATTAAAGAAAGCACAATAAAAGGTTTAATGAAACAAATACATCCTAGGGTTCACCAATCCAAGTACCCACTATGGGTTTAGCTCTCCATGGAGAAAGATAAAATCAATCATAAAATCGAAAGTAAAAACAAATAGTCCATAAGAAAGCCCCATCGATAGTCATGTCGATGGTCTTGTGGGGTGATCACGGCTTCTTCAAAGGTCCCCTTGTCAAACCTAGGGCACACCTCGTTAGATCGGTGCCGACAAAAACTCCCCCAATAGCTATCTTCCAAGAGAATCCCGGTGTCGAAGGGGTAGAACCCCTCCAAAAGCCTTGCCAATACCTCGCTAAACCCTAGCCGCAAGTCTCACCAAAGTTGGAGAAAAGATGGAAAGAAGGATGCTGAAATCGGGCTGAATCGCGACGTTAAAAGGGCTGGAATTGGGCATCCACATGAGCGTAGGGAATTTCCACACGCTAGTGTGGATTCTCTGCAAATCTCATTTTCAGCCGGCCGTGAACAATAATAAATTGCTATACTGTTTGCTACAGCAACCTGCTACAGTACCAGCCAGAAACACTCCCGAATCCATCTTTTTTATCGAGCTAACATAAACGGGCACACGTTTATGTTGTAGATCGCATCGCTTCTTTAATAAACGGCCTCATTGGTGAAGATCTTGCTATCAATGCACAAATCAGAATACTCGAATGTGACTGCCTCTGTGCCCCTCCACATCATTGTACTCGCTTAAATACCTGGAGGTTGGCACACATTCTCGTATCTTGAGCCTGAATTGTGTCTTCGCATTTGTTCCTTCCCAAGATTTCATCAAATAGTGCATTCATGATCTACATTGGCTTCTTTTCTCAATATTTAGCTTCGCAATCCTACATGCGCAAAAGAACACAAATACACATGTATTAGCGCTAAAACCTGATAAAAGTAATGCTCAACATAAGGAAAGAACACTTTACATTCTTATCACACAAGCACTTATCAAACTCCCACCACACTTAAGCTTTTACTTGTCCTCAACCAAAGAAATAAAACATTAAAGCATAGAAGAAGGAAAGATTGAAAGTGCTCGGCCTTAGGTTCACCATAGCATGCAAGGAAAGAACTTTACAAGTAAGAGAAATTTCAACGCTAAATATGAAAAATTGATTCTCTAGCTAAAAACTTGAATCAAAAAGGACAACAACCTGAAATCGTGTAAGTGTGTGTAAACTCACTCAATTCAACCCAAAGTATACTCCTCAAAGTTCTAAGTAAAAAGGACTTATTTATCTACAAAACATAACAAAACAACAAGATGGTAGTAGCTTCACACATCCTCTAAGGTAGCACTTTCATGGTGGTAGCTCTTTCTACCAAGGTGGTAGCTTTCACTCATCCCATAAGATAGATCTTTCTCTCATTAGGGAATAACTAGTATCTGACTTATGAGAGTAGCTTCATACTTCATAAGTGGTAGCTCTTTCCACCCAGAATGCACAACTAAACGATATATCTATTTTTTTCAGCAAAATAAAACAAGAAACAAAACTAATTAGTCCCTTAAACAACGAACTTGAGTTTCCAAAAGAGTTTCAAGAGTGAGTGGTGCAACAAGTTTCAATCGGGCAAAAATTCCTACAAATTCAAGTAAAAACTAGAGCATGAGAACATTCAATGTTAAAACATCTCTTAAACTCAAGAATACAAACATTGCAACTAAGGTGAACCACCATTGACTATGTGAGCATGTATGTCAATCAAAACTTGTGTAAAAGACATGTGCAACGTGAACTCCCCCATACTTAAGATGAACATTGCCCTCAATGTACCATGCAAGCGCAATAGAAAGTAAATCAATCAAATATATATATGTGAGAGTGGCAATTGAAACAATACTCCCCTGACTCCTAGTGTTGCGTTTGTTGGAGCTAAATCTTTGGGAGTAAAGTTCCAACAGGTTTTGAAGCACACACGACCCAAATTGGCCGTGTCCATGGCTAGTTCTCAATTCCCATACTGACAAGACCATCTGCACGCATACACAAGGGGGTTCAGTGAAGCTCAATAAATAAAAATAACTTGAGTATATAAAAGATATGGCAATGAAATACAACTCGAGACAAAAATAATGAAAATAAAAGACATACTCAGAAGGAAAATCCTTTCTGAGTATAGTGCAGGTCTAACAACAATACAAAATAAAGCAAAAATAACAAGAAAAAAAAAGATATGCATCAAGTGTCAATGTCATCTGCTGTCAATTCCTCCGCTACTGCTGGTGGTGGTGATACTCCACAAGGTTGATCAACTGGTGCTGGAATAGGTGATAGTGGTACCGGAGATGCCTGAGGGGTCCTTGGCTGCAGGACAAATGATGAGGTGACATCTCGCTCTAAAATCTGTAGTAAGGTATCAAAACATGCCATCAACTTGGTGTGCTACATAACCTGTGTCTCCCAAACCTCAGGGATCTCAGTACGTAGCACCCTCACAGTAGTCTCGAGCCTCTCAAAATGATCATAAGCTAGAGACAGTGAAGAGAAAATGTGCACCGGAGGTGGCTCCTGTGCTACAGGAGGTGCCTCGATCTCTATCGGTGTCGGCTGAGGCTCTGGAGCGGCCTGAGAGGCCTCGGCATCATCACCCTCATCCTCGGTTATCTATGGAGCGAGCGTAATCAAAGCATATACACCAAGGCTGTGTTCGTGCACCAATCCCATCAATCTCAATGTGTCCAGGCCTAACGGTGAAGGAACAGTCATCTTCTCAGCCCCTAGGATGGCCTCTAGCAAACCCATGCCCATAACCAGTCTAGTGATATATGGCCCTGAGAAGATGACACCAACTCTGAAGTGCTGGCCCTGGTGACGTAGATACTCAGCTAGTATGTGGCCCAAATGGATCGGTTGTCTTTGACCCATAGAGTAAAGATACAGAAGCTCCTATCGGCTCAAGAAACTGGTACTGTCACCACTGTCATTCACCGACGTGCTCAGAATGGCATGAAGATAGCAGTACGCAGGCTAGGAAAGGCCCGTGGCCTTGGACACGCCTGGCTCATACTGTCCTTGACCACATAGACTACTATATGCTCTCTGAGGAGCCAAGAAACCAGGATAATCAGTCAGAAGTCGCTCGTACTCCTCAGTGGCAGTAAAGGTCTCATCATAGAGGCCCAACAGGATCGAGAACTATGTGACGCTCATAACATGGTACTGCCCAAGTGCTCTAACCTATATAGCGTCAACACTGTCAAATCTAGCATAGGACCTATCGAACTCGAATGAGGATAAAACTTCAAGTGTAAGCGCACGGATGGCAGGCACTCTCAACGTCAGTAACTGTCTCCAACCCCCCATCTGCCAACTCATCGCCCTGCTGTATATCTCACAATACACCCGTATCTAAGAAATGAGTATGTCCGAACCTAAGCCTCGATACTCGCTTAAAACGAACTTGGTGCTCGGGAACAGCTAATCCCATATTCTCTGGCTCGGGGGATGACTCATGCGAATGCTTTTCATCTTGCAAAATGAAAACATAGAATCGATCAAAAGCATTCAAAAATTTATTTTGCAGATTTCCACAAGGTCGTGTGGAATTTTCCACACGCCTGTGTGGATCCACGGGGTGTGAAAACCGCACAGCGGCGCCTCACAAAACTAAAAATACACCTTTTTATTGTTTCTAACTTTGTTCTAAGCATGCATATACCTTATAAACATAGAAACGAAGCAACATTAATCATTTTAATCAATTAAAATCAAGTATGGTGAGGGAAAAAAATGAATTGAGGGTTTACCAGTAGTTGAAGATGAAAACTCTCGAATTCGGCCGAGAATTCAAGTAAAACACCTCAAGATCAACGGTGCGAAGTCAGGAGAGTAGTGGAGAAAGTTCTCTGAGTGATTGGGAGTGTAAGAATTAATAAAACCAAAAATATTTTAAAAAAAACCCACAGCCTTTGTGTTTCTGTACATCAACACGGGCTTGCAAAAATTACCCACGCCCATACGACTCCACAGGAGAGACCCATAGGGGCAGACACATGCCCCTGTGCATTCTCTAAAAAACACTCAAAGAATTCTGAACACAACCACACGGGCGTGCGAAAATTACCCATGCTCATGCGCCCGACCCACAGGGGCTTACGCACGCCCCTGTGGACTCTCTGTCCAACCGAAAAAATTCTCTAAGTATGACCCACGGCCGTGCAGAAATTACCCACGGGCATGGGTCGTCATAGAACCAACTCACAAGGGCACTCACATGCCCCTATGTATTCTCGGGATGGAGGGAAGCTCCTCTGCAGAGATCCACGTGGGCATGTGGAAATTACCCATGCCCGTGCGTTTATTACAGGGTCACCCACAGGGGCGAGTCCTCGCCCCTATGTTTTCTGGGGAAAATCTCTCAATCTCTGCAGGAACACACACGCCCATGCAGAAATTACCCACACGCGTGTAAAAGTCGCAAGGTCATGCACAGGGGCGAGTCCACACCCCTGTGGCCTCTAGGGATGAGCTTACAGTAGAGACCCACGGGTGTGTGGAAATTCCACACGCCCGTGCATTTTCTCTGGATGCCTTAGAAAACTCTGCATGCTCTGCAAAAAATTCTTGAACATATAAAAACACTCAAAGCCTGCTTTCATCATGCAAATACACCAGAGAAAAATGCACAACATGCTCAAATGACCAAAAACTTCGCCATACTCATTTAAACACACGTATGCACCAAAGATCTCCGAAAAAATCACAGCAATAGAATCTCAAAATCAGGACACCAACACTCAAAGCTTTATTCATGCAGACACTAAACTAAAAACTAGAAAAACAGTAAAGACTTGGGTTACCTACCAAGAAGCACTTGTTTTACGTCACTAGGCTTAACATACCTCTTCTTACCTCACGGGGGCTCAAAAATGAAGGTTTCCCTCTTACCCATAACTTGGAAGCATGATGAACATAACCTCTTGAAGGTAGAGGGAGAGTTGTCGAGCTTGTTTCTACTTGAGAGTTCGTCACCCTTGTTCAGTTCTCGCATATCCCCTACAGCCTTGGGGTGTTTCTTGTGGCATCTTCTTGCTTGCTTCATCTTCTGGAACATCTTCTTTATGATCCACGGAGTAGATGGTACCTTCTCCTCTCGACTAAGCATCATCAACTCCTCGTTCTCCACTTCTTGGTCTAGAAATCCTTCATACGGGTCCGGATTCAACATTTTATGCACATATTCATCATTTAGTTCATCGGTGGTGTTAAGAAAATATAAAGTATCATCAAAGTCAAGAGAATGTCGCATGGCTTCAGCGAGGTGGTATGTGAGCTTATCATCTCTAACCCTTAGTGTCAACTCCCCACCGTCCATGTCGATTAATGCCTTGGAGGTGCGCAAGAATGGCTTCCCAAGTATCAAGGGTACATCTGCATCCTCATCGACATCCAACACTATGAAGTCTACAGGAAATATGTACCTTTGCACCTTGACAAGCACGTCTTCAATGATATCCCTCGGATGTCTCATCGTTTGGTCTGCCAATTGCAAAGTCATCCGAGTGGGTCTAGGCTGTCCCAAGCCTAACTTTTGAAAGAAAGAGTATGGCATGACGTTGATACTGGCCCCTAAATCTGCCAATGCCATCTCTTCACCCAAATTGCCAATGTTGCATGGGATAATGAAGCCTTCTGGGTCTTTCTTCTTGTTCGGCATATTCTTTTGCAAGACCGCCTAGCAAGTTGCATCTAGAATCACATAGGCACTCTCCTTCAATTTCTTTTTGTTGTTCAACAAATCTTTCAAGAACTTGGCATACTTAGGCATTTGGGATAATGCCTCAACAAAGGAAATGTTTATATGTAGTTGCTTAAACAAACCCAGAAACTTTTTGTACTACTTATCTATTTAGTCATTCTTTAATCTTGAAGTATAAGGGATTCTTGGCTTGTAAGGTGGGGGTACCACCTCCTTTTCTTTGTTAGCTCTCTAATCAACCTCCACGACCTCGGGTGCTTCAACACTGGTCTTCTCACTTGGAAGTCTACCTTCAACCTCACGACCACTTCTCAAAGTGATTGCCTTCACATGTTCTCTCGGATTAGTCTCAGTATTACTCGGTAGGCTTCCTTGTGGTCTCTCCGATAGAGACTTTGTGATTTGCCCCACTTGATTCTCTAGGTTGTGTAATGAAGTGGTGTGGTTGCGAAGTGTCGCCTCGACCAATTGAAACCGTGTATCTGATGATTGAACAAATCGGGTCAATGCTTTCTCTAGATCGGGCATCCGGGTCTCCAAGCCTGAAACTCTATTCTCCATGTTTGGGGCTTATTGTTGTTAAAAACCTGGTGGTGCAGGGGCCTTTTGTTGCCCTTAGTTGTTCCATGAGAAATTAGGGTGGTTCCTCCAACCCGAATTATAGGTATTGCTATAAGGATTGCCTTAGTTTCTCATTGCATTACCCACATAGTCAACTTGCTCAACGGAGGGTATACTGTCAACAGCTATCGGGCAATCAGATGGGGCATGTCCCCCTCCACATCCATCACAACTCATCACGGTCACCAATCTCGGAGAAGTCAGAGTATCTAACTTCTTACTCAATGCCTCCACTTGGGACGCCAATGATGTAACTGCATCTACCTCATGGATGCACCACTTTCTTCTTCTTCCTAGCATTCCATTGGTAGCTATTCAACCCCATCTCTTCAATTAATTACTAAGCTTCTCCAAAGGCCTTGCTACCTAAGGTACCTCCTACTGCTGCATCAAGTAGTTGTCTCGTACTTGGGTTCAAACTATTATAAAAAGTCTGAATGATCATCAACTCTGGAAACCCATGTTGAGGACATTTTCACAGGAGTTCCTTGAACTTTCCCATGTCTCAAATAGATACATGTCTCGGGAAAGCATTCCTTTGACTCTGACCGCTCTCGCACGGGCGTGCGAAAAATATCCACGCCCATGCTCCCGACCCACAGGGGCAGCTGCATGCCTCTGTGGTTTCTCTGGACATCCGAGAAAAATATTAAGTGTTCCCCACACTGGTGCGGAAATTCCACACGGGCGTGAGCATTCTCATGCCCAATTCACAGGGCCAGATGCACGCCCCTGTGTTTTCTCGGGATGGAGAGAACTCCTCTACAGAGTTTCACACGAGCGTGTGGAAATTACCCACGCCCGTGCATGGTTCACAAGGTCGCCCACAAGGCCGAGTCCATGCCCCTATGTGCTCTCGGGAAAATTTGCCCAACTCTGCAGGAATATACATACCCGTGCGAAAATTACCCACGGTCGTGTGACAGTCGCATCGTTGCTCACACGGACAGCCGCATACCCCTGTGCCTTCTCTGGATGAGCTCGTAGTACAAATCCACGGGCATGCGGAAATTCCACACGCCCGTGTGTTTTCTCTGGATGCCTTAGAAAAGTCTGCAGGCTCTGTAGAAAATCTCTGAACATGTTTACACACTCAGAGCCTGCCCTATTATGCAAATTTTACTAGTGAAAAACATGAAAATAGAGCTCAAACGACCAAACTTCGCCAATTCCACATGAAAACACACAATGACTTTAAAACCCCATAATAAAATCGCAGCACAAGCATCTAAAAACTAAGACACCAACACTTAACAATTTATTCATGCAAACAACCTAGCTAAAAAATAAGATAACAGTAAACACCTGGGTTGCCTACCAAGAAGCGCTTGTTTAACGTCACTTAGCTTGACGTATCTTGTCTTACCTCATGGGGGTTCATGAATGAAAGTCGCCCTCTTACCCATGGCTTGGTAGCATGATGTGCAAAGTCTCTTGAGAGTAGATGGTGTATTATCGAGCTTCGGACCACCTAACAATGATACTCCCAACTTCTTCGGTTCACGTACATCTCCAACAGCCTTGGAGTATTTCCGGTGGCGTCTCCTAGCCCTCTTTATTCTCCGGAGCACCTTCTTCAAGATCCCCATGGTAGATGGTACTTCATCCATCGACCCAAGCATCATTACATCTTCATGTCCCTCTTCTTGGTCGAACAAACCTTCATACGGATCCGGATTGAACATTTCCTGCATGTATTCATCAACAAGCTCATCAGTAGTGTCTAGAAAGTATAAAGTGTCATCAAAATCAAGAGAATGCCGCATGGCTTCAGCAAGGCGGTATGTGAGCTTGTCATCTCCAACTCTCAGTGTGAGTTCTCCGTCGTCCATGTCAATCAATACTTGGGAAGTCCGCAAAAATGGTCTCCCAAGTATCAAGGGTACATCTGCATCCTCATCATCATCTAGCACTACAAAGGCAACCGAAAAAATGTACTTGTCCACCTTAACAAGCATGTCTTCGATGATGCCTCTCGGATGTCGCACCGTTCGGTCCGCCAACTGTAAGGTCATCCGAGTAGGCCTAGGCTCTCCCAAGCCTAGCTTTTGGAAGAAGATGTATGGCATGACGTTGATACTTGCCCCTAAATCTGCCAATGCCATTTCCTCACCTAAGTTGCCAATGTTACACGGAATGATGAAGCTTCCCAAATCTTTCTTCTTGTTCGGCATGTTCTTTTGCAACACTGCCGAGCATGAAGCATCTAAAACCACTGAATCACTCACCTCCAACTTCCTCTTGTTGGTCAACAAGTCTTTCAGGAACTTCGCATACTTAGGCATTTGAGCTAATGCCTCAACAAAAGGAATATTGATGTGGAGTTGCTTGAACAAACCCAGGAACTTCTTATACTGTTCATCTCCTTGGTCATTTTTCAATCTAGAGGGATAAGGGATTCTTGGCTTGAAAGGTGGGGATGCCACCCCTTTCTCTTTGCAGGTCCCCTCTTCAACCACTATAACCTCGGGTGCATGTTCTTTTGGCTTCTCACTCAGAAGCCTACCTTCAACCTCACGACCATTTCTCAAAGTGATCACCTTCACATGCTCTCTAGGGTTGGTTTCTGTGTTGCTTGGTAAACTTCCGTGTGGCCTTCTGGAGAGAGACTTCGCAATTTGCCCCACTTGATTTTCAAGATTATGCAAAGAGGCGGTGTGGTTGCGAAGTGTAGACTCAACTGATTCAAACCTTGTATTTGCGGATTGTATGAATCTAGTCAAGTGCTTCTCTAAGTCATCATTCGGGTTTCCAAACACCCGAGACTACTGTTTTTCCACTTGGGGGATTGTTGTTGTTGGAAACCGGTGGTCCCATGGCCTTTTGTGGTGCTTGATTACTCCATGAAAAGTTGGGATGATTCTTCCAACCTGAATTGTAGGTATTGCTATATGGATTTCCTTGAGGTCTCATGCCATTACCTACAAAATCAACATTTTCCACTGAAGAAACATCTCCAATAGAGATCGGGCAATCGGAAGGAGCATGTCCTCCACCACAACTGGCGCAATTAGTCACGGCCACCACTCTATTTGAAGTTAAGTGATCTAACTTCTTACTCAAATTCTCTACTTGGGTCGCCAATGAAGTTACCGCATCAATTTCATGGAGACCAGCCACCTTTTTCTTCTCCCTAGCATTCCATTGGTAGCTATTTAACCCCATTTCTTCAATCAACTGACGGGCCTCATCGGAGGTCTTGCTACCTAAGGTACCTCCTGCTGCCGCATCCAAGAGTTGCCTTGTACTCGGATTCAAACCATTGTAAAAGATTTGAACAATCATCCACTCCGAGAATCCGTGTTGCGGGCATTTTCTCAGGAGCTCCTTGAACCTTTCCCACATCTCAAATAGAGACTCCAATTCCAACTGAACAAAGGATGAGATCTCATTCCTAAGCTTTGCTGATTTTCCGGGAGGGAAGTAACGGGCTAGAAAAGCTTCTACCATCAACTCCCAAGTAGTAATCGATGCTCTAGGTAATGAGTGTAGCCACTGCTTCGCTCTCCCCTTTAGGGAAAATGGGAAGGCTCTCAATTTGATGGCATCATCCGTAACCCCATTTATCTTCAGCATGTCGCACACCTCGAGAAAGCTCTCTATATGACTATTTGGATCCTCATCGGCCAACCCGTTGAATTGTGCAGACTGCTGCAACATATGGATGAATGCCGGGTTCAGCTCTAAATTCTGAGCTGTAATCGGGGGATGCACAATACTCGACTGTGTCCCCAATACTGAATGTCTGGCATAATCGGATAGTGTTCGTTGTTGCTCATTCTGTCCTACCATGTTCTCAGATTCTTCTACTTCCAAGTCAGCTGAATTAGACTATTCTTGCACAGGCTCTTTCCCTTTTCTTCTAAGTGTGCGTTCAAGCTCAGGATCTCCTTCAATCAATATTGAGGGATTTCCTCGGGTCATAACCTGGAGCTGCACCAAAAGAAAGAAAACGAAATCAGAACGATGATAGAATAAGAAGATATGAAACAGAATGTATGGTGAAATAGCTAAGAAAACAAATTGCAAAGTATCTTTAAACGCCTAGCTCCCCGGCAACGGCGCCAAAAACTTGACAAGGTCCCCTTGCGTATATCCCGCAAGTGTACGGGTTTGTCGAAGTAATAATCCCGAGTGAGCGGGTATCGAATCCACAGGGAGTAGCGAATAAAAATACTTAATTCGATTTTTAGCTATGTAAAAGATCAATGATAATGAGTGTGACAATGATTCAATTCTCAACAGTAAAAGCAACAAGTAAGAGAGCAAAAGTAAAGAAGGGGGTAAGGCAATCGATAAAGATGGGGTACCCAGATAATGCTCCGCCTAGGATAATTGTTTCAAGTGCAAGAACCCTCTATTATGCTTCCTAATCAATGCAATGGTGAGTCATGGAAATCCTTAATTACATAGTCCCAAATCTAAGGTCAACTATGCCTAACTCTATACATGTCCCGAAGGAAAAATCGAACAATCTCAACACCTTGCACTCGCATAGAGTTGCAATGAGCTCTAGGGATTCCAAGTGATAAATCTCTTCCTAATTATAGACCTAACCCTTTGGTCCAGGTGGAAGGTCCCTAACCACAATTGAGCCCTAGATACTAAAATCACCTGAACTCTTCACTCCGTTGCACGCGCAACTAAGCCCCAGCGGAAGTTCATCCCTTAGACCATTCACTCTATTATGGCCGCAAAGAACTCGAGGAACGGAGGTAGAATCTATCACCCCGGAAGGGAAAGGGGACGCTCCTGTACCTCTAGACTCACCCTCTCAACCCTCTCCAACCTAGCTTTATCTAACTCTCATGGTGCGTCACTCACTCACAAGGTTACCAATAAGAACTCTCAACCCTAGTGTCACTCTAGGGGAAATGTTCATACAATCAAGCATTCAAGGTTGGAACTCACAATAAACATCAATTTATTGAAAGCATAATAAAGAGGTTCAAAGAAACAAATACATCCTAGGGTTCACAATACCCGAGTACCCACTAGAGGTTTAGCTCTCCATGGAGCTAAGTACAATCAAAGAAATAGAATGTAAAAGTAATGAATCCATAAAGAAACCCCCTCGATAGTCGTATTGATGGTCTTGTGGAAAGTCCTCTACTCGTCGTCCAAGGATTCCCTCGTCCGGTATAGGATACGCCTCGATGAAAGCTCCCCTACCAACCTTCTTCCTAAGGAATGACAATGTCGGAGCCATAGAACCTCTCCAAAACCTTGGCCAATACCCCTCGAAACCCTGGCCGAAGCCATCTCTCAAGTTGGGGAAAAGATGGAGAAAAGAATACTAAAATCAGGGCTGATTCGGCTTTTAAATAGGGCTGGAATCGGGCGACTACATGGGCGTGGATGCTTCACTCGCCCGTGGGGAATTTCCACACGGGCGTGTATAATTTCCACATGCCCGTGTGGATCCTCTGAACTCCTGTTTCTTCGGCCAGCTGTGAACAGTACTGCTACAGTATTTTCTCTGCTACAGTATCCGGCCTGAATAGCTTCCCGAATCCATACTTTCATCGGAGTAACGCAAACGGGCACACATTCACGTCGTGGATCACTTGCATCTTCAATGATAGGCATGTTGGTGAAGCTCTTGTTCTATGTGCATAAGTCGGAATGCTTGAGTGTGACTGCCTTTGTGCCCCTCCAAATGGATGTGCCAACTCGAATACGATGAGGTTGGCACACACTCTAGCATCTCACATCGACCTATGTCTTCGCGTTTGAACCTTAGTAAGATTTCCTCCAAAATCGGTGCATTGTAATCCACATTGGCTTCTTTCCTTCATACTTGGCCTCACAACCCTACCTGCATAAAAGTAACATAAAAACACATATATTAGTGTAAAAACCTGAGAAAAGTAATGCTCAACATAAGGAATGAACGCTTCGCATCCATATCACACAAGCACTTATCACTCGCGCAACTAAGCCCCAGCGAAGTTCATCCTCTAGCACTTCACTCTATTGTGGCCGCAAAGAACTCGAGGAAATGGAGGTAGGATAAATCACACCAGAGGGGTAAGGGAGACGCTCCGCTACCTCTTGACTCACCCTCTCAACCCTCTTCAATCTAGTTTTGTCTAACCTTCATGGTGTGTCACTCACTCACAAGGGTTACCAAGGTGAACTCTCAACCCTAGTGTCACTCTAAGGGACTATTTAAACAATCAAGCATGCAAGATTGGAACTCAATTAAAATATCAATTAAGGAAAGCATAATAAAAGATTTAATGAAATAAATACATCCTAGGGTTCACCAATCCAAGTACCCACTAGGGGTTTAGCTTTCCATGGAGCAAGATACAATCAATCATAAAATCAAAAGTAAAAATAAATAGTCTATAGGAAAACCCCCTCGGTAGTCATGTCGATGGTCTTATGGAGTGGCCGCGCCTTCTTCAAAGGTCCCCTTGTCAAACCTAGAGCACACATCGCCAGATCGGTGCCAACGAAAGCTCCCCCAATAGCTATCTTCCAAGAGAATCATGGTGTCGAAGGCGTAGAACCCCTCCAAAATCCTTGCCAATACCTTTCTAAACCCTAGCCGCAAGCCTCACCAAAGTTGGAGAAAAGATGGAAAGAAGGATGTTGAAATCGGGCTGAATCGCAGCTTTAAAAGGGCTGGAATCGGGCATCCTTACGGGCGTGGGGAATTTCCACACGCCCGTGTGGATTCTCTAGAAATCTCATTTTTAGCCGGCCGTAAACAGTACTGCTACAGTAAATTGCTGCAATAGCCTACTGCAGTACCGTCCAGAAACACTCCCGAATTCATGTTTTCATCGAGGTAACATAAACGGGCACACATTTATATCGTAGATCACATCGCTTCTTCAATAAACGACCTCATTGGTGAAGATCTTGCTATCAATGCACAAATCAGAATACTTGAATGTGACTGCCTCTGTGCCCCTCCACATCATTGTACTCACTTGAATACCTGTAGGCTGGCACACATTATCGTATCTTGAGCCCGACTTGTGTCTTCGCATTTGTTCCTTCCCAAGATTTCATCAAATAGTGCATTCACGATCTACATTGGCTTCTTTTCTCAATATTTAGCTTCGCAACCTTACATGGGTAAAAGAACACAAATACACATGTATTAGCGCTTAAATCTGATAAAAGTAATGCTCAACATAAGGAAAAAACACTTCACATTCTTATAGCACAAGCACTTATCAAATTACTCTCCGAAATGGCCTCCTTCATTAATAGATTCATCTAGGGTGGCTTGGAGGTGGATGGTGATGATGCTCCCTCTCAAAACCCTATGGATGGCCATATATATTAGTTCATGTGTGCCGGCAAAATGGAGACCGCACAACTCTTTTTGGTCTTCAAAATGGCTTATCCCGAGCCTGTGTGGGCTGGTGTGCGGGTACAAATGAGCACACACAAATTGCATCTTGATGTTCATAGATAAAATAAATACATAAAGTGCATAAAAGGACATCAACATTAATCAAGAGTGAATGAAAGTGCAAAGAGTTTATAAGTAAAACAAGGTATATTTAGACACTTATCAAGTACTTACCAGTCCAACTCCGAATTGATCCTAAAAATATTAAGGAGACCCCATTAAGCACCACTTCTTCCCTTCTTCCCCTTTCCTCAGGTACTAAACAAGTACTTCTCGGATGCCATCAGGTGGTGGTTAATATTTAAAAGGGAGCCGATAGCCTATTCTTAATCAATTTTAGAGAATTTATACTTACTCAACTGAGTATAAACCCTTTTTTTCTTTCTTTTATAAATATTGGAGAAGCAAATATATGCCCCCCCCCCTCTGGCAAACAAACTTTGCAAGAATAAGAAAATATTAAATTACAATTTATTTTTCTATTAAACATTTAATTATTGTTTTTAGTGTTGACTTGTTCCTCCTTTGCTAAAGGCATGTTCGCTTATTATAATAATATGTTTAAATATTTAAAAAAGGGAAGGAATTTAAAAATTAAAAAGCAAATATGTATATATATAACAAATTCTTGTTTCTTAACAACCAAATGTTATAGCTTGAGAACAATATTTTATCCTAACAAAGGAAGTCATTATATCTACATATTTAATTCTTTATTTTTTTGCACCCAATAAAAGATAAACAAATGTCCTCTCTATATAAAGCTTCGAATATATATAAATACTGATCAAAAGCATTTTTTAATATATTTGAAAATTTCACAATATCTTCTCTCATTCACACTAATATATCTATATATATGTGTGTGTGTGTGTGTGTGTGTGTGTGTGTGTGTTATGTTTAATTTAAAATCACTCTCTAAAGATTGTCAGCCCTAGCAGCTGATTTCATTTGATGAATGAAAATCGTTTGTAATATATTGCCCCCATTTATTGGCCAAATGTTCTAAATTCTAGAAAGTGACATTTCACTTATGGAAGTCTTCTTGAAGT
>NC_052477.1:13556175-13577913 GCF_009730915.1 Dioscorea cayenensis subsp. rotundata | reverse complement strand
AAAAAATTAATGTTTACCTGGCCATTTCATTCACACTTGCTTCTTTTAATCTATGGCCCCATTTATATCGCCTGTATTTAATATTGTGGGTTTGGGTTCTGCACAGGAGTCACGAACCCGCAATCATCCGAAATATAAAAATTAAACTTTTGATTTTGTGATCCATGCTTTGAACGGCTCACACCCTAATTAAAAGGCCGGTGGAGCAAAAGGAGCCCACAAAGTTCCGCACGCCCGGCTGGGACTAACTTCTCCCATCTTTGAAACAAAGTGTGAATGAGAAAGTAAAAAGTAGATAAAATCACTCATTGTTATAATCTAATGTTTTCTCTCAGAGGCTGCAATGGCACCAACAAACAATACCCAACAACGCGAAATGTGACTCACGCAACCATTTTTCTCAAAGCGAAGGCACATGCAGTCACAGCGCTCCCTACAATCGGCTCGCGCGGAGTCGCAGGAGCAAATGGCTGGTGATCACCGAGCTCGCCTGCATGTCACCCCCAGGCCATGCACCGCCATCACCTTCAACTCGAGGTTCAAGTCCCACGCCATGCCATCAAGGGACGAATATCACGTAATGTTATGTACTCACACCTCGGCTGCCCAGGTCAGTGAGGGACGGCTGTCGCGACAGCATCCGCTGACCGACTCACCTTCCCAAAGAAAGTTCCATGAGCACTGGTGAGGAGAGGGACTTTAAGAAGAACCTTCATTCACAATCACGTAATCGCCAGGAGAAAAGAGTGGTATCTCAAGAAGCCCAAGGTTAATCCAACAAGATCCTTTATGGCCGGCCCCATACGGGCTAAGGAGGAAGACACCGCTCATTCATAATAGCATTCGAGAGATAAAACTCATTTATTATGTTGACCTTTGAGAATTTTTGCTCCTCATTCACAAAATCAGAGAAGCAGGCTGCACAAATCTCCATGCACCTCAGGATATGTGTAGAATCTAAGTAGAAGACTAAATTGCTATAATTTTCATCCATATCCAGGGTTTGTGATGGATTTTCTAGCTTATCATGCACAATGAGCTCACTCCCCAATACTAGTGCAAAGGCCTTGTAGAAACGTCTCTGGAAAACATGCACCCATATTATCCTGATTTAAGCTTCAAACATTAAAAATATAAATACTAAAGAAAGTAGCAACAAAATGCTAAGAGTTCATCACTTAGGGAAAGCAAATATTAGAAATTAAATCATTAGACTTTCTTCAGACAATAATCATGATCATTGGGTACTAAAGCCTACATGATGTAAGTGTATAAGAAAATTCCTTCAGATGGTAAATATCATACTTGAACTAATAAATTGCATTCCTATACAAAACACTCATCTTTATGCCTAAGATATTCAGATTCATTAGTGTCAAACATGCCTTATACATAAAGAAATTTCATATTTATCTATTGTAATGCCTTAAACATGCTACTTTCCACTAAAATGAGAAAAGTTAATTCAAAGAGTACCATTTCCTCAATAAAAAAATAAGTAATTGAATAGACAAATTGTGTCTTGAAAGAGTTGTGTACCATAATTTCCATCTTTATTTTTTTAACTATTATAATTGTTTGAAGAGAGGAAGAGGGTGGAACAAGTTTGTTATTCCTTGAACAAGAAGCATGTGTGACCCTTAGGGTTTACATATAGGAAGAAAGAATATACAACATATAGCTATACTCATGTACACATCATATACATACATATACGTCTATCAAATACTTATAACACCCCTCTCAAACTCAAGGTGGGTTGTATGTCTTGAGTTTGGGTAACATGAAGAGGTGCTAATTAGGCATCTGTATGAGGGAGCCGCCCACCCCGATTTTTGTAGGAAGATAGTGAATGGATACTCGCTTTGGGTACGAACATGACAATGGGTGAAGTATGCATCCACATTAATGTGTTTGGTTAGCTCATGCTTGACTGAATCTGTAGCAATTTGAAGGTTCTGAGTACTATCACAGTGAGAGGAAAAGGAGGAGTGATCTATACACTAAAATCCTGAAGGATTGAACGAAGCCAGAGCACATCCTAAACGGTAGAAGCCATTGCATGAACCTCAGCCTCAGCACTAGATTTGGCAACAGTAGGTTGTTTTTTGGTCTTCTAAACAACAAGAAAAGACCCAAGAAAAATACAGTAACCAGTAATAGAGACCTGATTATCAGAATGAATGAGTTAAAAGGGTGCAGTAGTCTGAGACACACTCAAAGGATATGGACGTTATAGTTGCTTACAGAGTTTATAGCCAAAACATGCCACATCAAAAGGAAGAGAGGTAGCTGCTACAAAGCTAAGATAAACAAGGGATGACATACAAGAAGGACACAAGTGAACAAGACGATGATGCCATTTATGACCAGACATGGCTCCAACATAACAGTGATGAACGGATTCATATGAAGATAGAAAGCAAAGGGAATCTAACGCATAAACTCCATTATGTCGGTGGCTAACTCCACCATCACCGTCCCCACTATGATCCTCGACTATGATATGAGGTGCGATAAAAATAACTTGACTACTATAATCGAAGAAGTTAACTAAAAGACATAAGATTCATCGATAAATGAGCAATATGGGAAATAAAAAGGAATGAAGAAATCAACGGGTTGAGAGATGACCAGTGAGACATGATAGGGAAGGAGTGTGCCATCAACAATACAAACTCGGGTAATAAGTGATCCTGGATGTGAATAGTGAAGATGAGTGCTATCAAGAGTCATGTAGAGAGAAGCACCGCCTAAGAAACCAAATGTGACAGAACTACATGGAGCGGATGTAGCAACCTGAGTCAAACTTGCATGCCCAGTGGAGTAGGTGGGGTCTGCCAGATAAGACTAATGAAACTGTTAGAACATTACCAAAAGCTGCTGATTCGCCTTGTGAAGGAATCACGGAGGCAGGTTCCCTCATCACCAACAAAGGCAGGTCTATAAACATCCATATTTTTTTAAGATATATATATTATAAAATATATATAGATAGAGAGAAAATGGGATAGGGAAAGATAATCACAGCCTGAAAGAGTATATATATATAATATTTACATAATAGTGAGAGAGAAATGTGCTAGCTGTTGGGAAAAATGATAGAGAAATGGGCTGGCTGGTGATATAATATATATGTATAGAAAATGATAGAGAATTATGTTGGCTTGTGATATAATAATATCTTAGAATAAACAATATGTCCTCTAAATTTAA
This sequence comes from Dioscorea cayenensis subsp. rotundata, assembly GCF_009730915.1. Lineage (NCBI taxonomy): Eukaryota > Viridiplantae > Streptophyta > Magnoliopsida > Dioscoreales > Dioscoreaceae > Dioscorea > Dioscorea cayenensis. The sequence continues at coordinate 13,574,697 of NC_052477.1, read as the reverse complement.
GGTATTAAAAAACCCCACTAGTTTGAGTATTCACAGATGATCCCTCCTTTTCCATACATATGCATTTTAAGTCCATTCTATTGCTAACTCTGTGATGTTTGAAGGGAAAAGACAAAAATGCCCCGCCAGCTACATCAATGCTGTGTTACCCTCTCTCCACATTGGGAAGTGGTGGTTTAAGTGGCTATGAATCCCGAGAGGGGCGCATTGGTTTCCATGTGTTCCTTCTCTTAGTTACCCCTTTAGCTTCTAAGAGGGAATAATCCCAAAGACTTTCCCACCGTGAAACACTTTGTTCAACGTTGAAGGTCTTGAGAAGAAGTTTGCTAGAGCTTTCCCTGATGTGCATTTCTATTTATTTGACACCATCTCCCTACTCTTAAATCAATGAATCTTAAGGTAGTAATTGAAGGTTGTAGGGTTGATTTCATCGCCTTTTGGGTTTCTAGGGTTTTGTTATTGAAAGTTTTTTATTTTTGTTGGTTGTGTATGATCTAGTCTTGAATTTAGAATGGTGTAATTATATCTCCAGTGTATGATCTAGTATTAAATTTGGAATGTTATTGAAGGTTCTAGGCATTTGGAAATCATCTGGAGTATGCCCTTCACATTATTAATGGAAATTCAACTTGTACTACAAGAGAAAGGATTACTTAATACTTTGATGCAGAGATATGATGAGCGCTACCAAAAATTTAAGATTGGTGAGACCTTGCTGAGGTTCAAGCCCGAAGATGTAGCTATTATTCTTGGTCTCAGATGAGATGAGGACATAGTGGTTTTCAACAAGAAGAAGACACATTTAGAATTCGAAGGAAAATATTTTTCCAAAACCTATGGAAGACATAGGGAATCTATCAAAAAAATTCTCAGTGAGGTAGTCTGGACGAGGGGAGAAGAAGAAAACTTCATCAAGTTATTATTGGTGTACATCATGGGAACCGTGCTGTTCCCGAACACATCATGTTCTGTTCCTAATTGGCTTGTAGACTATGTGGATGATCTTCTTGAAATACGTTGCTATGCACTAGCAGTAGCCACACATAAGTGGCTTATGGATGACATCCTATAAACAACCGCTAGAGTGCCAGCAAGGTGTTTTGGTGAGAAAACAAATGATGGCTACTTACAAGGATATACTATCACTCTCAATATTTGGTTCTATGAGGTAATTAGCACCGGTAAAAAGGTGTGCTTTTGGTAAGATTCCCCTAGTACTTTGTTATAGGGAGAACACTTTTAGGAAGTAAGCATCCCTCGGTTCATTACTACCATTAATAGAGGGGAAAGAGGTATTCAGTTTCTTGCGGTCTGTTATATATAAATAGTTTCCACTTAATATAGTCTGTTTTCCTTTAAAATTTTATTTTCGCACTTAATATGATGAGTTTTCGCTTAAGAATGTAGGTTTCTATTTTAAATATATTATTTGCTCGTGATAAGTGCTTATGTATGAGTAATACAAAGTATTCTTTTCTTATATTGAGCATTACTTTTCTCAAATTTTATCACTTATTTGTGTGTATATGTGTTTCTTTTGTGCATTCAGGGTTGTGGAGACAATTATGGAAGAAAGGAACCAAAAGTAGATCTTAAATGCATTTGTTGATGAAGTCCTGGAGTGAACAAACATGAAGACACAAGTTGTGCTCAAAGACATGTGGGTCTGTGCCAACCTCCATTGTGCTCAAGCTAATACATAATTTGGAGGGGCACGAAGGCAGTCGCACTCATGTGTTCTGACTTGTTTAATACCAGCAAGATTTTTGTCAATATGATTTTAATGAAGACGCAACGCAATCTACCGCATGGATGTGTGCCCATTCATATGGCCTTGATGAAAAGCGTGGATTCAAGAGTATTTTGGCCGAGTACTGTAGTAGTTTACTGTAGCAAATCGTTGTAGCAAAATTACTATAGCAGTTACTGTTCACAGTTGGAAATTCACATTGACGTGTGGAAATTCCCATCTAGAAATTCACATCGGCGCATGGAAAACAACATCTTGAAATTCAAATGGGCATGTGGAAAATCCAAACGCCCGTGTGGATGCCTGATTCCAGCCCCTATAAATACCGCGATTTTAGACGTTTTGGAGGATCCTTTTCTCATCTTTTCCCCATCTTTGGAGGGGCTAGGGTTTGGCGAGGCTTTGGCTAGGTCTTGGGAGTGGTTCTATGGCCTTCGACATCGCGTTCCTTGGGAAGAGAGTTATTATTGGAGTTTTCGTCGGCATCGATTCGGCAAGGTGTGCCCTAGGCTTGACAAGGGAATCCTTGGAGAAGACGAGGCAACTCCACAAGACCATAGATATGGACTACAAGGGGGTTTTATCTATGGATAGCATGCTTTTATTTTTGATTTCATTATTGATTGTTTATTGCTCCATGGAGAGCTAAATCCCTAGTGGGTGCTTGAACTTGTGAACCTTTTGATGATTTTGTTTCATTGACCTTTATTATGTTTCTTTAATTGATGTTTTAATTGAGTTCCAAACTTGAATGCTTGTTGAATTGATTTTCTTTTAGAGTGACACTAGGGTTGAGAATCTATATTGGTAATCTTTGTGAATGAGTGACACTTCATTAGGATTAGATAAATCTAGGTTGGAGAGGGTAGAGAGGGTGAGTCGAGAGGTAGCGGAACGCCCCCTTTCCCCTCCATTGTGATTTATCCTACCTCCACGTTTCAAGAGTTCTTTGAGGTCACGATAGAGTGAAGTGCTAAGAGACAAACTCCACTGGGGGCTTAGTTGCGTGAGCAACAAAGTGAAGTGTTGAAGTAATCCTTAGTACTGGGGCTTAATTGTCAGTAGGGGTCTTTCGCTTGGACCAAAATTTTAGATCTATATTAGGGAATCGGGTTTATCACTTGGAATCCCTAGAGCTTTAAGCAACCTTGCACAGCGTGAGGTGTTGAAAGTATTCCTTTCCGCTGGGGCATAGTGTAGGGTTAGTCATGGTTAACCTTAGGTTTGTGACCATGTGTTTTAAGATTTCCATGACTCAGTAAACATCAGTTATGAGACATAATGATTAGTCTTGCACTTGAAACAATAGTCCTAGGGTGAGCAATGTCCGAGTGCTCCATCTTTTTATTGATTGTCTTTCCTTATTTCTATTGTGTCTCTTTCTTCTTTTGTTTATTTTTTTACTTACATTGATATTGTTCACACCACTCTTGAATCATCTTCACTATAGGTAAATAGCAATTCTTGTGTTTTTGAGCACTATTCCCTATGGATACGACTACTCACTCACCAGGGTACTTTATTACTTCGACAACCCGTGCACTTGCCGTATACACTCGCAAGGGGTGTGTCACACGTATTTTCTTGAGTCTCCATTTGAGAATTAATGTTTGCTTATTGTTTTAAGTTTTTTTCTTAAGTATTGTTGTTTACGTTTTATGTATGTCATTTCCATTCTGTAGTTTTCTGGCCTCACCTCTGCTAAAGTTGAAGAAGAAGCTTTCATCAAGACAAGCCACTGTGTAGAACAAGTGACTAGAACAACATGCCCTGTAGCAAAATTTGGGGACAAAACCACACGAAAATGGAGACAGTCTCCCTCACCACCGAGGAGCCCACCACGTCGGCATCAAAGTGGTTCTATTTCTGGTAATCCACTAATGGGGGTAGTTGATTAAGACATCGCATTATATTTATTGGAAGGATTTGAAAACATGTCCCAAATAGTTGGTAGGCTCCAAACTAGAGTGGAAACAATTAAGGGTCATGGCCTTTCCGAGGTTGCACTAATAGCTACATCTCCAACAAATGGAGATGACATCCTTGATGCCCTGTCAAAAATGCCGACCACCACGAAATGACATGTGAAGAAGTCGCCAGTAGATGAAGGCAACCATTACCTCTTCCCGAGTCAAATGATGCTTAGGATCCTCTTGACAAGCAAATTACAAGATAAGCGTCAGGTCTGTGAAAGCGCAAGCCGGTCGCTACCCAGAAGAATTGCCGAAGAAAATTGCCTAAAAAGGCAGACTCAAGAGCGAATTAACTCCATCTTGACTGTCTTCCCCATCTGGTCCTTCATCACTATTCCTAACCACTTCCCCCTTCGCACATGCCTTGCAAGCCCCATTCACTTCTACCTTCGCACCCGCCCTACTACCCTCGTCCAAATCCCTATGCAGCTATCCCGCCATCCCCACCTGTTCCCCCATCCCTATCAGCCCCACCATTTTTACCTCCTCACCCGCACAATTATCCCCACCCACTTTCCCCTTCTCACCCGTGTCACCACCAATAGACGAAGCCGAAAAGATCGACGTAGATGCTATCGTTGAATCACTAACAACATTGAGAAATGATCTGCCTCCTTCCTCATATGCTAAGTTAGTAAATGTGAACGTCTCACCAGCTGCCCACGAGGTGCCCAACGTGGAGGACAGGCACCAAACCACCAAGATCATCTCCTAAAGTTGCTACTAGTGGTGAATTACCACCTAACATATTATATTAGGAATTTCCAGTGAATAAGAAACACTCCCCAATTAGTAAGTGTCCCATTGACACTACTAAACATCATACTAAAAGAAAATGACCCGTGGATGCCTGCAAATGTAGTTTTGGATAAAATGACTGAAAATGTTGAGGAAATACCAGCTGTAATGGAAGTTGTCATCCCCAAACTAGTAGTGGAGACATCATCAACTGATGAACTGGTGGTGGCACCGACCGAATCATGTGAAGTTGTCATCATGAAACAAGTCAGTCAAAATGTTAGGGTGCCACAAAACAAACGTTATGTCGGTTTCACGAGATTAAATAACATCGAACAAGCGACAATCAGCCTCTTTCTAATCTATCGAAATGGCATGTAAGCATTCTATTTAAAGGTTTTCGTTTCCTCTTAAACATAACTATTCTCATTTAATTTTTAGTGTTTCTGTTTAGTATTCCATGTTTTTGTTAAAGTTTTAATGTTTACATTTAAATTTTTGTGTTTCAACATAAGATTCAATGTTTCCACTTAAGTTTTCAAGCTCTAACTTCATAGGACTTATGTTTAGACCAATGGTATGTCATTCACCACTCGGCCGCATGTTAACACCCTGTTAGAGGGGAAACATATGGTCCTCAATGAAGTAATGGACGTATTTTTTTTTATAATCATAAAAAAATAAAGAAAGAACTGTAAACTTATAAGGTAAGTGCGGTGACAACGCCCCTTGCGTATGTCCCGTAAGTGCACGGGTTTGTCGAAGTAATAAAATCCCAGGTGAGTGGGTATCGTATCCACAGGGAGTAGAGAGTAAAAATACTTAAATTTTTTCTTAAGTAAGAAAAATATGAATAGTAATTTGTGTGACAAGATGTAATGCAAACAAAAGTAAAAGAGACAAGAGAGAGAGCACAAGTAAAGGAGAGGTAAGGCAATCGATATAAATGGGGTACTCGGATATTGAACCACCTAGGTCAATCGTTTCAAGTGCAAAACCCCTCTATTATGCTTCCTAACTAATGCATTAATGAGTCGTGGAGATCCTTTAATACATGATCCCAAATCTAAGGTCAACCATGCATAATCCTATACATGTCCCGGAGGAGAAATTGAAAAATCTCTCAACCTCGCACTCGTATAGAATTGCAATGAGTTATATGGATTCCAAGTGATAAATCCTCTTCCTATATGTAGACCTAAGCCTTTGGTCTAGGCAAAAGGTCCCTAGCCACAATTAAGTCCTAGATGCTAAAATCACTTCAACGCTTCACTCAATTGCACTCGCAACTAAGCCCCAGCGAAGGTCATCCCTTAGCACATTCACTCTACTATGACTGCAAAGAACTCGAGGAATTTGAGGTAGAATAAATCACACCAGAGAGGAAAGGGGACGCTCCGCTACCTCTCGACTCACCCTCTCAACCTTTTCCAATCTAGCTTTGTCTAACTCTCGTAGTGTGTCACTCACTCACACAGGGTTACCAACAATAACTCTCAACCCTAGTGTCACTCTAAGGGAGTATTCATACAATCAATGCATTTAAGATTGGAACTCAATAAAAATATCAATTAATAAAAGCATAATAACAAGGTTCAATGAAATGAATACATCCTAGGGTTCATAATCCAAGTACCCACTAGGGGGTTTAGCTATCCATGGAGCTAATTACAATCAATGAAATCGAATGTAAAAGCAATAAATCCATAGAAAAATCCTCGATAGTCATGACGATGGTCTTGTGGAGAGTCCTCTACTCGTCTAAAGGTCCCTTTGTCTGGCCTAGGATACACCTCGCCGGATCGGTGCCGATGAAAGCTTTCCCACTAACCTTCTTCCAAACGGAGCTCGATGTCGGAGCCGTAGAACCTCTCCCAATCCCTAGCCAATACCTTTCAAAACCCTAGCAGCAGCCATCTCTCAAGTTGGGGAAAAGATGGAGAAAAGAATGCTGAAATCGAGATTGAAATCGGTTTTTAAAGGGATGAAATCGGGAATCCACACGCCCCTGTGGATATTCCACACGGGCCTGTGGAATTAACACATGGGTGTGTGGAATTTCTATATGCCCGTGTGGCTTCTCTGGACAACTCCTTCTTCGGTCAGCTACAAACAGTACCTACTACAGTATTTTGCTATATTGTTGCTACAGTGCCCTGCTACAGTACTAATCCGAAGTACTCCCGAAACCATGTTTTCATCGAGGTAACGTAAACGGGCACACGTTTACGTCATAGATTGCTTCGCTTCTTCAATGAATGGCCGCGTTGGTGGAGATCTTGTAACACATGCACAAGCCGGAATACTTAGAATGTGACTGCCTTTGTGCCCCTCCAAATCATTGTGCTAGCTTGAATACAAAGAGGTTTGCACACATTCTAGCATCTTGAGCCCGACTTATGTCTCGCGTTTGAACCTTCTCAAGATTTCCTCCAAATGGTGCACTCACGATCTACATTGGCTTTTTTCTCTAAGATTCGGCTTCACAACTCTATATGCGTGAAAGTAACATAAATACACACATATTAGTATTAAAACCCGATAAAAGTAATGCTCATCATAAGGAAAGAACACTTTGCATTCTTATCACACAAGCACTTATGACTCCAATCTCAAAATTAGTTCAAACCCAATCTTTCGGCGGTTAAACCCTAATCCGATATGAATAATGACAAGGATCTCTCCTTAATCACATTCCTATGATTTCATTAAGCGAAGGAAGATCATGCAATAAGGATACACTTAACCTAAGTCCATCCTTATAATTCGGAGGGGCTACCAACATCCAATTTATTGGCATGTCGATCGAAGAATACCCCTTCTAGCTCATTAATGATCTAGTATATACGAGTAGGTCACATCTAAAGGTACAACTCAATAATGAACTAAGGATCTCTCTATTTTATAGTTCTTGACATGAAGAACAATGAGCCAAACCATAAATCACACCAATGCATTCTAAAATAAAAGTATAGCATCCACAATACATGATGAACCCCCCAAGGTTCACCTACATCCGGTGGCCTTGGGGGGTCTAATGTACCATCATACAAACAAGAATCATAAACTCAAGAAACATAAGAAACAACACCATAAATGGCACTCCCTAGTCCGAATGATGGTGAAGAAGAACAATGCTGGCCCAATGACGCTTCCTCTACCCCAAGGAATGCCAAATGTTCCTCCTCCCTTGATGATGAAGCTCTCCCCTTGAAGTTCAAGCCCTTGATCACCTCCAAGCCTTAAGCTAAACTCTCCCCAGAATGATGTCTTCGTTTCTCCTCTCCTCTCCAAAGTGTTAGCTGCCCAAGATCTCAAAAGTGCCATAAAAGACCCTCCAAAATGCCCTCATATACCCCCGGTATACTCCCTCTCAAAACCAGCCCGTATACCCTCAAAATAGACTCAAAACACCGTCAAAATGGCTTCCATACTGGCGGTATACCAGCTAAAAATGGCCTCCATACTGGCGGTATACTGGTTCAATGAGCTCCTCATTGAGGCCGTTTGGGGTAGGCAAAACTGCACTCCAGCTCATATAATAGTACCCATACTGGCTCAATGAGCACCTCATTGAGCTAGTATGCCTTCAAACACATTATCCTCTTCTCTGGCTATAGTAATCATCCTAAGCTCAATCCAGTGCAGCAATGAGTCTGTATGCCATCATTCAATTTCTGACTTGAAAACTCTCCAGGTGCTACAGTGGCAACTACAGTGATCTTGCTACAATACCGATGTTGCAATACCATTGCTATAATACTACAGCTACAGTATCTGCTAAAGTGAATACACTACAATACCACGACCTAGTTTTCTTCTCTTTTTCACCCAAATTGTATCTTCGTGTCCTCCATGGCATTTTTGTGCCCTGCAAAGCAAATAACACACGATTAAGCACAAAACGCGCATCAATCCTTATAGAAATACATGCTAAATACATCAAATATATACACTAAAATATATATATTTAGACACTTATCAAAGACATATAGGATGAGTAACTGTTAGATAAATGAGCTTGCCAATCAGACGTCTGTATTGACCTAGATCTCTGAGAGATGGAGAAGATGTCTCCCAGAAGAATGGTGACTACTTAATAGGTGTACTCTCTAGTTTACACCCCAATAAACCAGTATCCTCAAGTAAGTCCAACACATACTTCCGTTGTGAGAGCGTCATCTTTCCTTTGGCATATATAAACTCAATACCAAGGAAGTATCTGGGTCATTCCATATCTCGTGTAATGAAATGCTTCATTAAATACTCCTTAGTTCTTTGAATACCCTAACGATCGCTACCTGTTAACAAGATGCCATCGACAAATACCAAAGGAAAACACACACAGATGAAGTGTTCTTATAAAACATAGAGTAATCCACATTGCATCTGAGAAAACCATCTATAACTATAATTACACTAAACTTTCCAAACCATGCATGAGGACTATATTTCAGACCATAGATTCTCTCCATGAGCAACATACCCCAGAGGTTGCTCCATAAATATTGTCTCAACTAATTCTCCATAAAAAAAAGCATTATTTACACCAAGTTGACAGAGTGCCCATGATCGATTCATAGCTACCAACATTGGAATGTGAATGGAATTTAGATGAGCAACTCATGAAAAAGTTTCAACATAATTGACACCATAAGTCTGAATAAAACCACGGGCCACCAACAGGGTTTTATAGCGATCAACTGTACCATCAGCTTTGTGCTTGATAGAGAAGACCCATCGACAAGGGACGATGTTGGCATCAGCAAGGCGAGGTATGAGCTCCCATGTACCATGAGATCTCAAGGCTTTCATTTCCTCATTCATTGCCATCTGCCATTGTGGAAGTAGAAGTGCATCTTGGTAGTTCCTAGGGATTAACTCAGGAGACAAAGAAAGAGCAAAGGTACGGAAGGATTGGTGAAGATTATCATAAGAAACAAAAAGTGAGATTGGATGTTTGGCACAAGAATAAATACCCTTGAGAAAGGTAATGGGAAAATCAAGAGATGGGTCCGTAACATCCAAGTAGACAAACGAAGGGTACGGATCTGGCAGTGGTACATGTTGGCGATGATGATAAACCTGTCCAAAATGGCAATCATCTGAATCTACTAGAGGAGGCGTCACATTAGGTATAGGCACAGGTGGAGTGATCAAAATGGGAATTGGGAGAATAATATCAGTCGATGTAGTCAACAAATCTTGAGAACCCTAGTCAAAAAAAAAAGATTGAGACTCAAAAAACGTGACATCCATAGACACATAGTACTTCTAATTAGTCGGGTGGTACAAACGATACCCACATTTGGTGAGGGATAATCTGACAAAGACATATTTAAATGTACGAGGGCACAACTTATCTAAACCAGCAGTTAAATCCTGAATAAAACCAACACAACTGAAAGCACAAGGGGGTAAGCAAAAAAAAAACTCAATATCAGGTAGAAGACGATGTAGAGGGACCTCCTCCACCAGGAGTACAGAAGGCATATGATTAATAAGATAAACTACAGTTAATACAGCATCAAACCACAAATACCTACGGACATTACGCTCCAGTAAGAGAGTGTGTGCAACATCTAAGATGTGACAATGCTTTCTTTCAGCAACCCCATTCTACTGAGAGATGTGCGGACATAAGGTTTGATTAATAATCTTAAAGGATGCACACACAAAATTTACATTAGAAAATATAGATTATAAAGAATTATCCATATGAAGACATTTCATAATAGTGGAAAACTGATTTTGTACTTCCAAATAAAATGTTTTAAGGACATTAACAATAAACTGACAGTATTTTAACAAATATAGCCATGATACTAATACAAATCATCAACAAACACAATATAATAACTATAACCTCAAATAGGTGCAACTTTAGTAGGCCCCCAAACATCATAATGAACTAGATCAAATAACAACCGACTAGACACTAGAGTAGAACGTTGAAAGGTAGCACGATGATACTTACCCAACTGACATGACTCACATTGAAATGACTCGACCCAAATGCAAGGCAAAGCTTGCTAAAGACAACTATGAGAGGTATGACCCAATCTAGAGTGTTATATGACTTATGACTTTGTGTATGAAATAGAAGCTACTAAACCACAAGGAATAGCATCACGCACTAGTGTATACACGCCATCAACATGATTACGCTTTAAACAAATCCTCTTCCCCTCCTGCAAATCCTGAAAAGCGCAGTGAAAAGGGAAAAAAGTCAGTGAAAAAGGAAAAAAAAATCACACTACAATTTAACTATTTAGTGATCGCAGAAACGAATAGCAAGTTGATAGGAAATTCAGGTACAAAAAGAACATCAGCTAGTTTAAGCTGAAAGGAAACTGTACAACTCCTTCTCCGGATATTAAGTAAGATCGCCCATCGGCAATTGCCATAGAATGAAAAATAGATGGAAAGAGATTTTGGGAAAAAAATTTTGTACCTGTCATGTGAGAGGAGGCCCTGGAGTCAATAATCTAGCAACTATCCCTGGAAGCAAGAAAGGCATTACCTGAGGAAATGGGAGAAGAGACTATAGAGTGAGAAACTGTGCCATGCAGCTGCTGGAACTGCACAATGTCTGCATGAGAGAGAGTGACTAACTGTTCAGCACCAGAAGTAGGTGATGGATCGGCCAACTCTGTACTAGCATTGGCCACTACTGGATGACCATGCTTATCCCAAAAACGATTTTTAGTGTGGCCCGTCCGTCGACAAAAGGTGCACACAAACCTACCCCAAGAATTACCATGGCAGACTACTCGACCACTACGAGAAGGGCCTTTACCACACCAACGAGACGAAGACATGATGACAAAGAGACAAATCCTTCAATAACGATATAAGGGTATCGCTGGTGAAGGTTGAGGAACATCACTGGGTGCCCGTAGAATAACGAGAAATATGAGAGATGAGCGACGGCTAGCAGTATAGGTGGTGGTAGCAGGTTGAAAGCTAGTGTTTGGAGTGGTGGCGGCGGCTATGGGATTTGGTGGCCGCTATGGTTTAACCCAGTACTCTGGTACCATGTGAGAATAGGAAAAATAATTTGGATATCAATCAGGAAATAAGTACATGGGTATATATAAAGAAATATTAGGGTTTTGTGATATGGGCCCAATATGGTTCATTAGCCAATCTAAACTCTAATAGCATCATAATTGTCTAGTGCCCAAAAAGTGGCATATTTCATATGAAATTTTTAGCCTTGTACTTGCATCTTTTGATAGCTTCCCTTTCTTGGCTAAAGAAGGTATGATTATTGCATTTTTTATAGGGTAATCCTTTATTAAGCAGACAAGAAATACTAATGCTAAGGGTAAGATACTACTGTGTGCAGCAGAGGCATGTCACACTTCAGAACCTTAACTTTTAAAACATCAGTGCCCATACTAGATTTTTTAAGTGTTGTAGACATTCGATGTAGATTAGCATACTATACTTATAATAATAAATTGGAATATGATTTAATTAGACTTGTAGATTATCTCATCTTTTAGTATAAATTTTAAGAGCCAAACTACCCAAAGTCCATATTTCTAACTATTTATGTGGCCCATTAACGTTATCCAGAATGAAAAGGAAAATTATGAAAATTAAATTCAGTTTTATTTACTCAACTGACATTTGCAAAGAACACTTGATTCTTAGTCTATTCTAGCCAACATTTGTTGAGAGCAATAGCAAGACTGGCATTTGTGAACTGGTGAAGACCATTGACAACACCCCTTGCGTGTGACCCGAAAGTACACGGGTTTGTCGAAGTAATAAATCCCAGGTGAGTGTGTATCGTATCCACAGGTAGTTGGGAATAAAAATACCAAGATTGCTATCTAACTAAGCAAAGACAGAATAATGATTTTTTTTTTGATAAAATGTAATGAAAGCAAGAATAAAAGAACCAAGAAAGAGAGAAGCACAAATAGATGAGAGGTAAGCAATCAATAGAAGTTGGGTACTCGGATATTGTTCCACCTAGGACAATTGCATCAAGTGCAAAATCAACTATTATATCTCCTAATTGACGCTTAATGAGTCGTGAAAATCCTTAAACACACGATCCCCAACCTAAGGTCAACTGTGACTAACTCTACACTATGTCCCTGCGGAGAATCGATCAATCTCAACACCTCACACTGTGCATAGTTGCAAGACACTCTAGGGTTTCCAAGTGATAAACCCTATTCAAATGTATAGATCTAACTCTATGGTCTAGGCGACCCCTAGTCGCAATTAAGCCATAGGTACTAAAGTCACTTCAAAGCTTCACTCTGTTGCCTGTGCAACTAAGCCCCAGCGGAGGTCATCTGACAACACCCCTTGCGTATGTCCCGCAAGTGCACGGGTTTGTCAAGTAATAAAATTCCAGATGAGTGGGTATCATATCCACAGGGAGTAGGGAGTAAAAATACTTAAATTGCTTCTTAACCAAGTGAAGATGAATAATGATTGTTTTGACAAGATGTACTGTAAACAAGAATATAAGAAACAAGAGTGAGAAAAGCACAAGTAAGTGAGAGATAAGGCAATCGATATAAATGGGGTACTCGGATATTGTTCCACCTAAGACAATTGTTTCAAGTGCAAAACCGACTATTAAGCCTCCCAACTAATGCATTAATGAGTCATGGAAATCCTTTAATACACGGTCCCAAATCTAAGGTCAACCGTGACTAACTCTATACCATATCCCGGAGGAGAAATCGAACAATCTCAACACCTCGCACTCAAATAGAATTGCATGGAGTTCTAGGGATTCCAAGTGATGAACCCTCTTCCTAGTCACAATTAAGCCCTAGGTGCTAAAATCACTTCAACGCTTCACTCCGTTGCCTCTGCAACTAAGCCCCAGCGGAAGATCATCCCTTAGCCCATTCACTCTACCATGACCGCAAAGAACTCAAGGAAATGGAGATAGGATAAATCACACCAGAGAGAAAAGGGGACGCTCCGCTACCAATCGACGCATCCTCTCAACCCTCTCCAGTCTAGCTTTGTCTAACTCTCGTGGTGTGTTACTCACTCACAAGGGTTACCAAGGTGAACTCTCAACCCTAGTGTCACTCTAAGGGAGGATACAATAAATCAAGTATTCAATATTGGAACTCAAATAAAATATCAATAATGAAAGCATAATAGAAAGGTTAATGAAACAAATACATCTTAGGGTTCACAAATCCAAGTACCCACTAGGGGGTTTAGCTCTCCATGGAGCTAGTTACAATCAACAATGAAATAGAATGTAAAAACAAGTAATCCATGGAATACCCCCTCTATAGCCGTGATCATGGTCTTATGGAGAAGGCTCGTCTCATCCAAAGGTCCCCTTGTCCGGCATAGGACACACCTCGCTACAGCGGTGCCGATGAAAACTCTCCTAATAACCTTCTTCCAAGTGGAGCCCGATGTTGAAGCTGGAAAACCTCTCCAAAAATCCTACCAATAACTCTCAAAACCCTAGCCGCAGCCCCCTCTCAAGTTTGGGAAAGAATGGTGAAAAAAATGTTCAAATTAGGCTGAAAAATGACTTTAAATAGGCTGGAATCAGGCATCCATAAGGGCTTGTGGATATTCCACATGGCCGTGTGGATTCTCTAGAATTCTGATTTTTGGCCAACTGTGAATAGTAACTGCTAAAGTAAATTGCTACAATACATGCTACAATAGATCATATCGCTTCTTCAATAAACTGGTTCATTGGTGAAGATCTTGCTATCATTGCACACGTTTATGCCGTAGATCACGTCGCTTCTTTAATAAATGGGTTCATTGGTGAAGATCTTGCTATCATTGCACAAGTTGAGATACGCAAATGTGACTGCCTTCGTGCCCCTCCAACTAATTGTAATGGCTTGAATATATGGAGGTTGGCACACATTCACGTATCTTAGAGCCCTACTTGTGTTTTCGTGTTTGTTACTTCCAAGATTCCACCAAATAGTGCGTTCACGATCTATTTTTGGCTCTTTTTCTTAATACTTAGCTTCACAACCCTATATGCGCAAAAGAACACAAAAAGACTTGTATTAGCGCTTAAACCAAATAAAAGTCATGCTCATCGTAAGGAAAGAATTCTTCGCATTCTTAACACACAAGCACTTATCAAACTCCCCCACATTTAAGCTTTTGCTTGTCCTCAAGAAAAAATAAAACATTGAAGTATAGAAGAAGTAAATATTGAAAGTGCTTGGCCTTAGGTTCACCAAAGCATGCAAGGAGAGCATTTTACAAGTACGGGAAGTTTAGAAACTAAATACTAAAAATCAATGCTCTAGCTAAAAACTCGAATAAAAAAAGACAACAAACCCGAGATCATGTAAGTGTGTGTAAACTCAGTCAAGTAAACCCAAAGTATACTCCTCAATGTTCCAAGTATGAGGGACTTATATAACTACAAAACGTAACAAAACAAAAAGATGGTAGTAGCTTCACACATCCTCTAAGGTAGCCCTTTCCGAAGCTACCGCTAAGGTAGCTTTCACACTTTTGAGGTGGTAGCTCTTTCTACCGGGGTGTTAGCTTTCACTCATCCCATGAGATAGCTCTTTCTCTCATTAGGGCATAACTAGTATCCGACTTATGAGAGTAGCTTCATACTTCATAAATGGTAGTTTTTGTCCACTCAAAATGCACAACTAAACAATATATCAATTTTTTCTTTCTTCTCTTTTTCTATTTTTTTTAGCAAAATAATACAAGAAACAAAACTAATTAGTCCCTTAAACATCAAACTTGAGTTTCCAAAAGAGTTTCATGAGCGAGTGGTGTAACAAGTGTCAATCGGGCAAAAATTCCTAGAAATTGAAGAACAAACTAGAGCATGAAAATATTCAATGTTAAAATTCTCCTAAACTCAAGAATACAAACATTGCAACTAAGGTGAACCACCATTGGTTACCTGAGCATGTATGTCAATCAAAATTTATATAAAGGACATGCCCCCAAAAAAACACTTAAGATGTACATTGCCCTTTCGATTGAGTGTTTCCTATCTCTATTTTCCCTAGACTCTATGCAACCATATTTTGTGTGAGGCATGCGATTGAGAGATATCTCCGCCTGGACCTTGTAGGGGATTAGGGATCCATTACCAGGAATTAGGGTTGGATCTATCTTTAGGAATCGGTTTCACTCTTAGGTATTCTTAGAGCTTATTGGGATCATATGGTGTGTGAGGTGTTGAGATTGGTGATTTCTCCGGCGGGACCTTGTAAGGGACTAGTACCGATTGTTTGGAGACAAGGACCAGTTGTTCTTGGATTTTCTCGACTCATTAGACTCGGTTTAGAAGTATTTAGCAAATCTTGAACTTCATGTTAGATCCTAGGGGGAGCATTGCCCGAGTACCTCATCTTTATTGATTGAGATTCTCCCTCCATTTTACCCTTGCATATTCGTCTCTGATATTCATTTCATCGCACATTAGATTGCCACACCTTTTCATTTATCATTAGGCTAGAAAGCAGAAAAGAAGTTAGTACTAGTAGCCCTGTTCCCCATGGATTTGACTACCTGACTCACCTGGTATTTTATTTCTTCGACACCCGTGCACTTACGGTACACAAAAGCATATTCGGACGTGTCAAAATTCAAGTAAAAACTAGAGCATGAGAACATTCAATGTTAAAAATTCTCCGAAACTCAAGAATACAATCATTGCAACTAAGGTGAACCGCCATTGGCTACTTGAGCATGTATGTCAATCAAAACTTTTGTAAAAGACATGTGCAAAGTGAACTCCCCCCCACACATAAGATGTACATTGCCCTCAATGTACACATGCAAGCATAATAGAAAGGATAGCAATCAAGTAAATATGTGAGAGTGGGCACTTAAAACAATACTCCCCTAACTCCTAATGTTGTGTTTGATGCAGCTAAATCCTTGGGAGTAAAGAGTTCCAACTAGTTGTGAAGCACACACGGCCCACATTGGCCGTGTCCATGACTAGTTCTCAAGTCCCATACTGACAAGACCATCTGCACGCATACATAAGGGGGGTTCAGTGAAGCTCAATAAAAACAAAAACATCTCGAGTATGTAAAAGATAAGGCAATAAAATACAGCTCGAGACAAAAATAAAAGATAAACTCAGAAGGAAGATCCTTTCTGAGTATACAAGTCCAAAAATAAAAATACGTAAAGAAAGTATGAAAAAAATAAAATGGAAGAAAGGCAAGACGCTGCAAGCGCCGGTGTCATCTTGTGTCAGGCTTGATAATGCCACTTGCGTGTGACACGCAAGTGCATGGGTTTGTCAAAGTAATAAATCCCAAGTGAGTGGGTATCGTATCCACAGGGAGTAGGGAATAAAAATACCAAAATTGCTATCTAACTAAGTGAAGACGGAATAATAATTGGAATGATAAAATGTAATGAAAGCAAGAATAAAAGAAACAAGAAAGATAGAAGCACAAATAGATGAGAGGTAAGGCAATTGATAGAAGTGGGGTACTCGGATATTGTTCCACCTAGGACAATCACTTCAAGTGCAAAATCAACTAATATATCTCCTAATTGAGCTTAATGAGTTGTGGAAAAGTTTAAACACAAGATCCAAAACCTAAGGTCAACTATGACTAACTCTATACTATATCCCGGCTAAGTAATCGATCAATCTCAACACCTCACACTGTGTAGAGTTGCAAGACAATCTAGGGATTTCAAGTGATAAACCCTATTCCAATGTATAGATCTAACCCTTTGGTCCAGGAGAAAGACCCCTAGTCGCAATTAAGCCTTAGGTGCTAAAGTTGCTTCAACGCTTCACTCTGTTGCTTGTGCAACTGAGCCCCAGCGGAGGTCATCCCTTAGCCCATTAACTCTACTATGACCGCAAAGAACTCTTGGAATGTGGAGGTAGGATAAATCACATAGGAGGAGAAAGAGGACGCTCCGCTACCTCTCGACTCACCCTTTCGACCCTCTCTAATCTTCCAATGTCTAACCCTCATGGTATGTCACTCACTCGCAACGGTTATCAATGTAGACTCTCGATCCTAGTGTCACTCTAAGGGAGAAATCATGCAACAAGCATTCAAGATTGAAACTCAATTAAAGACATCAATTAAGGAAAACATAGTAGAAGATTAATGAAACAAATACATCCTAGGGTTCACAAATCCAAGTACCCACTAGGGGTTTAGCTCTCCATAGAACTAGTTACAATCAACAATGAAATCGAATGTAAAAACAAGTAATCCATAGAAAATCCCCTCAGTATTCATGTCAATGGTCTTGTGGAGTAGCCTCGTCTTCTCCAAGGGTCCCCTTGTCCGGCCTATGGCACACCTCGCCAGATCGATGACGACGAAAGTTCCCCTAATAACCTTCTTCCAAGCACGGGTGTCGAATCCGTTGAACCACTCCAAATACTTGCCAAAATCCTCTCAAAACCCTAGCCAATGGCCTCCCAAAAGATAGAGAAAAGTTGAAGAGAAGGGGGAAAAGGATCTCTCAAAATCGTGCTGAATCGCGGCTTAAAAAGGGCTGGAATCGGGCATTCTCACGCCCCTTTGGATTCTCCACATGGGCCTATTGAATTTCCACACGGGCGTGGAGAATTTCCACACGCCCATGTGGATTCTTTGCAAATCTGATTTTCGATCGGCTGTGAACAGTAACTATTACATTGTATGCTATAGTGATTTGCAACAATAACCTGCTATAGTACTCCTCCAAAATACTCCCAATTAAACACTTTTCATTGAGGTAACATAAATGGGCAAACGTTTATGCCGTAGATCATAACTCTTCTTCAATCAAAGACCACATCGGTGAAGATCTTGCTATCAATGTACAAGTCGGGATACGCAAATGTGACTGCCTTCGTGCCCCTCCAACCCATTGTAATGACTTGAATACATGTAGGTTGGTACACATTCACGTATCTTAGAGCGCCACTTGTGTCTTCGTGTTTGTTCCTTCCAAGATTCCACCAAATAGTGCATTCAAAATCTACTATTGGCTTCTTTTCTTAATATTTAGCTTCACAACCCTACATGAGCAAAATAACACAAATACACAAGTATTAGTACTTAAACTTGATAA
>NC_052477.1:13471242-13555175 GCF_009730915.1 Dioscorea cayenensis subsp. rotundata | reverse complement strand
CACATGTATTGCTAATTTGACATAATTTAAGTAACTGATTGGCAGCCTATTTAGTACTATGTAACCCATTTAGATTTACATCTATATTATAAATTAAAAATTTAAAATATAAATAAAGTAAACCAAAATAACCACGGCATAATGTCAGAATTATTAAATGATGAATAACATATCCAGAAATAAATCCCTGGATTGACAATATTATTACAGCACTATATAAATACTATTTATTTATTATTTATTGGGTCCTCACCGTGCTTATCATAACAAGAAATCTAAACTGCTATGAAATATAAACAATATATATCGCCTATTTTGTGGTGTGCTATTATACAAATATTAAATATGATATATTTGCTAATAATGATAGCTTCTTTCCTTTGCTTATAATAAGGAGGAATGTAAATGTTTGTAGATACTGCTTATTTTTTTATATATTTCTTTTGTAGCGTGAGGACATAATTTTGTAACATAAAATTGCAAATCATGATTATATTTGAAAATTTTAAGGGGTAAAGCTAATGATTGTCGGTTCTCATTAGCACCATATTTTTTGTGTTATGTTTTTTTTAATCCAAGATGAGAGCACAAGTGTATTGAATTATTAACTTCATATTTGTGCATATTTATGATGTGATTTGTTCACATTTTATTTAAAAAATTATAAATATCAATTCATAATTTTTCTTAAATGGAACAATATACATGTGGTAATGCTTAACCACTTCTTTATTTAATTGACTTGGGCTCTTCCAAATAGCATGGCCCAGTAGAATCCAAGTACAAATTTATTAGAGTGGTGGATCTTGACCAATGAGCGATAGCACTAGATTAGAATTATAGCCATATGTTTAACCAAATATATATAGAGTGATGAGTTTCTAAGAAAAATCTATGGACGTAATATATAGAGATGAGTTTCTTAAGAAAATCTACGACGTTCATCATCTGGTTGATTTCAAATCAACAGTAGTTTTAAACTATCAATGGTGCTCGTTTACACAATATCGCTATATTTATAAATAGTTAAAAAGTGGGATGTATAGTGATTGCATCTGAACCTTCCAATTTTTATCTGAATAGTATCTGAATCAATCACAACCGTCTCATCTCATTTCCACTAGGCCTACTGTGAAGATTAAAAACAAAACCAGTTAAATTAAAACCAAACTGAAGAACACCATACCAACCCATTCGGCCGAAGTACACTTTGTTATTGTTATGAGACTCATTTATCAACCTGTCTCCCTATCTCTTCCTCACAACATCTCTTTAACTTTTAAACCCAAGGCCATGAATGTCCTTAAAGTATGTTTTCATATATATATATATATATATATATATATATATTGTAAATGGAGATTTTTTTATGGATCATGGGTTGGTAGGAGAATAAATATCTATTATTGTATTAGAATGCTAGAAAACTGTTACATGTTTTTTTTTTACGAAGTCGATCAAACACCACCCCAAAAGACATCGTACGACAAATGGGGAGAAGGCACACAAGACTCCGGCCACTTATACTTTATCATTATTAATTTATAAATTTATGTGGGTGGGGTTGGGCCGGCCAGGGGCCCCGCCATATAACTGTGGGATTTATATATATCAACGACAACCCTACAAACCAGAATCCCATTGTATCAGAATCGAGTTTAAGAATACTTATACGCTCTTCAAAAGTGGGACCTTTTATGAGCAATGCGAATGCTATGACTACTAATATAATATTATTTCTATAGCATCTTTACACAATACTTTGTGGTACATTTAACCTTGCACGCTCACCCATCACTCATGATAACTTCCACTAAGTTATCTAGTGATTGTTATCACACATGTTTTCATTTACATAAAGTTTTCATTTCCAAAATGTTTATTACATAAGGTTTTCATTTACTTATTTATTTATATATTTTGGGTAAGTTTAAGGATCAATGTATGAATAGAAAGGTAGGGATGGTGAGTTCTAACATAAGTTTGTATGGTACTTGATAAGGTTTATGATTAATATGCACTTAATATCATAATTTTGTATTTGAAGGATTATATTTAGTTTAATATTTTATATTTTTATCTGATATGATGTTCCTTAATTAGAGGATGCTAAAATTCACTTATTTGAAATGTGTTGTTAAAATTATAATTTAACATTAAGGGACGTTTGATTTGTGATAATGTGAAAAATTACCGCATGTTATGGGGTAATCTTTCGGATCACGATGTTTTGATTAGTAAGTGATAGAATATCATTAAACTCGTGATTTCAACTTTGAAATATTACTAAAGAACTTAGTAACTTCACTATCACCAAAACAAGTGGTTCGTCACGCTGACACTGCAGTGACAATATGAAACATTCTTGGATAAATATGTCATTTTGTTTAAAAATAATAATTTTCATACTTTTTCGTTGGATAAAAACAATAATTTTAGATAATATTATTTTGGCAATATCCTCAGCTTCGAAAATTTAATTATTTTATGTAAAAGTTTTATTTTATCTTAAATTTCCATTTCGTCAAAATTTTAGATATAAAATTATTTTGGGAAAAATGCACAAAAATTAATCTTTGATATTATAATTTAATCATTTTGATCCCAAATTTTATTTTACTTTAAATTTAAAGTTACATAAAATTGTAGATACAAAAGTATTTTTAGAAATTTGAAACATTACCAAGTTGAGTACTATGTAATATGAGTTCCCAACCAAAAATAGTTATCATAAATTACCATAACATTCCTGGGTATATAGCATTCTTCATCTATTTACCATGGTAATCTCATGACGTGGTAATATATTATTACCGTTAACCAAACGACCCCTAAGAATGTTACATCTTTAAATTTTTAGATGAAAATTGATGATGTTGTAATTATCATGTACATTGGTCTTTATATACCTCATCTAATGGTAATAAATAATATATCAAGCGAGATATACATAATGCTAGTTAAAATACAATTGTTTAAAACTCTAATAATTAATCAAAATATAGCTAAGAGAAGCAATTTATTCATTAAACTAGGTTTGTATATCCGTTTGGTTCTTAAATATAGAAACAATTCAACTTGGTTCTTAAACTAATTAAAAGAACTAAAATACCACAACCTAAGTAATCACAGAATACAGTTTTGGTTTATTTTTATATGACTTTTTAATTTTTAGACAAAATTAAAATAAATTTTATATATTTTTAAAATTGAGATACCCAAATAAACATGCAAACATTGCCATCATCTTTGATTTCATCAACGTAGATTCTACATATATATATATATATATATTATCAGAATAAATACCATCTAGTAAAGTTATGAACTTATATATCTCCCAATCGCACTACCAAATATAAGCATTGAATATTGATTGTATTTAGACAATGTGATAATTGTAGTTTTATAACGTAGATAAAGCTACCACACACACACCTTTATATTGTTAAGGCTCAACAAAGCATTGAGAGGGAATCGAACCCTCAACCTTCGATCTTTTACATAAAAGTCAATTGATTTAACCACTAGGTTATTGTCAGAAAGGCTCCTTATATTTGGAGTTTAATAAAGTTATATTTTACCTAATTTTATCAATAACAAAATAATAATAATAATAACACATGTGTGGTATATTAATAAATCATTGGCTTTTCAATATAGGGCAAAATACTGATAGATTTTACTAAATGAATCCAAGAAGTGAGATGCTCCTCAAATATCCTTCACACAATCTACCCTGTTCCCTGCCTATGCCAATAACCATAACAAGTGTCTATGACACATATATATATATATTTGGTATATTCCTTTGGAACATAACATGGTGATAACCATGTCTCTATGGAAAAGTGGATAAGCTATTCTTCATTAAATTTGAAGATAAATATCCATAGATATGAAAAATAATGGGGGAAAAGTAAAAATAGGATCTCATAATCATAGGATAAGCCAAGAGTTGTGAGGAAATTGTGCGGGTTTACTTTTTAAAGTTTGTATGGTATTCTTTAAACTTGTAAGAAGTGGACATTAGTTAGGAGATTAGGGGGAGATGAAACATGAGTCATACTTTTGTTGTTGTTGTTGTTTTTTTAATTATAAAAACTTTTTACTAAATATTCGAGTGTACATGTCTCTTTTGATTTATGTTAGATAAAGAAGATGATTATAATCTTGAGTTTTACTTTGCTACAGTGTAGAAAATAATGCTATCCGGGCGCTATTGCGACCAAGGTCGTTTCAATTATTCAAGTTGAATCATAACCATTTTTAATTTTATTGTTTTAAAAATTTCAAAATAAATCACTTTCTAAATATTAAAATATAATATATAAATGCAATCATTAAAAAGAAACCATAAAATACATGGGTGATTTACAAAAGTGAAATAAGAGAGTGATATATGCCTTAAGTAAGTACTTTCACGTAATTTGAGATTTACTTAAGTTTCCTCCGCAATATATATAGGGAATAAAAATGTTTCTATAAGTTATTATAATATTTTATTTTTATTTTCAGAATTTTGAAAATATTAAATATAGATTTGTCTATTGACATATAGGATCCTAAATTTTATTCATTTTTACTAACATTAAATATGTTTTAAAATTTTAAACTAATTTATAGATTCTAATATGTAAAATTCAATAAAAAAAAATTGGTATGCTATATTAGGTTTTACCACGTCCTAAATTTCACATTGATTGATTCATATCAATAAAATAATGTTAGTGAATACTAAGAATAGTTTTGTTAAATATCTTAAAACATACATCAAATTGAACTTAAGAGGACAAATTTTGACCTCACACATTTTTATTAATTAAAGAGTGATCTGGTTTTGACACAATTCACAGTGTACATGTAATTAAAAACATTGATGAGTGAGATGTATATGATCAATTATATTATCAAGATAGTTAATAATAAACTTGGGGTTAAAAAGTCACCAATATGGAACCAAAACGTGTATAAGTGCCCATCCTAATCGGTGTACAATTAAATCATCTTTTTTCTTATGATGCTTTACTACTTAGTTTTTCCCAATGGAAGTGGAAGAACAATTCAATGGAATATGTTCTAATCCTCAGCATTAAACATATTTAAATAAAACTTAGTGAGGAGCTACCATATTGTTCCTCTTAATGACCAATTAGAAAGTTGGAACACAAATGACTAATAGCCATTAGAAAATAACTGTGTGAGAACCACAACCGCGCTCTTTGTTTAATAATTAATCCAGATAACAATAACATTGAATGAGCTAATCATTCACCACTAAGATTAAGTTTCTTATTTAACTTGGATATTTTTGGTAATTGAGGCATAAAGTGAATTTGCCGGAAGTGTTTCCCACTATAGTATATTGGTGAATAAACTTTAGGGTAAACAAGAAAGGTGATCCTATTTGCTTGCCATACACCTTTACACTGCATTCATGTTCTCATCAAGCAATTACATCGTCCCCCACTCATGAACACAAGAATCAAATTTTTAAGTCCCATTATTACTTGGTGTTGTCAATTTAATGATCTCAGCAAACAAAAGAAAGGATGCAAGATTAGGAGAAATTTTATTGCCATGAGTTTTTTTAAAGTGGATTGAATTTTTAATTTTGAAAGGAAAAATAAAAAAATAAAACCAAAGCCACTTCATCCTTGACCTGAAGATATCCTTGTTTGGGTTAATTTGGTTGATCATAAAGGTATATCACAGTACTGACAATGATTTTTTTCTTTTAAAGGAAAAAAAAAATGCATATTTTATTCATAAACTTAAAAAAATAACAACAACAAAAAAATTGTATGCGAAGAATATATGAGCTTTTCTTTTTAAAAAGAAAGGGAGTTTTATTATTGGATCAAAATGCGTGTTTTTTTTAATTTTTTATTATTGGGTAAAATAAATATTTAGATATAGAGTAATGACAACTAAAGGTGCATTTGCATCTTTTCTTTTCATTTAATTGGTGTCATATAGCACTAGATAACAAATGTTTCAAATTGAAAAAATGGCAAAATAAATAAATAAATAAAATAAAATAAAATAAAAAAAAATCCCCTTTAGAATCATAGTCACACACACACACACACACACACACACACATATATAAGAGGAAGACATCAAACGTGATTCTTCAACCGGACACTTGATGAATACCCCAGAGCCTTTTGAATAATTCTCTGAAAAATATATTTAGGGGTATTACTACAGACAGTGTAAAGATTTTTTTCTACAGAATGTCATTTGTTGAGAAGCCACAGTGGAAAGAATAAGGACCCAAAGTGTAAAACTTTTAAAAAAGATTTTTGGGTTAAAGAATAAATGTCAAGGATGGACATGAAAATGTTTATGGAAACCGAGGGACTGAAAAGGTAAGATGGAAGGGATCTTTTTAAAAAATGTTGTGTTATAACCTGGGGACCGTTGGATAATTTGAAAGGACCTTTTTGGAATACTATTTTCATAATTCAGGGATCATTGGTGAGTTTTTCAGGGACTGTTTTGTAAGAAAAAATATTTGGAGGGATTGAAAGTGAATTTTGGCTGAAAATGTAATTTAGAGGGAAAAATCTAGGGGTTTGAGAAATTGTTCATCTTCTTCTCCATCTTTGTGCTTCAAAGAACCCTGAGTAGGAAAATAAAAATAAAAAATGAAGAAATGAGGAGAAAAATGAGAGATTTGAGGTCGGGGGATGGGAGATCATCGGGAGGAAGTCATGCGGAGGGATAGTGTTTTAGTTGATGAAGAGCTTCTTGCTGTATTTTTGACTGAATGAGTGTATGTATGCATGTATATATGTGTATTTGATGGATATGATGAAGATAATGATGGATTTGAGTAGGAAAAACATGTTTAATGGTTATAGATGATTATGCTTCAATTTGTGTTGAAAAATCGTTGTATTTGTGATGAATCTAGCTTGAATGAAGGATGAGATTTTCGGTTTCTATGCTAGCAAAATTCTCGTAGCTACCGAGATTAGGGTTTGGTTTAGTTAATTAGTTGATGATTATGATGATTAAGATGTTAATGATGATGGTTAGATTGGAATTGGTTGAGTTAGCTAAGTTGATTTGGTTGGATCAAACCAAGTTATAATTGATTTGGTTGAGTTGAATTGAATTGAATTGATTGAGTTGAGTTTGATTTGGTTTTAACCAAAGTTCATTTAATTGAATTGGGAATTGGGTTTGGATGAGAATTGAATTGGTTGGGTTTGATTGAATTGATCCGAGTCGGGGGTTTGATTAAATCAAGTTGAGTGTGGTTGGACTTGAATGGTTTGGTTGAATTGAATTAGTTGAAGTTGATTTGGGTTTGGTTTGGATGTTGGGCTAAGGGTTTTGGGCTGAACCAAGTTGGTTCAATATATTTTGTATAAGAATTGAGTTGGTTCAAGGCTGGTTGGTTTAATTAAACCTGGTTCAGTGAAATTGAGTTTGGTTCAGTGAATTTGAGCTTGGTTCAGTGGAATTGAGGATGGTTCAGGTTGGTCCAGAATGGTCTAGCCCAAATTGAATTGGCTTAATTGTAATTGGAGACCAATTTGGTTATACAAGGTCAGGTTTGAACCGATTGGAGTGAGTGGGCCAATAGATAGTCTATTATTGTTCTTGTATTTTCTTTTTGTTTAAATGTGGTATTTATTTTTATTATATTATTCTATTAGGTGTTGTTCAGTCTTGGGAGGGAGTTCCAGGTTTAGCAAGGAACCCAAGAACACCAGGTGAGTTGGTAGTGGCTATTATTTTAAATAATTGATTAATTATTATTATTTTGAAATAATTGTTTAATGGCTAGTATTTTGGAAATAAATGTTTAAGTATTTCATTTTATCATGTTTGATTCCATATATAGTTGAAATATACGTATATTTGTTTGCCATTGATGTTCATGATAACCGTATTGATACATTCGTTTTGTATAATTATACGTATTTGTGAATAGTAAAAATACATGTATATGTGATTTAATTATTCAATTCTTGTATTTATCTTTGATGGGTATATATGCTTTGATTTGGAGTGATTTGCGAAACCATGTGAGCATATTAAAGATGTTTTATCGGCATTATTAGTAGAATTGGTTTTCATTCCTGGTATAGGAATGGTATCGTGGATCTGGGCTTTACTCGGCATTATGCGTTGTTATACTTTTTGGCATTGGCTTTGTGGAAAAATAATGGTTATTTCAAAGTGATGTGAATACTTGTCCCGGAAAAGGATCCTCGTGTTATGATTTATCTGAGATGGTATTATTCATCGTATTTACTTGATGGTTTTGATGGTGACGGGCTAAGGCCCGACTCATCGCGAGAGTGGGTCCCCACGGGCCGACCTTTAGAGGTGGCGTGGTGGACACAGGGTGTTGATTACTACGAGGGCCGGTTCAGGTGGGAGTGTAGAGCCCTGACTGGATATTCATCGGGTAGCCGGGGTCACCGACCGGTGAACCGATGGGTCAACGTTAAGGACGTGAGTTCCTTGACGGCTCTGAACCTAGCCGCGGCCACGGCGAGGGTTTAGAGAGTTTTCTAGACCATGTTATGCTGGGTGAGTGTTGGGTATTGCTTTATTTTGAATTTGAGATTTATGTTATATTTTTGAATTGTGATGAGACCAGACTCTCACAAAATTTGTGTTTTCTGAGAAAATCAAATTGATGTTGATTTATGTTGAATTTATGTTTCAAGAGTTCTTTAAAGATTGTATTTTGCTAGAATTCTGGTATTTTGGAAAAGTTGGAAAAATTATTTGAGAAGTTGGTATTTATATACTTTATATATACTGTATTTAAATATTTGAAATTATTAAGCCACTACCGACCAACTGAATGTGCTGTAGCTGCAGGAGCAGGACCCTAGATTGCCTGATCGACTATAGAGCTAGTCAGGTTGAGTCCAGGACTGCAGTGGGTCCCCCCTTTCTTTATTTCTTGTCATTGGTGTTGTGATCTTGTAGCGGTTGTACCCGCAAATTTGAGTTATTGTATTCATAATATTTATGTATTTGAACCTGTAGTTGGTGTAAAGCTGTAAAATGTGATTTGTAAGTCTGATTTTGTTTAAAGCAGGGTGTCAGCTTCCAGTTAAAAAGGAATTTTAACTGATGGGTGCCACATTTACCTCGGTAGAAGGGGTGGGTGTGACACTTGATTTCTAAAGCATTTCTCTTGTGATGTATTCCACTTACTAATGTTACTTTAGGACGTCATCCCATGAGACAATTGTTCATAATCTCTTTTATATATATATATATATATATTATATTTTTCATTAAATGAGACTTCTAATTTTTTGCACTTCAATGTATGTTCACTTTTGCACTTAATGAATGAAATATCTAGATTATATAGTCTAAAAGTGATTAGATATCTATTAAAATCAAATCAAGAAATTATATTCATATTGCACCTTGTTAGTGCAAAATCACTTTAATTGACATGATTTGAAACCAAGTCAAGATGACATGGTAACTATTGTGACGTGTCTTAGATGATGACATGAGAAGCATGGTGATGTGATAAGTAGTCTTGGCTTGGAGGCAAATATCTTGCAAGATCTTATCAAAACCATATTTAGGAGATTTGATTGAAGACTAAATATGGATGGTGTTTAATTGAAACAATACCTATCAATGGTATGATTGGAAAGTTACTTAATTGAAGACATTCCAAATTAGAGTGATACCTATTATTGGTATGATTGACATGATTGATTAAAGATATTTTCTTAGGAAGATTTGAAGACCAAAACTTGGGTGAATTGAAGAACAAGTTTGGATAGTTTCATGAAGATGCACAAAGTCGTGCACCCTTTGTGAGGGGACTGCGTGGTGAGGAACTGAGGAGGTAAGCTAGTTGCTGATAGTTAGGATCGGGAGATCTGGCTGCATCGACTTGGACTAAGCATGACCATGAGGTTGATGGGTTTTGAGGTTGCTTCACAACGGAACCAGAACTCAATCAAGTCAACACTCAGGGTCATGTTGCAAGTTGAATTACAATAGGATTTGCAACAACTGATTTTGGAAGGCTTCAAAATTAGTAGCCGCAGAGATTCTAAAAGAGGTATGGGCCATTTTTGGGACGTTGAGGTATCTATATAAGCTATCTTGCTTTGAGATTGTATGTGACATGCGAGCTAGAGATAGTGTGGGCACTAGGCAACCTAGAGAGTAGTGATCTTTATTTTGTGAGTGTGAGTAACAAAGTCATGTGCTCATGTATTTACACCTCTTTTAGTGGATTGTTCATCTCCGGTCTTGGCCCCTAGATGTAGGCAAATTGACACCGAACTGGGTTACCAATTTTGTGTGTCTTCTTTTGTTTGGTTTGTGTGAGATTTTTATGAGTGTTTGAGTGTTCTCTAAACCCACAAATCACACTGGCAAAACTAACACACCTAACTGCTCCATATGACCTAAACAAAGGGGATCATTAACAAGTAAATCAAACTCAGATGGAAATTTGAAGCTTTGGCACTTTTAAAAAAAAAAATTAATATTTGTTTTATGATTGAACATAAAGCCCCCAACTTTGTCAAGAATCTTTGACCAAAAAATCCAACTAACCTTATTTGAAGACCAATGTTATCATCTACACTGATTCAAGTCGTTTTTGTTAAGAAAAAGTATCATTCAAAATGAGAAACAAACATCACATATAATTATAAAGATTTTTCTCCAAAGTTTAGTATGACATTAAATAGAATAACATAAATAGGCTCAATCTTAGTGCACATAAATTCTTGTTGAATGAGTATCTTAGAGTTTGCAAATGCAAGCATAAGGATTACTTTCGGAAGGGGGACCTTTTTCATTTGGTGTTTGTTATATATCAAATGAAGAAAAAGGACATCAAATGGCTTACATGCATGGTTATTGTAACCTATGGGATTGAATGACATATGACACTTTCATTCTATATATTCAAAGCAAATATTTCATAACCAAATACTTCATATTCCTTTTACAAATATTTCATATTCAAATCTTTTAATCTTTTCATCATTTCATATCAAATCCCTATATAGGGATTGTTTGGATCGGATTTTAAAAAAAGTGTTTTTTAGGGCTTTTAAAAAAAAGTGTTTCTTAAAGTAAGTGAAGTGTTTCTCTGTAATTATGCTTGGATTAGTTAATGCAAAAATATTTTTATATGTGTGAAGTTGTTTGGATGTGCATTCTTAAAAGGTGTTTTTCAATGTCAAATTGCTAAAATTAATATTCATTGAGTTATAATAATAATAATAATAATAATAATAATAATAATAATAATAATAGGGTTGTGAAAAAATTGAGAAATTCTTTATTTCATAAGGTTAACATAGTAATTTCATAATAAAAAATAGCTTCTGAAAAGTGTTTTTCCCAAAAACACCAAATAACTAGCTTATGAAAAAAAACAATATTTCAGGTTTTTTTTTTCAGCTTCTGCTTTTGTAGATTAGCCAATACAAACATATTTTTCAGAATTTAGAAACATTTAACTTATAAAAAAGCACTTATGTCCTTGCGAGAAGCGAATTCAAAATCTATTTTTCAAATTCTTGTTTCTTATCTTCAAGTTTTATATTCTAACAATGACACGTGTTTTTCTTAATTACATTATTTCTATTTTCACCTACATTTAATTATGTTATAAATATCATATGGTGTGTCTCTACCCTTCAAATCAATTTTTACAAAACCGAGATCGTCCCATAATTGATTAATTATGGTTTCAAACCTCCTCCACTAATCTATGTGCATATCATCAATATTTGTTAGTCAACATTGAGACTCTAAATCTTGTTGATCTTCACCACAAACTAGGTGATCTTCGTCAAATCCAAGGAGAGAATAACAAGAAACAAGGGAAGGTTTTGGAGGAAATTAGGAGGCGTTTGGCATTATTATTAATTACTATCTTTTATTGTAAATTTTATGTTTTGAAAACAAAATTAATAAAAATATGTTTATTATTTTTGTTTGCAAAATTTTGACAATAATCCTCATATTTTTAAAAAAACATGAAAAAATATTTTTTATGTTTTCAAATTTTTTTAAAACGTTTTCAATACTTCTCCCACCATAAGCCCCTCCTCTACTACTCTCTCTCTCTCTCTCTTTCTAAAATTAATAGTCTAAAAATTATATATTAAGAAAAATATTTATAAAAATTTATTATTTGGCATGTTGATATATTATAAATTGTTTTATATAGTATAAAAATTTATAGTTTTAGAAAATATTTGTGAAAATTATTGGTTGATCCTTGATTTTTATAAACTAAGATATAACATATAATATATATATATATATATTTTAAAAAAATATTTATAATAATTTATTGTTTTAGTTATTGATTTTTACGTTTTCTCCTCCCAAAAATACTATGACTACATCTTTATAGCCCCTTCTCCCCTTTTAATTTTTTTAAACGTCGGATGGTCTAATTTGAATATATTTAATAATACAATCAAGTAAATTAATATGAAAAGTAAATATTTATAAAAATTTTAAAAAATAATTAAAAATATTATAATAATTTTGTGCTAACTAAATTTATTTTTGTTTTTAGCTTTTTTTTTAATACACAACAATTAATATGCTTTATTTTTAAAAAAAAATTGACAATAAAATGAAAACAAAGTAAAAACAAAACAAAAACAAAAAATAAAAATAAAAACCAATGAATATATTACAATGAACTTTTTTTTTATAATCTGTAAACTCTATGTAAAAAAACGACAACCATAACTAATTCCTAACAACCAATGCTGAGCTGGCATAACCAATTTTGCTGATATGTTTAACTGCTTGCTCACACGGTGAGCCTCTCAAAGCATCTTCCACTCACCAACAATACTCTTCCATACTTCAACAATTCTTAGCAAAATTATCAAGATATTTATTATGATCACTATCAGTCATTTACATGTTGCAATCACGGTCAATTGGGACCTTGTAGTGAATTATTTATTTACAAAATCAGTAGATAAGATTAAATGCATCATTTGTTAGTGTAGTATATGTGAATAGTTATAAATAATTTTGTCCTACATCGGATAAAAAGAATAATGAACATATATTAATATAATAGAAGATAATAAATGGATTTGAGAAAAGTGTAAGTCTGTCCTCTAATACATATATATATATATATATATATTTATAATATGAGCATTCATCTCCCACATCAGAACCATTGTGCTCAGATTTCCGTCTCCCTCTCCCTTGCTGCGGCCGTTGATGTCGTTGCCGAATCCCCTAAAAACAGTTTGAATACATGTGTCTTGTTGTGAGTTGTGAGCACAATACTTTGGAAATAAATTCATTTCTTTTTTTTTAATCAAGAAAGAAATGGAAGCATAAAATGGATGTTGCTAGCAGCCTAGCTCACAGATTTTGTGCCAAAACTGCAGATATTCTGTTGCAGGATAAGTGAAGAAGAAGAAGAGGGTTAGGGAGAGGAAGAGAAGAACGAAAGGAGGAGAGAAAGAGAGATCCCTCTCAGAGCATGCAACACCATCAAATTAGGCACTCTTTTCTAAATAACTCATCAACCATTATATACAATCTAATGGCTGATGTGGGGACATCCCTATGATTGAATTCTAGGAACGTACCCAGGAGATGAATGCTCTTATAATATTATATTTATTTATTTAATCAATGAAAGGGCACTTGGAGCATTTTGGATTGAATTAAATAATTTATTATTTTTTTTAATGAAGAGATGTCAGTTGTTTTCTCTAATAGATAAATCCAAGTGTTAGTTCACAACTCTTTATTATTCTAAAAGATCGTTTTTCTATACGTCTCAAAATCCACTAAATTATTTTTCTTCAATCACTGTTTCTCTAACATCATTGATATCTATATTTGATGACATTATTTATTTAAGTTCTTCCATTTCAAAAATGTAAATAAGAGCCCATGAATTTTATTTTATCCTTTTACTTTGGTCGATAAAAGTGATAAAAGTGATATGGTGCTTAGTTGCAATATGAGTCCATATTACTTAATCCCATCATTTATTGCTAATGCAAATAAATGCAAATTCCTAAATAATTCTACAAATATACAAGTCTACGAAAATAAATAAACCCAAAATTCAACTTGAGCAAATGGTCATTTTGAAGTGGGTCATCATGCATCCACTTGCATATATACCAACAACATATGCATCACAGTACCCTTTTTTTTTGGCACTCACATGCATGAAAGTCAAACATATGCAAGCCTTAAGCACATATTTGCTATTTGTAGGACACTAGCTCCACAAAGGAAATACAACAAAAGGTTTAAGATTTTGGTGATCATTGGAGATGAGTAGATGTCCAACAACGGAAGAGATCCTGCTCAACAAGATACTCGCTTCTTTATAATCATAAGGGTGAAAAAAATTGAAAAATAAAAAGAAGTGATTTTAAAAGGGAGAACCGGGATATAGGTTGTAAGATAAATTGTCAATTATTATTCAAATAATTCTAATAATAATTTATTAACAATTAATGCAATAAATTTGAATTTGAATATAAATTAAATAATGGGTTAAAGTAATTAGCAGTTTTATATCAGTGCGTAATTTATATTTGAAACAATATGAGATTATATAAGCTTTGATTTGTTGATATTTTTATCTAACTGTTATGATTTACCCAATATATGTTCTTCCTTGTTTTATAATTCTCTTAATTACAAAAAGTATCTAAAACAAATGTGATAAAAAGAGAACGTGATGTAGAGAGATATAATATAATAAGCAACCAATTGAAGAAATTAAAATACAGATAAAAAATTGCCAAAATTAAAATTTATTAGAAAATCAAACCCTCTCGCATCATAGTAGTTCAACATTTCTCAAAAGAAATCATGCTTAAATAAAATGAGAAAAGACAAGGATAATAGTGAATTATAAACAACCTTAATTAGTTCGCTAAATTTGGCACATATTTATTATCACATGAAGAGACTCTGATAAATTTAATAAAAGGTATGTTGAAAATATAGTACCACATCAGTTGTGTGATAGAAGTGTAATGGGTTTATATACAGGTATAGGGGTTGAGCCAATATAGAGCTCATATAGGACCCACTAGTACCAAAAATATAAAATCTAACATGATATCAGAGCAATATAGTGGACCCACCGATGTGGTACAAGTCCATGTGTGTATGACCTCCATGTGTGTATGACCTCTGAAACACAAGTAGTGTATACGTCCATGTAAACAGACCTCTGATGTACAAGTCTGTGCAAGTTCGACCGAGTTGAACTTGAGGGAGGGTGTTGAAAATATAGTACCACATCGGTTGTGTGATAGAAGTGTAATGGGTTTATATATAGGTATAGGGGTTGAGCTTGCACACTTTATTCATAATCATTGAAGCCTTTATAAAGATAATCTCTACTACTTTGAGTTTTAATCAATACACAACTAACTTAAATATTTAAATCAAAGATATCCTAACCAAACTAAAATAAACATCATTATCTTAACACCCTCCCTTAAACTTATGTTTATCTCATAAGTTTAAAGTTATCTCTCTTGCATGAATGCTTTCATACTAAATACACCAATCAATGCCCCGAGCTTCTGAAAAGTAGCTATTTTTGAGAGGCTTTGTAAATAAATCATCAACTCGATCTTTGCTTCTACGAAAGAGATGAGATCAATAATTTTTCTCCTTTGTAAGATCTCGAAGAAATGATATCTTACGTCAATATGTTTGCTTCTTCCATGAAAAACCCGAATTCTTAGATAGCTTGATAGTTGAACTGTTATCGTGATATATTGGAGTCGAACCTTCTTGCTTTAATTGAAGTTCTTCAAGAATATTTCTTAACCACACTCGCTTGAGAGGCACATGTCGTTGTCTGCTACAAATTCAGACCCTCGCTTGTGGAAAGAGTAACAATATGTTGCTTCTTTGATGAACATGAGATAGCTCCAAAACCCATCATAAATACATAACCCGGATGTGCTTTTTCCGATCATCTAAATCTCCCCGCATAATCACTATCTCAGAAATCTAATTAGTTCTGATATCTCTCCTTTCTTATACAATATTCCATAATCTATTGTTACTTGTAAGTATCAGAAATTGCTTTTCGTGCCATGAGATGCACCTCTTTTGGATTTTCCATGAATCTACTAATGAGACTTACACCAAACATAATGTCGGGCCTTGTTGCAGTTAAATACGTCAAACTTCCAATAATTTGCTTGTAAAAAGTGTTGTTAACCATGTTTCCTTCTGAATTTTTAACAAGCTTCAAACCTGTCTCAACAGGAGTACAAACCTGATTACAATCTTGCATTCGAAACCTGGTCAGGATATTATGCACATATCTTTTTTGAGAAATAAAAATACCTAAAGAAGATTAAATAACTTCTATACCCAGTAAGTAATGCATTAAACCAAGGTCAGACATATCAAATTCAATCATCATGGAAGTCTTAAACTGCTCAAATATCACTTTGTCATTGCCGGTGTAGATTAAGTCATCCACATATAAGCAGACTATAAGTACCTTTCCTTCAGCTTCAAATTTCATAAAAACTGTATGTTCATAGTGGCACTTCTGAAATCCTTTCTTTAAAAAGTAAGCTTCTATGCGACTATACCATGCCCGTGGAGCTTGCTTTAATTCATAGAGAGCTTTTTTCAATTTATACACTTTATGCTCATCCCCTGCTTTAATATAACCCAAAGGTTGATCAACAAATATCTGCTCTTCTAATTCTCCATGTAGAAAGGCCAATTTTACATCTAACTGAAATATTGACCGTGAATTTTGAGCCGCCAATGCAACCACAAGCCTGATAGTGTCAAGCCTTGCAACTGGAGCAAAAACCTTTTTATAATCTATACCAAATTCTTGCTTATAACCTTTTTGCAACCAATCGTGCCTTATACTTGTCAATCTCACCTTTTCTCGCTTTAATTTTTGTTTTGTATACCCACTTTAAACCAATTGTTTTTTTGCCCTTTGGGAAGTTCAGATCAATTCCCCATGTTTAATCAATGGATGCAATTTTATTATCCATAGCTTTTTCCACTTTGAATGTTGGATAGCTTCTTCAAAAAGATAAAGGATCACAATCGAAAAATAAAGCAAAAGTGAGTAGCAAGGTCTTCGGGATTGGTTGAAATCATACTTCATAATCGCCATCCAAGCCGGCCTTTTTCCTGACCCGAGTAATAGGGGATTTAGTTGATGTCTCTGCTGTGCTTTAGTGAAAGTTTAGTAGTAATTGAGGCTTCGTTAGTTGAAATTTCTTGATGTTGTACTGCTCTCCTTCTTCTTCGACTTCATCACTAATTATAATTGAAATAGGCTCGCTGCTTCACTCCAATTCCAAGTGCTCTCCTCATCAAAAAAATAACATCCCTACTCATCACAATTTTTGTTAATGGATCATACAATTTAAAAAGCTTTTGGATATTTCACTAATCCCAAGAAAAACACACTTTTGCCTCTTATCATCAAGCTTTTTT
Source organism: Dioscorea cayenensis subsp. rotundata (assembly GCF_009730915.1). Lineage (NCBI taxonomy): Eukaryota > Viridiplantae > Streptophyta > Magnoliopsida > Dioscoreales > Dioscoreaceae > Dioscorea > Dioscorea cayenensis. Next base: position 13,537,682 of record NC_052477.1, on the reverse strand, counting down.
CTTTTCTCATCTAGAATATGTGCATATGCAATGTAACCAAAAATTCTGAAGTGATCTACTGCTGGTCTTCTTCCACTCCATGCTTCTTCTGGTGTTTTGTTTTGAACAGCAAAAGTAGGACTTCTATTCAAGATATGAATGCTCCAATTCACTGCTTCTAGCCAAAAATTCTTCGGAATTCTGCCCTTTGTTAACAAGGTTCGCACCATATTGAGTATGGTTCGGTTTTTTCTTTATGATACACCATTTTGTTGTGGGGAATAGGAAGCTGTGAGCTCTCTTCGGATGCCATGATAATTACAAAAACTTTCAAAGTCTTTCGAGCAGTACTTTCCTCCACGATCAGTGCAAATTGTTTTAATAGGCTTCCCGGTTTTACTTTGAACATATACCTTGAAGCTTTTAAATGCACTAAAAGCTTCTGATTTCTCCTATAAAAAATAAACCCAAGTTTTGAGAGAATAATCATCAATGAAGTAATAAATTATCTTTTACCTCCATTAGAAGCAGGATTTATTGGTCCACAAATATCAGAGTGAACAAGTTCTAAAACATCTTTTGCTCTCCAAGAGTTTCCTTGAGAGAAAGGAGTACGATGTTGTTTGCCAACAACACACTCTTCATAAACTCGGGAGGAAATAGTGATTTTAGGAAGCCCTATCAGGATATCCTTTTCTTGGAGTGTCTTCAATCCACCAAAGCTCAAGTGACCATACCGATAATGCCATAGCCATGAAGGTTCTTTTGTTTTAGCCATCAGACAAGGTTGAGCACATTCAATCTTTATAGGAAACAACCTATTTGAACTCATTGGCACAATTGCAATTGCACCTCTACAAGGATCATATATTTTACAAGTACTCTTTTGAATAGTAATTGTATATCCCTTTTCTTGCAACTGACTAGCACTCAGTAAGTTACTTTTCAAGTCAGGAACATAAAAAACATTAGAAATTTTTTCTACAAAACCATTCTTGGTTTTTATATTAATATCACCCTTTCCCATCACATTCACCATAGAGCAATCTCCAAAGCTAACGATGAGAGTGAAAAATCTTTATTTAAGTAAGAAAAAGAAGGACTTACTTTCCACACATATGGTTGTTACAACCAGTGTCCATCAAAACCAAATATCTCGACTTGTGAGATTCCCCGACTCATCTTGAATTTCCATTAGCAAAGTCTCAGCTTCTTTATTTTCTGCAAAATTTGACTTTTCTCCTTTGTCTTTGTCATTAGGTAGCTTGGTATAACATTCAGAATGGTAATGACTCAAATCGATGACATCTAAAAACACTCAATTTTAGATTTATCAAATTGTTGACCTCGTCCTCTTCCTTTACTTTGTAGATAAGCATCATTAGTATTTCTGTTGCCACTTCTGTAGTCTCTATCTGCTCTTCCTCTTCCTCTACTTCCACCTCGACCTCTATCTCGTAATATTGAGAAGTTGTTGGTTGTAGAGGCCTTTAAAGCTTGCTCTAATGATCGTAGTGACCATCAAAACGTAGAATAGATGGTTGCACAAAGTTGTCTGCAGACATTGTTAATTTCTTCACTACAAAAAAAAACTCTCCCTTTTGTTGAAAACCTCGGCTCTTGATACCACTGATAACTTAAAAGAAGAGATGAAGAAAACTGCACACTTTATTCATAATCATTGAAGCCTTTATAAAGACAAAATTCTAAAAAGATAATCTCTACTAATTTGAGTTTTAATCAACACACAACTAACTTAAATATTGAAATCAAAGATATCCTAACCAAACTAAAATAAACATCATTATCTTAACAAGGTAAAATAATGTATTCCAATTTGATTGTAAATTGGGATTTCGGTAAATAACACTTTTAGAGCAAATTTGCATTCCACTAATTGCCTTTTGTACACTCTAGGGACATTATGAATGGATTATATTGTCTTTTGGATTAAAAAATGCTCAACAAATAGTAAAAAAAACAAATATTTATAAAAAAAGGGGATGGATGAGATTTTTAAACCAAATAACAAATTTATATATATGTAGATATTGATAATATCCTATAGCCTCATGCAATAAAAAAACAGCATCGGAAATTTTTAGAAATTCATATTTGCTTTACTCTACTTAAAAAATGGAATTACATCTCATAAATGAAACCCTCAAAACATTATAAGTTGACCTTAGGGTTAACTAGTTGAAGGCATCGACTATAAGGTATGGCGATGGGAAAACAGTGGTGTTTTGTCAATTAAATCCTTCTATCTATTTCTCAACAATGGTGGCCTTACATATCCCTGTCACAGCTCCTTATAGAAGTGCTGATGCAGCGGTATACTTGAAACCTATTGATTCGCACTCGAATATCCGGTAACAAACTATCCAACACCTGTTGATCAAAGATAACTAAGAATTGGGGAAAGAGTAAAATCTTATTACTCAATAAAAATGATGACCACAAAACTGATTTTCTCTTGCCCGTAGACTTACAATAAATAGGCGAATAAAAATAATACTAAGAAAGAAGATAATTTAAAAATATATAAAAAATGGTAAATTTTCAAATATCAGCAAGAAATAAAAGACTTAACAAAATAAAAACTATTGCCACAAACGGCTCACAAATCTGAGATTCCTAGCCTTATAACAAAATCAATTATTACCAAAAACAGCAAAATTAGGGTTTTTGAGGACTAAACAATGGAATTTGGCCAAATTTTGGTATGACCCATTTCCCATTTCCCATTAAATAGACCAAGTAGAACCATAAAATCTCGTCACCCGCCAAATCACCGAAATACCCTTGTATCGAACTTCTCCATGTACCTACATGCTAATTCATCTATACGCCCGTTATCAAGTGCCCTGTCCCAAGAGGATCATAATCTTTAATTGACTTCTTTGGGGCACTAGTATTCGATGGTTAATCTGGCTAAAAAGGGGTGTAAGAAAATTTGCATGACATCTCCTTGTCAACTGGCCCTTTGCAATTCGTGTTTTGAAGCATTATTGTTACATTCTTAAACTCCCCACATTCCAACCTCTCTCAAGGAGGTTTGGTCTTTTCTGGAGGGGTGAGTAATATGGCACTCTCCTAGGGTTAAGGAATCTGTTGATTAGGGCCATTAGTTAGGCTATCTGTTTAGAGCGCAACAATTGCATTTTTTTTCTTGTTCTACATTGAGTTTTCCTAAGATTATTATCAAAGTCAATCGCATGCTTCTTTCTTGGATTCATGCAGTTCTTGATGGCGATAAAGTTAATTGGGAAGAATGCATCCTGACGATCAGGGGTAACATCGACTTCATGACCTTTGAGGATAGGTATTCGAATGAGGGGCCTCCTTATCGTTCCCCCGATTCATCACACTCTAACATTGCTGATGTTGTTTGATTGCTCAGGGCTAGCACATTAGTCATATGTTCTCTATTTCCCCACTATTTTGTAGTTTGTTGTCACCCCTTCTACCCTTGATGGATATTTTATTCTCTCCTCGTTGTTTCTCTTGTACTCTTTGTTTTGTTGTTTGTAATTGTTTTTCTCCTTGTTTGTTTGCTTGTTCCCTGATCGGTTACTTTGTGGTAAATTATTGTACTTGCCACTTTCATATTTATTAAAGTGTGGTTTATCCACTTTATCCAAAAAAAAATTATTATATAAAATTAAGTGAAGATAAAACAAAATATAATAGAATATACAAATATTTTTTTAAGAATAACTCTAGATAGATAAGGAATAGAACTATAGAAAAATCTATGGGAAAGAAAATAAATTTTATAAAATAGCAATATTGATGCATCTCTTTTATTTTATTTCACCATGAGAAGATGAGAGGGTTATTTTGCTGTTATTATATTTTATTTTTACAAAAAGCAGCCTTACGGCATTATTATGTTAAGAGATTGTATATAAACAATAAGCGAAAGTTTCTTATTTTTAATATATTCCAAGATTTTAAGAAGAATAATTCATATATTTTCGTTTTTGTTTTTTCGGGATCAATTTTTTTAATTTTTTTAAAATTTAGAGTAGTAAAATTTAAGTAATATCATGACATAGGCTGCTGGATTCTGATCGAGTATAAATTACATGTGAATACATTATGAGAGGAAATAAAGTTTTTTTTGTTGGAAGAGAAAAAATGGGCAAAACATTAAGAAAGACAAAATAGGTGAGTTTTTTTTTTCCTAAGAGACAATATAATAAGCTTCAATTTGCAAAAATTTCAAATAGAGCTGATTAGTTTGTTGATATTATTATAACATTGAAAAAATTATCTTTTAGTTCTTGCAAGTTTTAAAACTTTTCAGAGAGTCCCTCTGACATTTAAATTCCCTAGATAGTCCTTTTTTGGTTCTTTTAATTTTTAGTCCTCCATTTGCACTCCCAGGCCGGTTAACTCATATGCCAAGTCATATCAAATTTTTTTTAAAAATCGTATGGAAGGATATCGATTTAGCAACTTTATGTCATCTTTTCTTGCAGGTTATCAATGTAGACATTTTGTCTAGTCTCCAGATACAATGGGGAATGACGAGTTTTGTAGTTGACCTTGTTAACACTTTGGGAGTTATTACTACCGAGATTTGTGAGATATTGAAATTTTCCATGTAAAGATGAAGTTTGTCACACCAGATTCACATGGAACTATATCTATCCCATTCAATCTGGGGTAGACCTTCAGCGTATGTATCACATATATCACATGTTCAACTTCACCGCCGTCGACTTCATTGTTGATATAATTCAAGATGTAGTGGGCATACCTCAAGCTCCTCATTTCCATCGTAAATATCATGCCTTGGCTTTATTCAAACTGCTATGCGCCTTGTGTAGTCATGAATATTTAAGTTATAGTTCATGTTCGTGTATTAACTTTTATTGCTTAGTAAACATCATTTTTGTTTACCTTGTTGGGTTCTCATTTAATTTAGTATTATTTCATTTAATATTCTAAGTCTTTGTGTAACATACTACGTTGTCATTTATAATAGCAAGTCTATGCTTATATTTTTATTATTGATTAACAAGATTTATTCTGAGCTCACCTGTGATATTTACAACAACAAGCGGGATTCATTATTGGAGAGCATATAGTTCAGCTGTGGTATGCATCCATCCCATCAAGGATCTATAGGGGTCCTAGCCTTCTAGGTTTCATCAAATTGTTTGGAAAATGTGTCGCTAAGAGTTGGTGAATGGTATGTTGATAGTGAACACTTCAAGGATGCATTTCACAATTTTGCTATCAAATGGAATTTAAACTTTATCTTCATAAAGAATGATAAACAAAGGGTGATTGTCCAATGTGCCGTTGACTGTTGTGAGTGGTGAGTCCATGCATCTAGAGAATGCAATCATGTCACATTTAGAATCAAGATGATGCATCCCATGCATACATGTAGTAGTGGTATCAAAACGATGTCCCATCTAAAAGCATAAAAAGACATGGGTTAGTGCACATGTGATATAAAAGCTAAAAAGACCTCCCCATCTATAGGCCTATTGATACCTAGCTGGATATATTGCATGAGGATGGTGTTAGTTTACCATATAAGTAAGCTTTGTTAAGGAAAGAGATAGCCAAGGGTATTCTTCATGGGAGTAAAGTCACAAGTTATGATTTTTTGGTGTGGTACACAAGTAAGGTAGTGGAGACTAACCTCTGTAGCATTGCCATTATGGAGAAAGACAATGAATAGTTCAAACATGTATTTTTCAATTTTTGCGCCTGTATTGTTGGATTCAAGAGAGACTGTAGACCACTGTGGTTCATTGATGGAACTCGTTTGCTTGGGAAATACGGTGGTACTTTATTGGGTGCAAAGGGTAAAGATAGGAATGACAAGTTCTTTCATGTTGCTTTCGCAATTGTTGATAATGAAACGGACACTAATAGGACTTGGTTTCAGTCAAAGCTCAGGGATGCACTCTACGGGGATGACGACTATGATAAAATTATTACATTTGTTTCAAATAGGTTTAAGGGCCTTGTGAAAGCCATTCCAAAGGTTTTCCCATCATCCCCTTGTGCCTATTACTTGCAGTACTTGGAAGGAAACTTTATAAAAGGAAATGTTATACTTAATAAATACCTCGAAACTCACTAATATGTATTTTCATTTAATATAACATAGTTCCCATATATTGATACATGTTTCTATTTAATATACACGCTAGCGGACGAATGATTATGCTTTGCATCTTGTAGAGGTATGGAGTTTTCTTCAGACAGTTGATAGGAGACACAAGCATATGCGTTTATTAAATGGTAAAGTGTGCTCAAGAGCAGTGTATCAATTAACAAGGAAAAATAGTGAATACTAGTACTAGTAATAATTTTGAAAACTAGCCTACCGAAAGTTGTAATGTGTGAATGTGAATAGAAGAATGGAAAATAAAAAACAATGATACAAAAGAAAAATCTTTCAAGAATCCCTCTAGGGTTTATAAAGTCTAGGACAAAGGTTGTATAAATCTAGTAATCCTATTTGAACTGAGAGATATCCTAAAATATACTAAACCCCTCTGGCAAGAGTAAATAGTAACTAATTGAGTATAATGCTGATATTGACAACCCATGAGTGTACAACATTCATGTATGTTATATCACTTTATACACTCATTCGGCATGTATTAGAACCATATTGTGGAATTCGATAGTAAATATAGTGTGTTTTACATATTCAGGCTTAGGGTAGCACTTCAAGATGAGAGAGACATAAAAGAAGTATTCCAGACCTTAAACGAAGAAGTTGGAGCTCTTTCGACATCATTTGAATAAGAACAAGGTAAACTGGGTATCTTACGGGTAGCTTACGACCTACCTTACGGCTGTAAGTAGATTCCAGAGAACCTTGCGGGTATTATTATCCCCGTAAAGGGGATTCAGAGCAAAATCAGAGGATCTTACGGGCAAGGCTTATGCTCGTAAGGACCATCCAGAGGAGTTTACAACCACTGCATATGCCTATAAGGGTGGTTGCAAAAAGCAACACAGTGAAGCTTACAGTCCAGTGCTTACTGCCGTAAGCTAGACTGTAACACAAATTGAAGACCTTACGAATGGAACTTATGGCCGTAAGTGTTCCTATAAGGATCTTGACCATCTTTTCTAGCTCCCTTACCGCCAATTCCTTATGCCAGTAAGCAGTAGGGTATAAATAGAACTTATGAGGATTTTTAGGGCATTCTTGGTTTTTGGGTGATTCTTGGAGGTGAAGTTAGGGAAGAAAGAAGACAAATCTCCAACACTCAAGGGGCTATTTCAATGGATATTTGGATCCACATTCAAGAGGATTGGAGATCATAACTGTCAAGCTCACATTGGCTGTATGCATTGAAGCTTTCCTAGGCTTCTCCCGCGATCCTCTATATGCATGATTGAGAAGGGGGTTTTTATGTTTTTCATGTTTCCTTCTATTACTTGTACCTTGAATGCTTGCCCTCGAATAATAGAGAGCTAATTTATAGATGTTTGGGCATAGTTAAAATCTAGTGTTTATGTCATTGACAATAGTTGTTGGATCTTTTATGCTTTATTTGTTTTCTTAATTGTAATCATTTCTATTTGAATATAATTGCGTGTTTTTATTGAATGATTGCTATTGTGGAAAGAGCCCCTTAGTTTTCATATGTTTGATGTGTTTTATGACGAGAAAAAATTTTCACCTAGCATACACATGCCGCAATTCGAGGGATTATGAGTAAGCATCTGGTTAGGGAACTTTAGAGACTCCATCTTCCTTAAACTTTCCAAGTGAGTTAGTGATAATTTCTGTGCTATTTATAATTACGTGGAGTAGATTTTAGGAGAAATAACATATATACTCTGTATTCGGATTAGGGATAATCTTTCTCTGGGGGAGATTATTTACTTAAGAGATTGTCATTAGCTTCTAGTGAGGTTTCATAAAGTGTTAACGTGATTGTGTGGATGTTTGTATCAGCTCTGCACCTATTCAGTTACTCTTTGCCTGAGAAATTGTGGGTTAGTATAATTCTAGAAACCTCTCGGTTTAAATAGGATAGCATTTTTAGACAATCTTTGTCATGTACTTTATAATCCTAGAGGGATGCTATGCCTAGATATCTTTTCTTCCCTTGATTTCCTTCCTGCTTTTACAGTTCTTTTTGTCTTTGTTTTCTTTCGTTCACTCACATAACATTTTGTCACTTAGTCCATTTCTCAGAATTAGGATCTTCCTCGAGCGTCTATCATGACTTGAGAGCAGCTTGTCAAGTTATTCTTGGCTCGTTATTTCCTATCAGGAAAAATAACCAAGTTGCCTCAAGATATTATAGTTTATGCACAGTTGGATACTGAATCAATGACTTGTTAAGGTAATGCTTGCATCACAACCTCCCCGATTGGATAGAAGTTCAGATTTTCTATTAGGGCTTGAATCAGAGTACCAAATAGCTTATAGACTTAGCAACAGGAGGATCGCTTGACAGTAAGACTCCTGAGGTGACTAAGCAGTTGATAAAAGAAATAACCATGAACAAATACTAGTGGAACTCAAAGGGCAAGTCAGTTGGAAAGCTAGCGGGGATAATAGAGGTTAGCAAAGTCACATCACTAGCTACCTAGGTGAAAGCCATGAGCTAGAAGATCAATAATTTGTTTACTCAGAAGCTGGCTATAGTCATATGGTATGCGACACGTGTGGAGGAGGACATGGCTTGATAGATTGCTCTATTATTAGAGCGGGGCATAAACCAATCGAATAGTTAGACTTCATTGGTAGTGTCTTCCGACAGCAAGGAAATCCACTATATAGTGTCACTTATAATCTAGGATGGTGGAATCACCCCAATTTCTCTTAGGAAAATCAAGGGTAGCAGTAGAAACCCCCGCTAGGATTTCTCCTCACTAATAGAACAATAAGAGACCATCATTGGAGGAAGTACTTACTTGGTTCATTCAGAGCATGAACATTAAGTTTCAGCAGCCAAAAACTGATTCTAGGGCATAGAGGCATCAATGAGAGACCATCAGACTACTCTTCAAAATCTAGAGAATTAGAAGGGGCGGATAACTAAACTGTTGTTCGAACATCCTCAAGTGAGTTTCCCAAGTAATACTTAAGCAAACCCCTGTGAACATCTCAAGACTATCACTTTTCGGAGTGGTAAAGAAGTGGGGGTATATAGTAAAAGGGTGATGTAGAAGGAAAAGGGACCAAAAACTGAGATTGTGGAGAGTTTAATGAAGGAAGAAGATGCCACTCCAATTATTGAAAAGAGAATGCCACCACCGGTGAAGGAGTATGTCCACCACCTCCCGTACCCATCAAGATTGAAGAATGATCACACGGGTGAACAATTCAAGGGATTTCTAGATTTATTGAAGCAACTACACATTAATGTACTGTTTGTTAAAGATTTCTCTCAAATGGTGAAGTACGCAAAGTTTCTCAAGGACCTTCTAGCAAACAAAAAGAAATTTGAAGAGATGTCAACGGTTACATTGAGTGAAGGGAGCTCGGTATTGTTTCATAGCCGACTACAGAGGAAGAAGAAAGATCTAGAGAGTTTTACTATCCCTTGTAACGTTGGTGAAAAAGCTCTAGCAGATCTAGGTGCTAGTATAAATGTAATGCCATACACCATGTTTAAGAAACTTGGACTTAGTGATCTTAAACCAATTAGGATGACCTTTGATAAATGCTCGTGTATAAGTATTATGAATTATACTTTTCTTATATTGAGCATCACTTTCATCAAATTTTATGGTTCATTCATGTGTATTTGTGTTATTTTGTGTATTTAGGGTTGTGGAGACAAGTTTAGAAGAAAAGAAGCAAAAATAGATCATGGACACAATTGTTGAGGAAATTCTTGAACCGAATAAGGATCAAGGCACAAGTTGTACTCATAGACATGTGGGTGTGTGCTAACCTCCAAAATGTTTAAGTGAATACACAAAGTGGAAGGGCACAAAGGCAGTCATAATCATTTGTTCCAACTTGTGTAACATTATTAAGAGCTTCATTAATGTGTTTGAAAGCAAGATGCGACATGATCTACCACATGGATTTGTGCCCAATCATGCGACCTCAATGAAGAAATTAAAGTCAGGGGCACTGTAGTGAAAGTATTGTAGAAGTTTACTATAGTAAAGCAATGCAGCAAAATTACTGCAGCAGTTACTGTTTATAGCGCGCAGGAAATTGAAGCCCGAAAATCCACACGACCGTGTGGAATTTATACACGCCCGTATAGATGCCTGATTTCAGCCCTATAAATGCCGCTTTGAGAGTTTGATTTGGGGATCTTGATCTTATCTTTTGCCTATCTTTTGGGTAGAGCGCGGATAGGGTTTGAAGAGGTTCATACTGGGATTTTAGAGCGTTCCTAAAGCATTCGACATCGATTTTTTTCAGAGGAGTGTTATTAGGGGAGCTTTCGATGGCTTGGATTTGGCAGGGTGTGCCCTAGGCTTGATGAAGGAGTCTTTGGAGAAGATGAGGCTGCTCTTGTAGACCATCAACACGGATGGCAAGGGTGTTATCTCTATGGATTGCTTGCACTTATTTTTGATTTCATCTTTGACTTTGTATTGCTCAATGGAGAGCTAAACCCCTAGTGGGTGCTTGGACTTGTAAACCCTAGGATGATTTTGTTTCATTGACTTCTATTATGCTTTTTTAATTGATTCTTTAATTGAGTTTCAATCTTCTGTGTTTATTGATTCGATTTTCCCTTAGAGTGACACTAGGGTTGAGAATCTATCTAGGAAACCCATTGAAGGGGTGACAACTTCACTTGGGTTAGACTTAGCAAGATTGAAGAAGGTTGAGAGGGTGAGTCGAGAGGTAGCAGAACGCCTCCTTTCCCCTCCGACGTGATTTATCCTACCTCCATGTTCCAAGAATTCTTTGCAATCATAATAGAGTGAAGTGCTAAGAGACCTTCTCCACTGAGGCTTAATTGCGTGAGTGATAGAGTGAAGTGTCGAGTTATCCTTAGTACTGGGGCTTAATTGTGGTTAGAAATTTTTCGCCTGGACCAAAGGGTTAGATCTAAGTTAGGGAATAGGGTTTATCACTTGGAATCACTAGAGTTTCAAGCTGTCCCACACAGTGTGAGGTGTTGACAGTATTCCTTTCTGTAGGAGCATAGTGTAGAAGGCTAGTCATGGTTTACCTTAGGTTTAGGACCGTGTGTCTTTGGATCTCTACGACTCATTAAACTTCAATTAGGAGGCATAATATTAGTCTTGCACTTGAAACATTAGTCCTATAGTGAGCATTGTCTGGGTACCCCATTTTTACCATTGATTGTTCTCTCTGATTACTCTTGCTTGTTCTCTTTTCTCTTTTGCTCTTCTCTGCATTAATATCATGAATTAAATCACAAATTGGTTTTCACTCTAGCTAAATAGCAATACTTCTTGATTTTGAGCATCTATTTCCTGTTGATTTGACTACCCACTCACCTAGGTATTTTATCACTTTGATGACTCGTGCACTTGCAATACACACATGCAAAGGGTGTGTCAACCTTGCAACTAGCAGACTGTTCCATTAGGAATCCTAAGGGGATTATAGAAAATGTGTTAGTTAAGACTGATAAATTCATTTTCTCGGAAGACTTTGTGATTTTCGATGTAGATGAAGATGTTGAGGTACCTCTCATTCTTGGTAGGCCTTTCATAGTCACCTCCTAAGCCCTAAATGATGTTAGCAATGGTAAAATGACACTTGGGCTTGGGGATGAGGAAGCCATGTATGCTTTGTCTGATGCCATGAAACATCCTTCTACTTCTGATGATACATGATATTTCATTAATAAGATTGATTCAATTGTTAATGAGTGTGTGTAGGAAATTTTGTACAAGGAGCCTTTCGAGGAGTTATTAGATGACCCTCACGGTGAAGAGACCACCCCTTTGCTTACACCAACATTGATTGAAGAAAGAACAAGCAAGAGGAATTGGCGAGAGGTCACTTACCCCAAGAAAGGTAAGAGAAAACCTTCGCCTAAGAAGGTAACCTCCAAGTTTGTCAACTTCATCAGTAAGTTCCCTATGTTCTCTAATCTTGCACTCGGGCACCATTTTGGAGATATTCATATTGGTCATGAGGTATGTTTTTATTTTAAACCTCCTTGACATGTGTGTTTCAAGTACGTCAAGCTCGTGATGTTAAACAAATGTTTCTTAGGAGGCAACAAAAGCAAAATTTATCATATTTTATTGAGTTTGAGTCTCTTTAACGGTTGTTTTGTAGTTTTATTTGTTTTAGAAATAAATTGCTCGGCGTGTCTTGGATTTTCATGTGTTGATTGGTTGGTTGTTGTCCTAATCACTCATTTTATGCTTCCTAAGCCATATATGTATTTGAGCTTAATTGTAGTAAACAAGGGGAACTCTGCTCAAATTTTCTAGGTCTCTTACGGGCTACAAACACCCGTAAGTAGGGTCATAAGACTAAAAAAAGAGCTTTATGGGCATCTTACACCCGTAAGTAACCTCGCAAGGGTATTCTAAAGAGTCTTATGAGCATACTTACATCACGTAAGTCCTAGTGAGTACAATTTAGAGGTTCTTTACGGGTAATTTACACTCATAAGTGAGGGCGTAAGGGTCATCTAGGGCATTTTACGGGTATACCTTAAACAAGATAATGTATACCACTAGTATCTTAATAAAGTCCTCTTCTCTTCCTTCCTTTAGAACAAGATGGAGAAGGTTTCTTTTGATGAAATCTTTATGCCTATCTTAGATTTTACTAAGGTATTTTTCTTCAAATGCCAACAATTTTTTCTGCTTATGGAAAACTACCGCTTTTCCAATGCAGCAGAGTCCAAGTATGAGATCAATGTCTTTGGGCCTGAAGCACCATAGGATTTCCCCAATATTGAACTTGCGGGTGCATTCATAGTATCACTACATGAGCGCATCAAGTGCTCCCTTTTCTTATAGAAGAGGTTCGATCTCAGTCATTGGTGTAAAGGGTATCCTTTGGATGATTTCCCAATGACTTCCACTCATCTATTGTTTCAACTAAGAAAGAGTTTCGGTTATCAGAACGAGATAGAACATTCTATTGAAGAGATTAGCAGTCATATTTCCTTCAACAATAGTAAGGATGATGGTATTAAGCAGATAATCGATTCTTAAATCTAAATGGATAAAAATGAATAGGAAGATGATATTTTAAATGGAAAATGGTTTTCATTAATACAACAAGATATATGTTGATGAGTGTACAATGTTCTGTTATTTCATATCACTTTGTAAAGTCATTTGGCTTTTATTAGGATCATATTATGGAATTTGGTTCTAAACTTAGTGTATTTTGTATTCTCAGGCTCCAAGAAGTACTTGAAGATGAGAAAGAACCAAAAGAAGTATTCCAAACCCTAAATCAAGAAGTTGGACATCTCTTGGCATCAGTTGAACAAGGACAAGGCAAATTAGATGGCTTATGGGCAGCTTACGGCTTGGCTTAAGGCCATAAGCACTTTCTATAGAATGTTGTGTGCATGCTTATACCCATAAGAAGGAGTTTAAATCCAAATTAGAGGACCTTACGAGCCAGACTTGTGGCCATAAGAATGCCTATAAGGACTATCTAGAGGAGCTTACGACCATAGCTTATGCCCATAAGGACGGACGCAATGTGCATCACAGTGAACCTTACGGTCAAGCGCTTACAACTGTAAGCTCGACCGTAACACAAACATAATACCTTATGGATGGGACTTACAACTATAAATATTCTTGTAAGGCTCATAACCTATCTTCTCTAGCACCTTACGGCCATGTCGTTACGCCCATAAGCAACCTGTAAGCAGCCAAGTATAAATACATTTGATGAGAATTTTTTAGGGCATTCTTTAGACTTTTTGATTTTTTTTTTCTTGGAGACGAAGCTAAGGGAGAAAAGAGGCTAATCTCTAGGGCTCAAGGGGTTATTATAGGAGGATATTTGGATCCACATTGAAGGGAAAAATAGATCATAGCCATCAAGTTTATCTTGAGAGTGTTCGTGGAAGCTTTCCTAGAGTTTGTTCAGTGATTCATCTCCATCATGATTGAGAAGGGGTTTTTAATATTTTCAATGTCTCTCATTGTGTCTTGTTGTTTGAATGGTTGCCCTCTATAAATTAGCCCTCCATTAATGGACAGCTAATTTGTAGGTGTTTGTGCATAGTTGAACTATAGGGTTTATCTTTTGATATTGGTTGTTAGATTCATGTAATTTACTTGTTTTCTTCATTACAATCCATTCTATTTGAATCTAATTGCGTGTTTAAATGATTGATTTCTATTGTGGTGAAAGCCCTAGTTATTGATGAGTGCATTTTATATAGTTATTTCTTATATCCTAATGTCTGTTTTACTTGTCCTGTTAGCATGTTTTTGTCATAAATCGATGCTATTTGAGGTATGTTTGCTAATATGTGCAGATAATTAGGTTTCTGACCAAAAGGAATGATTAGAGATAAACTTTGATGCAAAACTGTATTGGAATACAAGTTTCAGGACAAGCAGGGTCAGAAGCACACCCATGCTGGGAAGCATAGTTGAAAGCACGGGCGTGTTGAGCCCTGTGTGATTTACTGGCGTCTGCACAGAACTGGAAGCACGATTTTCACTGCTCCTAACACCCCCATGCTGGGGGAGCACGATTAGTAAGCACGTGAGTGCTTATCCTCATGCATTTTACTGGAAAGTCATTAGAAACTCAGTATAGTCACAAGTGCTCCAAGTACCATCATGCTAGGGAAGCATGATCGGTGAGCACGGGTGTGCTCACCCCCGTGCATTTTATTGGAATCACACTGAGACTATTTCCAAGGATTTGGAGCTGAGCAGGGTTATTAGCACGGTTAGGCAACATAGAGCACCATCTTGGGCTAGATCTGGAGGGAAAATAAGTTTGAAAATGGAGGATCGACTATAAATGACCATTGTCAAGCTTTCTTTGACGCGATTGTGAAGCAAAAAGGGAGTTTAATTGATAAACTTTATTTTTCTTCTTGTTTTGCTATGCTTGATCGTAAAACTATGAGGAGCTAATCATTTTTTGGTGGCCTGGATTATGAATCTTGACTTTTAATGCTTTGATTTTAGTGATATTGATTCTTGAGTTTCCTTGTGATCTCCCTTTTGTTCATTTTGTTATCTTCCTTTGTGTTAATTGCCTTGATGCTTGTATGTTGCTAGCTTAATGTTGGGATTGCCGATAGCCGCATAAGTGTTGATTTTTCGTTGCTGGTTTTCACATTAGGTTGCCATTGCATTTTAAGTTGATATTCAACCCTATATTGGCTTGATGTCTAGAGAGTAATCTTTACTTGTCTAGCTAGGGCACACATTAGAGAAGGGGTTGAGTCTGGTTCGAGCCATTGAGTAGGGACGTACATTTACAAACCCTCCACGGTACAAGAGGAAGCTCTTGAATCATTGCCTAGTCATTGCATTTGTCAAGGGGATTAATCTAGGCCACTATCCTTTTTATTGCTGTCTTCTCAACCCAAAACCATGCCTCTTCTCTCCTCTTTTCTTCTCTATTCTTCTATTATTAGTAGATTAATTAATTCAACCTTAATCTTTGAACCAGCTAGATATTGGAAAATGAGGTATTGAGAGTTATACCAGTCCCTGTGGATTCGACTACCCGATCCTATTGGGTACACTTTACTACTTGTACGACCCGTGCACTTGCAGATATGAAGGGGCATACCAGTTATAATATTTGATATGCTTTGTGATGAGTAGAAATACCCACCTATCATAGCCATGCAGTGATTAGAGAAAATTGTGAGTTAACCTAGATATAGAGTACTTTGGAGACCCTGTCTCCTTCAATTCTCCAGAGTGAATATACAAAAAAAGTTAAGATTGATTTTTGATAGTCATCGCAAAATTTTATAGATTATTTTTTTATTTTTATTATTTATTTATTTATTTGAAGTTGTGAGTTTCAAAAAAGAGTGTACATGGGGATAATATTTTATCATAAAGATTATTATGCATGTTACTTATTTTGGTTGAATTGCAACCTTAGCTTTTTCTATAAATAAATAAATAATAAATAAAATAAATTAAAAAATAATTTCAATATTTTGTACGAATTATAGGGATGTTAATGGTCCCCGGCTCCGTCGCGGAACCTGATTCCCTGCTCCACGGGGTCAGAATTTTTCGGGGGTAGGGTTGGGGCCGGGCCAGGAAAAAATTTTCTTTTGGAGTTGGGGCACGAGCCTGGGAATATCCTCCCCTCCCCACCTCGACCCCAAAATAGTAAATATTTAATTTAAATATTATATATATATATATATATATAGAGAGAGAGAGAGAGAGAGGGAGAGAGAGGACCGGAAATCTAGAGACGTCCAGCCCTAAATTTAAAAATCTAGGAACGTCCAACAACAACCGTTAGATCATCATCTATCAGCTGTTGTTTTATTATAAATATAACCCTGAAGATGGGGTTACAACACTAATTCCACCTCCGGGGTTAGTAATGAAACAACAATTGTTAGATAGGTGCTCTAACAACTGCTGTGGGGATGCCCCTAGATATGTTTTCTAGGGATGTCCCTAGAAATCATATTGTCATATATATATATATATAATATGTTATTAATATGATATATCTAAATAAAAATTATTATTATTATTATTATTAAAAACCTAAAATTCTAATTCCAGCATCGGGGTTAGAATTCCCTTATTAAAAGAAAACCTTAAATTCTACCTCCGGCATCGGGGTTAGAATTCCCTTAATATAAAAAAAAAACCTAAAATTCTAACCCCGGTATGAGGAGGGTTAGAAAATCTAAAAAAAAGCAAAATAGAACTTAAAAATATTATTTACTTAATATATATTAATTAAATCAATAAATTATCAAATTCAGATATTATTTTAAATATTTAATTATATTAATTAACCAATAATTTAAATTTTTTATAAAAATCAAATAAACAAACCAAAATTTTTAAAAAATATATATATAGTCTTTTTTCATCTGGATCTTGCATACAGTAGGATCTTGCTTGAATCCAAGGTTTTGTTTTATGTTTGTTTTCACCTTTTTTGTTAACTATGCATGGGAGGTGTTAAATTTGGTTTATTATCATATGTTTTCAAATGCTTAGTTGGCCAACTATATTGTTTCCATTCTCAAGCTCTTGAAAAGTTTTCTTTTTTATTACTGTTCTTTGGTTGAACTTTTGCTTAGATTTAGTTGAACTTTTCAGTCTGGTGGTTTTGATTGGGTGGGAAAAGCCACAAATGTATTTTATAAGTGATATTGATTTAGCATAAAACTGTTTGATTGATTATTGCTTTTTGATTACATAATTTAATTACAGGTTGTTGAATGCCATGTTTACAATGATATATCAGATGAAAGCTTATCCTGTTTTGGATAAGAAGTCATGATTTTATTAGATTTTGATTTGCTGATGAATGTTCATTGAAGAGATTTGCATTAATTTCCAGTTGATTTTTGTGTTTTTATTGATTCCTTTGAACTATTGAATGTTTTTTTTTTTGTATAATACATGAATTGGTCCCTCTACTTTTCTCTCTCTTCTCTTTTGGTCCCTCTACCCAGAAATGCTCCCAAGTAGTCCCTCTACTCTTGAAAATGGTTCTACTTAGTCCCTTCTACTCCAAAATAGGCCAATTATTGGCTGTATTTTTCAAGAGTAGAGGGACTAAATGGGAAGAGATTAAGGGTAGAGGGACCAAATTAGGTCATTTTCAAGAGTAGAGGGATTAGTGTGAGCATTTCTGAGTAGAGGGACCAAAAGGGAAGAGAGAAAAAGTAGAGGGACCAATTCGAGTATTATACCTTTTTTTTCTTTCTATTATTTGACTTGTTTAAAATGATTCTGCTTTTTCTTTATAGGGTGTTTTTTTTTCTTTTGTGTGTGTGCCAAGTAGAGTTGTTAAATTTTCATTGAGTTATGGTAAATTTATGATATAATATAAATTTTATATTAAATAATAATAATATTTGAATTTATTAATCAGGGTCGACGAATCCCCAAACCCGAAAAATCCCCACGGGAACGGGGATGGGGAAAAAAATTCCTGTATTCAGGTTTGGGGTTGGAATCGGAGATGGGATTAGAAATCGGGGCTAGGGCCAGGAAATGTATTCCCCGATGAATCCCCGCCCCGTTAACACTCTAGCACGAAGCCATCAAAACTCATAAAAGTGGATTCTCTATGAAAAGATCCTGACATGATGGACAAACGTCACAACCTACTTTCAAGTGTCTAATGTTCGCAAGGATCTTATGTATTATTTGTTTTTGTTTGATAATATTGGTTTTATCCCATGTTTTATTTTTTTAATTTTGTTTTAAATTTGAATTTTAGATTAAAGTGGTAAACACCAATAGCCTTTTTACATATTAGTATTTAGTCTTTTACATAAGGTGTTTATTTTAATAAGAATTTGAAATAAACCCTTAAAATTATATAAGGCAAGGACATAATTTCTTCGTGAGCTTGTCTTTCTTTGCGCATGTCTCTAACACATTTTTATCGTATTTCGTTAAAAAAACATAAAAAATATTACCTAAAAAAATTATAAAAAAATGGAATAAAGCAATAGATAAAAAAATAAAATAAAAAAAGACAAGAAAGATCTCCTGCTCAAAGCATCACCCGTGGGGAGGATGTCATGAACACCATCTTCCACTGTTCTAGTTCTATTCACTTTTTTTTTTATGAATATAAACAGTACTAAACAGTACTGGAACCCGTATGTACAGTATGAGAATATTATAGAAATCCCGGGTGAACAGTGTATGAATAGTACGGGGGAACAGTACTGTTGGGGGAGAGATTTGAACTCATGACCTCCCCCTTACACTTTGATGTGATACCATTGGGCTATCCAATAATTGACTATTCACTCTCTTTTTTACATTCATTTGCAAATATTGGCGCAGAATTACATTGCTCATTTGCTTGCTAAACAAGGCAACCTCATTTGGCATTTTAAACTTTTTTAATTCAGAGTTGTTTCATCTTAATTCGTTTTGTTGGCTTTTTATTTAAAAAACAAAAAAAATTTGTTTCCAGTAAAATTGAACAATTATAAAAAGTGTAAAGTGTAATTTGTAGAACTCTCATTATGAGAGTTCAAAATGCACTATATGCAATGATGCAAAATATTCTTCATTATGGATGAGAGCTTGTAACTCAATTCCTGTACAGATCAAATGAGAGTGCATAAATTTTATTGGTCACAAATCCATTGCTGTAAATGTTTTGTCATATTTTATCAAATTAAAAAACATTGAGTTTGGATAATTAAATATATATATACTGAAACCAAAATGAAAAAGGGATTTTGTCATAAATTATTCTTCTAATTTTATTCTTTTCGAATGAAAGGATCCATACATTTTGTTTAATTAAAAAAAAAACCATCGAATCTTTATATAAAAGTTTGAGAAGAAAAAGGAACCGATAAAGAAGAAATTTCTGGTGGTGGTGAGACAACAGTGACATATCGCCGGAGCATTGCCGCATCCCTCCGGCTATGGAATGGGTCCACTAGTGCGAGCCACTTAATTACTTCATTGTCCTTGATGACATCACCAAACACCATCTTTTTCCCCAATCTTTTGGTGCGCCACTCAGGCTCCAAAGTGCTCCAGTGACACGTGGATAATTCCCACTGGCCCTTGCGTGGGGCCATGCTCTGAATTGCGCAAAACAGTTTTAAGGTGAAGAGCTACAAGGTAAAATTCTTAATATGACTACAGAAAATATTAAGTTAATATACTAATTAGATGTCATGCGGTTTTCACCAAAAAAAAATTCACAAATAATTATTATTTAAAGATTTATATTTAAAAATCATGTGTTGGTCTAAATGATAAAGTGTATTAGAAGAGATTACCATAACGGTCATATTTTCTTCTCACCGGATTAGACTATAAACAACTGACTTCTCAATCAAATAAGAAAAAATTAAAATAAAATAAATTTATATTAACAACATAAAAAATAAATCATTCAATGCTGAATAGTATGGTACAACATTTTCTTTCCAATTAGTAATTGAGATTCTAACACATACACATACAATGAATTATTTAAGTTTTTAAAAAAATAATTATATCAATAACATAAAAAATAAATCATTCTGCACTAAATAGTATGATATAACATTTTCTTTTCCAATTAGTACTTGAAATTCTAACACATAAACACAGTGAATTATTCATGTTGCTGGAGAAATAATTATATCAAGAACATAAAAAATAAAATCATTCTGGGCTGAATAGTATGGTATATCAATTTCTTTTTCAATAAGTACTTGAAATTCTGAGACATACATACACACACAATGATTTATTGATGTTCCTAGAGAAATAAAAAACATTGACAAGGCAGACATAGTTCACCCGAAAGCCAATCCCCCGTGGATCTCACAAGCCTTGGCATACAAAGTACCCAAAATGCCCCCTCATTAGCTCATGTAGATAAGGCTAGCTATATCTCTCTGATCACACCCTGAAATCTTTATAAATAGCAGTGAGGAAGCAACAATGCAAACGTGAGGAGAACACCAAAACCCATTCATCAAGTTATCCACTTCTTACTCTTGCATCTCCTCAAAAGCTTACTCTCAAGCTCTACACAATGGAGATTCAAGGGCACTGTGCCAATCTCTTTCACAAGTGCAAGCCTTACATTGCCATGGTCTCCCTCCAATTTGGATATGCAGGCATGAACATCATCACTAAAGTTTCACTTAACCATGGCATGAGCCATTACGTCCTCGTCGTCTATCGCCATGCATTTGCTACTCTATCCATTGCTCCATTTGCTCTCTTTCTTGAAAGGTAACAATCTAAACGTAAAATAAAACACACACCCACAGGAGAGAAGAAAAAAATATATAAAAACCACCTTCTTCTTGCTTCAACAGGAAAGGTCGCCCTAAAATGACATTCAAAATCTTCTTGCAAATATTTGTCCTCGCACTTCTTGGGTTAGTAAACTAAATAAGCCTTAGTTTCCAATATATATATATATATATATATACATGCACATGACATTGAATGTGTGAATTGCTACAGTCCGGTTATTGATCAAAACTTCTACTACGCTGGTCTGAAGTATACCTCGCCGTCGTTTGCATGTGCGATTAGCAACATGTTGCCAGCGATGACATTTGTCATGGCTGTGATTTTCAGGTAAAAAACAGAATCCAATTTGCAGAAAAAATCAATGGTCTGAAAGTGGCGATCAATATATTTATATATGCTTTGAATGTTAGGATGGAGAAACTAGATTTAAAGAGGGTGATATGCCAAGTAAAGCTAGTCGGCACTCTAGTGACAGTGGTTGGTGCAATGTTGATGACACTCTACAAAGGGCCTATTATAGAGATGGTTTGGACTAAGCACAAGCACACTCATGAAGTGCAAACCGATGAATCGAATAATAAAGATTGGTTAAAGGGCTCCATCTTTGTCATCATAGCTACTCTTGCTTGGGCTGCTCTCTTCATTCTTCAGGTATATATATATATAATATTTGATCATGAGAACTTAATTATTAAGTAGTTTGTATTGATGCATGTATTGTTTATAAACAGACTGAAGCACTGAAGAAATACGCCAGTGCTCCCATATCTCTCACATCACTCATTTGCTTTGTTGGTACTCTTCAAGCAATTGTTGTCACCTTTGTCATGGAACATAAGGCCTCTGTTTGGAGTATTGGGTGGGACATGAACCTCCTTGCTGCTGCATATGCTGTTAGTTCTCTCTCTCTCTCTCTCTCTATATATATATATATATATCTTTCTTAATAATGAATATATATCACTAAAGGATATAAATATACACACAGGGAATTGTGACATCCAGTGTTGCCTACTATGTGCAAGGACTAGTTATACAGGAAAAGGGGCCAGTGTTTGCCTCAGCATTCAGTCCACTGATGATGATCATAGTGGCCATTATGGGTTCTTTTATTCTTGCAGAAAAGATCTATTTGGGAGGGTACATGCAAACAGAAACCTTTATCTCTCTCTTGCTTTATATATATATTCTTTTTGAAAACATGCTCTGATTTAACTAAGTGTTTGGAATAATACAGTGTTATTGGCGCTATCTTGATTGTTGCTGGACTTTACTCAGTGCTGTGGGGCAAGTTTAAAGAGAACAAAGAGATGACTGAAACGGCAGCTTTGGAGTTCCCAATAGCTATCAAGAGCATTGAAGGGAATGGGAAGGGAATGGATATCATTGACTCAAATGATGTTGTAATTGCAAAGGATACACAAAAGGCTTAACTTCTTTGTCTAAGAACTTGGTATTGAGTTACAGATCACTCCATGCAGTGAAGAGGCTTTTTTGGTCTTTCACCTTCACAAAGCTCGGAACTTGTTTGCCTTTTTTTGTTCTCTCTCTCCTTTTTTGTCTTTAGATTTTCCTTCAGTGTATTTCCGTGCCCGAGAGTCTTGTAGCTATCCAATTTAAGAATGGATTATGTTTCTTTTCCTAATAATTTATGTCTATTTTGATTCTCGCATAATTATCTCGTCATTAAAATGAATTAATTAAAAAATATTACAAAACATCACCAATACAAACAATACAATTTAAAAACAGATAAATCTAACAAATTGTAATACACTATCTTTGTAATACAAGAATGGGAACTCTCTCCCTCTCAAGAAGTTGAGATGTCAACTCTCGCATAGATTTTATCCAAAAAAAATTATAATCCTTAATTTTTTTTTATTTTTGAGATATCCCATTCCATAAGTGTGAAAATAAAATTTTTCACAAAAATTCTTTTAATTTAAGATATTTTAAGCATGTAAACCACATAATAATATTTTAAACAAGAAAAAAAGATATTGGTGTACTGCATACATATCACAAAAATTCTTTTCATTTAAGATATTTTTAGCATGTAAACCAGATAATAATATTTTATACAAGATTATTGAGTCTTGCATGCATATCGGACATAACCTTCGCAAAGAATGACATCAATTTTATCTAAAAATGATTCTCCGACTTACATTTGAGAAAGGAAATATTTATATTTCATATATTAGGAAAAGTAGAAGACAATAATGTACAACAAAGAAATTGAATAATAAATTCTCTAAAATGTGGTAAGAATATTTTTACTTGCCTTATTTATATTTATGATTTGTTAAAAATATAAATTATGTTAAAAATAAAAACGCTTCTCAATGACTTACATTAAAAGAAAAGAATACTATCTTTTTTAGTGGATTTACTTGTTGGAATTAATGAATCTGGTTCTTTTTTTATGTTGTTTGTGGGTCCTAAACTTTTTTTATTAATGGATTTCATCGTCACTAGTTGCTATAAAATTTGGATGATCACGAGAAAGTATAAGAGAATAATTAAGACAAACATTTGATGAACTCCATTAAGCAAGCATTATAAGATTTTTGATACTTAATTAGTGCCAGGAATCCTTTTAAGAAGGAGGAAAATTCTATTCTATGGTTCCATGCATCTACATAAGTATAAAATTTCGGCAACTTGCACACTCTAAAGTTCATGTTATAAGAAGAATCTCAACTTTACTTTGTACATCTGGTTTGGAAAATTTGTTTGAGGTGGATCACATGGAATTTGTGCTGCTCTTGGATTAAAAAAATATATAATGTACATGGGGTAGTGATGATTTAGCTTCTCCGAAAAAATTATAGCATTGTACGTAATAAAATAAAAAAGTAAACAATATTGTCAAAATACCAAAAATATATGCAAAATAAAAGAGAAAAAAAAACACACACATTTGAGTGGCGAAAATGGGCGGAGACGTCCGTCTCACGTTCGATCCCGATGGACTGCCCTAGTGGCTCCCCTCCTCATTTGGAGGATGATGATGGTGATGTTGACTCATCCTTGGAGCATGTGTCACCAGTGGTGGGTGTTGTGGTGATGGAGTGTGGCTTCCACAAAGGGGCAGTGGAGGCTATTCCTGTTGTGGCTATGGTGGAGCAAGACTCCCACGTCTGAGAGAAGCTCGGTTTCCGAAACGGAGGGGAGGCTATGGCTGTGATGAAGCAGAGAGCCCACGCCGGAGTGGAGCTTGGTCACCAAGATGGGATTCCAGTTGATGCTATGGTGGAGTGAGGTTCCCACGCCGAAGTGGTGCTTGGTCAGCAAGATGGGGGTCAATGGGAGGTTGTGGTGGAGCAGGGCTCCCACGCCGGAGTAGCGCTTGGACATTGTGATGGGGATCCAGTTGAGGCTGTGGTGGAGCGGAGTTGCCACGCCGTATTAATGCTTGGTCACCCGAGATGGGGGCCAGTTAAAGTCGTAGTGGAGCAGCGCTCCCACGCGAGGTGAGTGCAGTGGCGAAGCATACAAGATGGTTTGGATTGGTGGCACTCCCAGTTACTAAGGTGTCAGTTCCGGGGTTTGTTTGAAGTTTGATGTTGTGCCGGTGGATGGAAGGTTAGCGATAGAGATGTGCTTCTCCAAGAGAACTTTGATCGGGTGGTGTCGATCGAAGCTGGTGATGGCGCTAGTCAGACCGAGGGTCGAAAGCGGGTTCGATTCTCAAAGCGATGGTCATAACGTTGGGATGAGACGCACATGTGGATCTCGAAGCAGCAACGTGTCGAAATTAGACGAGTTCATTAAGGGGGATAGGTGGCGATCAGCCTCTTGTTAAGGTTTATGATATTAGGATTATGGAATTGAAGGTTACGCACGTCTTTGATGAGGATGTTGATGATCCATGTTTAGTTGTTGGTGGGCTGGGTATTTCTTTGGACTAACATGTTGTTGGGCTTATTTATAGTTTGGTTTTTGAGGTCCCATCTTTGTTTTGGGAACTGGGTTGGATTCCATCTCTAATTGACATTGGGCCATATGATCTGGGTGGAATGGAGGCACCCCAGTGATGGGGGTGTTAAACAAAGTTAACAAAGGGAAGTTTGAGCTGAAGTCTGGCCCTAACTGCATTCGATGGGGCTTTGGGGGTGGAGTAGCGTATGTCTACCTTTCCACGCTTGCTGTGGTACTTTGGTTCTTTCTTGATGGAGGCTTGTGTTTCACCTGGATGGATCGTGTTATGGGTGATCTTTGTCTGTAGTCTGGCAGAGGTTGGTGGGGAGGACCCGTTTCTGAAGCTAGGCTAGCTGTTCATATCTCATCTCCTACCGGTGGGAGAGGTTTGTTTTTTGCTTTGATGTTCCTTGTTTCTATCCACGTCTAGTGGATTTTTGGTATTCGGGCTCTTTTCTAGTAATGCAAATGGTTTATCCACCTTTTCAACACACACACACACACACACACACACATTTGAATTGGGAAGATTTAGGGAGTTTTATCAACATATCTATGTTGGGATGTGAACTACATATTATGCAAATATCTATTAAAATATATATGCTTGGCTGTGTAGACGTACACGAATCGTATTAATAATTATATATCCATTGTCATATTTAATTTAAATTGAAGGACCTAAATGGAGTAATCTAAAATTTAGATTGAGGCATAATTATCTAAATTAGATGTGTGGGTTCAAATAAAAATGTATAGAATTTTTGGGAAAAATCAAAAGTCTATGATGCGTAGATTTGAAATTAGCCCCATAAATTTTCTTATAAATAGGTGTGGTTTCTAAGTGATGCATAATAACAATCCCGATTCAGAATTTGGGGTTTCTTTAATTAGAGTTCTCATCTATGCGTGTGATCAATTAAAAGAGCTACAAAGCTTGATCTCATGCATAGGTTTCTCGGGCTCAGGCCGGTGGGATTCGCTCCTTTGCTTGCATTTGTGAGGGTTGCATCTGTGGCTTCTTTGGTGACGAGTGCTTCCCCTTCTTCTTCTTCTTCTTCTTCTTCTTCTTCTTCTTCTTCTTCTTTGTATTTACTTTGTGTCTATGTTGTATGATCCATTAAATGAAATGATTGTAATTCAATTTTATAGTGAATATTATGAAGTTGTAATGGAATTAACTGATTTACTTTGTATCTATGTTGTATGATTTATCTAATGAAATGAATGTGAGGTTGTATTTTCCATCTCCTAATTAGTTAAATGATGTGAGGTTAATTTATCTCTGCGAGATGGTCATTATATGTGTGTGTACAGGGTTTTTAAAAATGCAATGATGCATATTTTACCTAATCATCGTCGTAGATGATCGATGCACAACCCTAATTAGTCTAATGAAACACATTACTTGATCATGTTACAGATGAATACAAAGAAGAAGAAGAAGAAGAAGAAGAAGAAGAAGAAGAAGAAGAAAGAAGAAGAAGAAGGAAAAATAGTGAAATAGACACATTACAATCATTTCATTTAATGGATCATAAAACAGAGACATAAAGTAAATACAAAGAAGAAGAAAAATAATAAAAAAAAATGGGAAGCACTCATTGGCAAAGAAGGCACTAATGCGACCCTCACAGATGCACGCAAAGGAGTGAATCCCACTGACCTGAGCTCGAGAAACCTATGCATTTGGACTGGCAAGGAGAGAGGAGGAGCCTTCATGTTAGGGCTGGAGTGATGCCCTAGTTTGGATATGCTAGTCGGGCTTGGGACAAGGTGAAGTACAGTGCGTTGAGTTGCCAATGACGAGGCGATGCCATGTCCACTAATTACGTTGAAGGTGTGTTGGACTGTCACGTAAGACATGGATTTGAATTTAATATTTTTAGTTGGTAGCCACATCAACACTATCACTGGAAACAACCCTTGTGGTCTCTCGTGCGCCTAAAACAAATTTTTGTGGCTGCTAGGTTACAAAAAAAGACATGTGGCCATTGCATTTTAACTTAAAAACATTTGTGGCTGCCAATGTAACTATCCCTAAGATGTCCATAAGTGGTTCTGTCTGATCTGTTCTTCAGTTGTTGGTATCAAGAGAGGTCCATCATCTTCGTTTTGGCTCTTAATTACTTCTTTTGGCTCTCTCTTATCCTTTAACACTGTCCAGTAGCTAAGAGTACAATTTTCACCATGTTTAGCACCATCTTCCACAAAAATACTCTAACTCATGTCTAATAAGTGCACAAAATAATATTAAATTATGCATAAATGTACATTTATCATATATATTAATTGTGATATTTATTGATCAATATCTATATATATATATAATTTATTATATATATTATGACAACAATACACTCTATGAACTTTTTATAGAGAAAACACACATTCAATGATCTAGAAAATTCTTTTCTTGAAGCAATTACCCCTAATCTCTTAGGAACTAAAATCAGAATCTCTTCTCGAAGCTACTTGCTAATATTGCATTACACATGGAATCTTGCGCTAACTCACTCGGAAGGATCATAGGAGGAGAAATCTTAACTCGAAAGTGCCCTATTTCTAGGTTGACTCGTGATCCTCTTCAATTGCAACTTGTCTATATTAGGTGGTTCTTTCGATTCATCACACAAGTATATCAATCATGAATTCTAGGCTTTCACTACAATCGAATTCAAGATAATAGAGATACGCAATTGAATTCAACAATAATAGATTACAATTAATCAATTAACATAAAAGCATTCAAAATCTATAACCAATGTGAATAAGAATGTAAACCCTAGGTTCCATATACGTCCAAACACCAACAAATTAGTTCTCCATTAAAATAGAACACTCATATAATCCAATAGAGACAAGAGAAATGAATGGAAACATGAAAAGCTCATTTCTCTTGTTGCCCCTTGGGATACAAATGAACTCTCATTGTATCTTCCATAAACACTGTCAAGGATGCTCCTCAACGGTTTCAATGGTCTTAGATTGTGGATGACTCTCTCCCCCTTGCTTGAATGTTGCACAAGACCATGGGAAATCCTCCCACATTTGTTATTTGCTTGGTTGTCCAAAGATTTCCCAAACAAAGTTATAAGGAGATGGGGATAATGTGTCGTGTGCCTTATGGGCATTTTATGGCTATAAGCTTCGCCTATAAGGTATTCTATCTTGGTGTTATGGTTTAGATTATGACCATAAGTGATGGGCAGTAAACTTCTCTAGATGATGCTTACGACCTCCATTATGACCTTTTCCTTCCACCAGTAAGCTTCTCTGAATGACCGTTATGATTCGGTTTATGGGCATAAGTCCTACCCATAAGTCCCTATGTCAAGTCATTATGTCCTCCTTACGGACATAAGCATGTTAGCAAGGTTCTCTGGATGAGGTTTACAACCATAAGTCTGGGCGTAAGGTGACCGTGAAGTGTTTTGTTTGACATGTTCCCTTGCCGTTGATGTTGATAGAGCTTTATCTTCTTTGTTTTGGCTCAAAATTGTTTTTTTTTTTGGCTTCCTCTCCTCATTATGCACCGCCGTCATCTGAAATCATATTTTTTACCATGTTTAACATCATCTTCCAAATAAACACCATAATACACACCAATTATGTATATAAAATAATATAAAATTGTGTGAAATTATACACTTATTAAGTTGCTACGCCATTTCCATCATCATCAAGAAAATGGCAATTGGAGGTGGTTCAATCACGTAACATTTTAGAATATGCATCTAACTAAGATTTTTTCCTAATTAAACTTATTATCTTAATTATTATTGTTAATTATTTGATATTTTACATTTTTATAGGCTTTATATCGATATATATATTATTATAAATCTCGTAGAATGTTTTTTTTCTTTTGGAAAAAACAGATGAACCACACACACATTTAAGTAAAAGAAAGGTAACAAGCACTTAGAAGAGCAATATATAGTCCATTTGGGGTGGAGATTACATAAAGTGCAAAAATGTAAAACATGTGCCTATGAGCGACCACGCGTGTTACCCAATGTGATCGATCATTGGTTGGCCTAGGTTCAAGCTTAGTAATAAGTTAGTTTGGAGTTTGGGAAATAGTCGACTCTCGAGGATCTCTAGTTTCTCCAACGCAAGACCAAAAAAAGTCTAGGCTTCTCTAGGGACTACAGACACTCACAATAAAAATAGATTGTAAATTTTGAACAAGATCAATACCATTGAGAGAGCAGATATCTAAATATGTATTCATTTTGCTCGAGCCAGATGTTTCAAATAATAGCTATGGATAAGAGATCCTATGTTTCCTTTTGCTAACCAGGAGGTTACATCTTTGCAGACCACATTGATCACCAACAGTTCTTGGTAAAAGTGATAACTCGAAAATGTTACTATAAATAGGACCAAATATGGTGCGTAAAAATAACAAGCGAGGTAAAGATAATCAACAAATTCTATTGTGCCATGGCGGAAGATACAAGTGGTAGTTGGGAGTGCATTACATTTCTTAGTTGCTAGATTTTTTAGGAAGAAATCTCTCATTGGGTTGAGGCTCTACTGTTTAAAATCACTACAATTATTATGTGCCTTAGTAACCTTGAGCCGATAAGAATTTGGTTCATTGATATTCCCTGATAGTAGATGCTATCACACCTAAAATCATACCCAATTTGATGGAATTGTTTAATTTTAATAGAGATTTTTTATAATTTCGTATGTAATAGAGGGGAAAGTGGCCAACAAGGAATGGATTACACTCGAAACAATACCTATATATTGGGCTTGGGATAATCTCTTAGAATGTGAACTATCAAAATACATAATTTAGGTTTTCATGCAGTTTATTATAGTAAAATGTAAATAAATAAAGAAGATATATTAAATCTAGTCACACAGTTAATCCTTGTATTTCCATAGTTACATCTCATAAGATAGATCACTATCTTGTATAAAGGGTTGACATGCACAACTTTGAAGGCATTATCGATAATTAGATTAGGTTAATAATTTCAACACAGATCAAAATGGTAATACCATACCAAAATTAAGCTAGCATCTGAGAGTGGGTTATTTGCTATAAATTCCAACATCATTTTGTAAGGTATCTCACTTTCAATATGGTAAAATTCATAATATCAAAGCTTTCTATATTCTTCGGGACAATATATTCTCACATCTCAACAAATAAACCATGTTCTCATAGTTTGAGATATTTTCATGATTTGTATTGTTAGATCAATCTGGAGTATGACTTTATACAGTATTTTTTTTAGAAATTATTAATTGTAACTTCGAAATGGCTTTGGATTGAATTTTGACTCTAGTCCGCTATTATTTAAGTTCAGTTAAGTTGGAGTTTAAGGATAATCAAATATATGGTTTAAGTCCAAATAAAACTAATATTATAGCCATGTTATGATTATGATTATCCAAGCCTAATTAGAATTTGATTTTTTTTTCAGTTATATGGATAGTCATATGGATATATAATGTTATTCCTTTATGTGATTTAAGAACTTTTTAAGTAAATTTTTACATTTTTATATTATTATCTCATTTCATTTTTATTATTCCACCAATCAATTCAAGTATGTTCATCTGTTATTTCCTAATAAATGATGATAAGTGTATAATTGAACATAATTTTATACAGTTTTATACACTAAATTGGCATGTATTAAGTTTTTTATTTGGAAGATGATGTTAAACATGGTGAAAAATATGATTTCAGGTGACGGGCAGTGCGTTATGAAGAGAAGGAGCTACAAGAACCAATTTGGAGTCAAAATGAAGAAGATAAAGCTCTTTCGACATCAACAACAAGGAAACATGGCAAACAAAACACCTTACGGCCAGACTTACGGCTGTAAACCTCATCTAGGGAACTTTGCATATATGCTTATGCCTATAAAGAAGGGCATAATAACTAGACAAAGAGACTCACTGGCAGGACTTACGCTCGTAAGCCGGACCGTAAGGGCCATCAAGAGGAGCTTATAGGGAGCAATACACGGCCGTAAAGGACGTCGCAAGCAGCATCCCGAGAAGTTTATGGTCTGGCATTTATGGCCTTAAGGTGGAGCATAACACCAAGACAAAAGGCCTTACAGGCAGAGCTTACGACCATAATATGTGTGTAAGGCACATGACACATTATCTCCAACTCCTTATTGTTTTGTTCTTTTGCTCGTAAGTAGCCCGTAAGTAGTTAGGTATACAATACTTTACTGAGGGTTTTTTGGCAATCTTTTGATAGCTAAGCAAAAGAAGAAAGGGGTAGATTTCCTAACAGTCTTCTCCAGTAATCCTGCAAGAGGGACAGGCTTATCCAATCATTAGGACACCATTGGAGCCGTCGAGGAGCATCCTTGGCGGCGTTTGTGTAAGTAGGAGGAGAGTAAATTGGTATATCCTAAGGGGCAAAGAGAGAAATGCGGTTTTAATATTTCATTTATTTCTCTTGCTTTTATTGCATTATATGAGTTTTCTCCTTTAATGGAGAACTAATTTGTTAGTGTTTGGGCGTAGATGGAACCTAGGGTTTACATTGTGATTGACATTGGTTGTGGATTTTGAACGCTTTATGTCAATTGATTAATTGCAATCTATTGTTGTTGAAATCAATTGCATATTTCTATTGTCTTGGATAATATTATAGTGAAAACTGAGAATTCATGATTGATGTACTTCTATGACGGATCGAAAGATCCACCTAGTATAGACAAGCCACAATTGAAGGGGATCACGAGTCTGCCTAGAAATAGGGCACTTTGGAGTTAAGATTTCATCCCCCGTGATCATTCCGAGTAAGTTATAATAGGATTCCATGAGCAGTGCAATCATAGGGAGTAGCTTCAGGAAGAGATTCTAATTTTACTTCGTATGGGATTATAGGTAATTACTTCAACAGAATAATTGTGCAGATTATTGAATGTGTGCGTTCTCTAAAAAGAGTTCATAAAGTGTATTGCGGTCATAGGGTAGGCTATATCAGCGCCATATGGGACCAATTACTATACACCTTGAGAAAAGGGGTAGCATCTACTATTAACTCTCTCTCTCTCTCTCTCTCTCTCTCTCTCTCTCTCTCTCTCTCTATCTCAGTTCAATTAGATTGCAAGATTTTGTGCAACCATTGTCCAGGACCTAACAAATCCAAGGGGAAGTCTATGCATGAACACCCTTTCTTATATTTGTTTTGCTGTATTTTGTATTTGTGTTTTTGATTCTTAGGTTTTACTTCGCATTTACACTCAACTACTTTGATTAAGTTAATTTTTCAAATTTAGAGTTAGTACTAGTATTCTCTAGTTCCCTGTGGATCTACAACCCTGCTTTATAGCACTCTATATTAGTTAACCTGGTACACTTGCATACAGTAGATGCCTTCAGTCCCTATCAGCTAATCAGCTGAGAAAGTCTCTCGTTCTCTTCTCATCTAACTCCATAATTAACCACTCGGGAGTAAATGTTAAAATTACTTACATATTCACTATAATATACATAGTAAAATATCTCAAATAACTTATTTTATTTGATAGTATTAATTAACATTCACGGAGCCACACTTGATGTTATCATCCTGAATCTAGATCCAAGTTAGGTGAAGTTAATTGGTGAGCTATATAAACATTCAAGTCACATTTAATAAATAGTTAATTTCATTTGTCCTTTTAGAAGACATCATTAAGATGAGTAAAGAATAAACTTTATATCCCTCTTGGTGGAGGAAAATTTCTTAAATAAATCACAGCAACGATTCACAACATATCTTTATCTCAAACAAATAATGCACTTACTATTTCCCATTTGATTGCACCATAAATCTATAAGTTACATAGCCAATCAATTTAAAAATCTAAACATTTTATAGTTAAACATGTATGCCTCTACAGAAGCAATAAGTATGCCCTCAATAATCATAAAAATATTATTAGAATTCAATTCCTTTATTTATATATATGAACAATGCGTTACTCATTTTTATGTAACTTGATCTTTAGAATCCCTCTGAATGAACAAAGTTGAGGGTTTGCACCAACTTATAATAAGTTTCTTGAAAGAAAGAGAGACTTGGATTCCGTGTATACACGCTTCCAATCATTAGTGTCATCTCCAAGGGCATGGAACATTTTAAAACACAATGGCAAATGATTCCATGAAGCTTCCTTGTTAAGAGGGCTAGCACTAGGTGATATAAATTAAGATCGACAATGGATTTGGTGCAAGAAGTTGACAAACTTAACCTTCATATTTGAGTTTCTCTTTCTTTTGGGAGTAAAAAATTTGGGAAGATTTCATTTCAATGCCAAGTGTGTTGGATTTGCAATAAGAGAAGAATGAGTAACAAATGAACTGAAGGGACTCGCAATAAAATAAAATAATAACATCATGGGAGGTGACTAGTGAGTAAGCAAACATTAAAATATACTCACAGAATGTAATAACATTACTCTTCATGACATGATTACTCACTGTATTTGGAAGTGTAGATTCCATTTACTATGGACATTAAAAAGCATCTTTCTAGACATGGCCCCACAATGATATTTTACAATTATATTTTGGATTAAGGTTAAATATCATATTTAAATACTGACTCATGGTTAAGGTTAAATATCATATTTAAATGCTGACTCATGGTTAGAGATGACAATGGATCAGGTCAAGAGTAGGTTTTGCCTACTCCGCCCCTCTGTCCCTGAACCTGTCGGGTTTTCAAAACCCGACCCCACACCCACATCACAAGAGAAATTTGGTACCCGTCTGGATCCCCTCCCATGTAGCAATCCCTATATAAAAATATTTAATTAATGTAATAATTTGTTTTATAAGTATGACAAGTAAGCATTTTTTAGACAACTTTCATAATAATAAAATAAAAATTAGAAATTTCAATCCCAATTAAAAATCACAAAAAACAATACTAAGTAGAAATTAAAAATTTCAATCCAACCCCCTCCCCCCCAATATGTTTTTATATTTACAAAACTTTATATTTTTATTTTCGGGTTGGGTTTGGATTCTGGTTCGGGTTGGGTATTAGGATCCCCATACCCGCCCCGCCCCCAATTTATATTAGTCGGGATTTGCCCAAGCTCGGCTCAAAACCCGGTCAAATCTGGTTTTCCTGGGCAAACTCAGGTCGGATCAAGACGGGTTAGGAGATAATTGCCATCCCTACTCATGGTTATGTTTGTGTAATCTTAATTGGAAATGGGTACTTTTTTCATATTAAACTTTTATTGCCTAGTCTAATTCCTTGAGTGTGTTTGTCTTTTGGAGTTCTTAAAATTTTCTTTAATCAAATTTCATGGAAATATAGAATTACTATGTTTGGTTCGAGTATCTAAGACGCTCTTTAAATCATATTCTCATAAGGTTATGTTTGACAATCTTAGGTGTCCATAGAAATCATGTTTAGTTGTGGAATTCAAGCAAATCCTGACTGAGTCTCCTACAAGTCACACAACATACCTACGTTTAGTTCATGAATTAGGTAGAATACCCTATTTGATCCCTCTAATTAGGTTGAATTGCCCATTTAATCTACCTAATATGGATTGTCTGCATAAAGTTCCTCCATTTTTCAAATCGGAAAATTCTACCCCAAACTTTGACGGACATTCATTTCTCCGTCATTATTGGTTGATGTGGCATTCTCACTGATTAAAATAATGTTAAATAAAAAACTTAAAATTTTGAAATGATGTTAAAAGTGTTAACCAACTTCTAATTAAGCTTATTGGATCCTATTCCAAACCTGATCTGAACATGTGAATTTTCACTTGTGGCCTGATTAGAAATCCCATCGCCATTTTGTGCTGGTTCTGCCAGTAGGTGGATGCGGTGACCAGAATCTGGGTGGTAAGAGGTGGAGCCTTTTCTTGGACTCTTGGTGGAAGGTAGTTTTGGCGGTAAACTCTAGTTAGTGTTTCGTCGCTTGTCATGCATTGGAATGGGGCCTGGTCGTAATTCTCGGTGATTTGGAGCTTATGTAGTGCTTAGATCTAGTGCTAGAGCAGATTCAACTAGGATAGGATGGTCATCCTTTGGGAGATTTGATCAAGAGAGAGTGGCTTGGAAGGGTAGTGGTTCCAGAGTCACGAAGTCCGACGATGGATCCTGAGTCTTAACTGTAAGGGTAGGTGTTAATCCTTTTTCAAGACTAAAGAGGTAGTCAGAGCCCTCCGCCAGAGGTGTTATGATAGTGACCGTAGGCGGGGGTAGGGCTGTGATGTTGTTCAGGACATCGAAAAACTTCTATCCGTTTACTAGGATGACGGTGGTAGGTCGGTGGAGAACGGAGATTCTGATCAGGCCATAGGTGAAAAAGGTGGGGGAGGAGGAAATGAGCTCACAGGTTTGGATCCAGATCCAATAAGCTTAATTAGAAGTTGGTTAATGCTTTTAACATGATTTCAAAATTGTAAGTGTTTTTTAATATTATTTTAATCAATGAGAATGTCACATCAGCCAATAATGATGAAGAAATGAACATCCGTCAGGGTTTGGACTAGAATTTCCCGATTTACGAAATGGAGGGAGTTCATGTGGACAATTCATATTAGGAGAACTAAAGTGGCAATCCAGCCTACTTAGAGAGACCAAATAAGGTATCCTACCCATGAAATATCATTAGATTTTTGGACATCCTTGATGCCTAGGCGTTTCACATACCTATGAAGTATGGCTGTCCTCTAACCTACCTAATAAGTAGTTTTGTTGCTTTCTCTTCTTGGCACCAGAGAGAATATAAAATATGGCAAATCATAATAATGGTACATATGTTTTTGGTATATTCACCGAAATGGTCATTGTACTTTTCTCACTCTTCCCGTTTGGTCTCTCTACTCAGAAATGCTCCCGACTTGTCCCTTTACTTTTGAAAATGTGCCCACTTAGTTAGAAATGCTCCCAACTTGCCCCTTTACTTTTAAAAATGCACCCACTTAATTGGGCCATTTTTAAAAGTAGAGGGACTAGTTGGGAGCATTTCTAACTGAGTACATTTTCAAAAAGTAGAGAGACTAGCTCGGAGCATTTCGAGAAGAGAGACCAAAAGGAAGAGAGAAAAATGAGAGGTCCAATTAGAGTATTATACCCATTTTTATTCTCATATATATTCAGTATTTTAAAATATTCTTTTATAAGTATAATACCCTAGTTGGTCCCTCTACTTTTCTCTCTTTTCTCTTTTGGTCCCTCTATTCAAAAATGCTCCCGACTAGTCCCTCTACTTTTGAAAATGTGCCCATTTAGTTAAAAATGCTTCCAACCAGTCCCTCTACTTTTAGAAGTGTGCCCACTTAGTCCCTCTAAATGGGCACATTTTTAAAAGTAGAGGGACTGATTGGGAGCATTTTTAACTAAGTGGGCACATTTTCAAAAGTAGAGGGACTAGTTGGGAGCATTTCTGAGTAGAGGGTCCAAAAGGGAGGAGAGAGAAAAGTACATGGACTATTTTGGTGATTATACCTTCTTTTATCATATGTCCATAGTTTAGATTTTATATCAGACTAACCCAAATGTTCGTGTCTGCCTAATATGAGCAAAATGCTTTTATCATCCTTCTCTTACCAAAATAGCCATATTTCTTAAATTATAAAAAACACTATTAGGTTTTAAAATGGGCAATAACTTTAATCACCAAATTAAAATGGCCTAAAACACTCTTATCTCATATGGATTTTTTTAAAAAAAACTGTCATCCTTAATTTTTGTGCTTTACAAAATATATGAAGATGTAGCTTAATCATTTTTATTGTTTAATAATAATTTATTTGATTTTAGGAAAAATTATTTTTTAGTCCCTAATTTTTTTTAAATATTCCAATAAGTCCCTTTGACATTTTGGTATACTGATAAATCCACTTTTTTTGAGTATGGTACCATTGCACCCCTCCAGTTACTCTCCCCCATTATATTTTTTGAAATTCCCAAAAATAACCTTAGTTTTGGATGGAAATGTGAGCTCACTTTTGGAGAGAATTCAGCTGGCAAGCCTTGTCATGGTATGGTTTGTCGTACCTGCATGACTTGCAAGAGAAGCTTCTCCACCAGTTTGTTCTTATCCTCTTCCTCTTTATCAACTTCTACTTGTTCCGTGCAGATCGTTGCATGGCTGCTTGTTGGAGGAGCTTCTCCACCAGCTTGCTTCATTGTTAGACGTGGTAACCCTGTAGTGAAGGTTTTCGGCTTGGTGAAGACAAACCTGCGAACAACCTTGACTGAAAGTGGGTGTCAGTTTGTTGATGTTGATGAGTTTGTGCTTATTATTTTTATTTTATTTATATATTTTTACCTGCAGGCCTTGGCCTTGTATGGATACATTTTATGGCAGTGTGAATTACAAGGAAGATGATTGTATCTTAGAGTTCTCCATTTTGTCTGAATAGCAGTCTGTATTTGATGAAATATGTGCACGTTGGTCCCTTCATTCTCCTTTGGTAAGGGTAAATTATTTAATCCTTGACGAGAAGAATATGACAGCTTGTATTAGCTCAAATAGTGATTTCCAAAGAATGTGCAAGATTCACCATACGTTCAAGAAGAATATAGTTAACTTGGTCGTTGAGGAAATGGTAAAGCATCCCTCCGGGTTGTCTATGCCACTGTAAGTACTTACCTCCTTTAGATGTTACACTCTTTTCAATTTTTTAACACTCACTCACTCATTAAAGTTAAATTGGGGTTATTTTCTCATTTACTTGTTTATTAAGTCATTGTTTTAGTTATAACCAACAGTATAATTTTATTAATGGCCGTTTCCGCTTTTATAATGTAACAATTGTTCATTTATGACTGTTTCTGATTATATAAGTTACTACTTATTTATTTATAACTGTTACTGCTTACATAACTTACTAATTGTATGAAACTCCCGTAACAAGGAAACCAGTATTACAAAGTACCTCATGTAACCTAAATCCCTTGGTGCCAGCGATGCCATGTGGGATAGCCATAGCACCATCCAATTCTTCACTGAATTATGAAAATGGGATAACTACGGTTGGACAACATTATGAAAATGCAAAAAAATTCAAGGAGGCATTGTATGACTTCGCTATCAAATGTAATTTCAACTTCCGTTTCATAAAAAATGATAAACAAAATCCCAGTAGTGTTGTTATCATTGATAGGGATGGTGATTGATTCAAACATGTTTTTTCGTACTTCCGTGCTTGCCTTGATGGTTTCAAGAAAGATTCTAGACTATTGCTTTTTCTTGACAGAACTTGTTTGATAAGAAGATATGGTGCTATACTCTTAGGCGCAATGGGTAAGGATAGTAATGAAGGAATCTTCCATTTAGCATTTGCTATTGTGGATAATGAGACATATGATAATTGGACATGGTTTATTTCAACTTTAAGTGATGCATTATACGGCGATGAGGACTATGAGTAAAACATTACATTCATATCGGATCGGTCGAAGGGACTTATCAACGCTATTGCTAAGGTTTTTCCTTTATCTGGACGTGCATACTGTTTGAGGCATTTACATGCAAACTTCCTCAAGACCAAGAGCAGGCTTGGCAAAGCATTAAAAGATGAGCTTGATTACCAAGGTCACATATGCATGCACATCCATGGAATACGAAGAAGCTGTGAATGAGCTATCTACCACTTCATCTCAACAATATCTCTGGTTGTTCCACAAATTAGAAGTAGAACATTAGTCTAATTACCTATTTAAAGGTCAGTGGTGGAGTGAGATGTACTCTAACGTGGCTGAGTCATTCAATGCATGGATCAAGGAGGCACACCACCTCCTTGCATGCAACATGGTTAACTCGATTAGGTCAGTTCATATTGTTTCTTCTAATTGGACCAGTATATTTATTTTTTTTACTAAATTACAGTATTTAAAAGTTACTGATTATTTAGCGTGTATAGATGAAGACTTATGTTGTTTCAACTATAAATGCTATGTTCACATTTAGTTATCGATATAAATTTTTATAATATCATGTTTATATTTATAATTCTAAGTTATTAATATTAATTTGATTTGTCAATTATTTTTAAATAGTACTATACAACTATTTAAGTGCTGATTCATAAATAGTCTTTAATGTTGATGTTTAGGTTCAAACTGATGAACATGATGTGTGATCGCCAATAGCACTGCCACAAATGCGAGACTCACCTATGTCCGGAGATACACAAGAAGATTGAAGATACAGTAGAAAAAAGTCGGTGTTTTCTTGTAGGTCATTCTAATGGGGTGCAATTTGAAGTGATAGACAATAAAAGTAACTTCGTCAACTTACAATAGAGAACATGCTCTTGCAAATGTTGGGAAGTGTATAGCCTAATGCTTGTGCGGCCATCATGCCGATAGATACCAATGTTCAAATGTTCATTGATGACTATTACACTGTTGGCATGTACAATATAGTGTATGGTAACCCAATTTATCCTATCCCAGACTATGGCAAATCAATGGATAATTGCAAAGATCTTCATCTTCAGCCACCCAAAACAAGGAGAAGGCTAGGATGACCAAGACGTCGAAGGATTGAGTCATAAGCTTTTGACAAACGGGAGTTGCACTGTAGTCGTTGTGATGAAATTGGCCACAATTGAGCTAAGTGCAATGAGATCATTGCAGACTGATTGTTTGGACGCAACTATTTTGATATGAAATGTTATCTCTTTAGCCATTTTGTTATAATACTCGGTGTACAGCGATTACTGTGTTAAATCAAAGGTTAACTTATGGATATAAAACAAAGACTTGCGAAACTGATCACGACAAGAAATAAGTAGTTAGAACAAGATCATTGCATATATGAAATTGAAAATATATAAAGGAAATTGAAAATATATACAGAAAAGTGAGAAACTTGACATTATATAACGTAAATCGATCTTATGTATAGAACATTGACAAAAAACTAAAAGTAAATTGAGAATATGAGTAGAAATTTGAGAATATCTATAGGAAATTGATGACATATATAGCAAATTGAAATTGTATAGTGGAAATTGAGATTATGAACGTAAAATTGAGAAAAGCGATCAATGACATTCATGTTTCAAACATTAATGCAAAAATAGTAAATCAGAAATTTCGATTTTCATCTAACACATTTCAAACAACATATAATGTAAAATGGAAGTTTTGATTTTCATGTTTCAAACAGTAATGCAAAAAATAAAACAAGTACAACATATAAATTAGATAATTGTATTTCATTCCAACACATTTTCAGACCCTTCGGGTGGGTCAGTTGAAGTCTCAATTATTCCAAATGTGGATGGTTCAGTGGGATCTATGGCCATGTTACCTTTTCTTTCGTTTTCGGATAATGTGCTCTCAATAGGACCCTCTTCCGGGACATGGGTGGCATTGTCATTGTCAGCTGCAAGTTCTTTTATATCATCAGTTGCAGGCTTTTTCTCTTCATATTACGTACTATCCTCTTTTTGGACTGGGGTGCATACTATGCCATATGAGAAGATCCACGTTGCATAGTGAAGCCGATAGTATGCCATGTCACCGACTACCGATCCCAAGTTTCTCGCCTTATAGTATCAATTCCATAAATGACATTACATATACAGGGTAATCCAAACTACCTACCGCTTGCTGGGGACAATCACGCATGTGCACAAGTAGGTGTGCACTGATATCAGTCATGCCAAGCTTTACTTTTAATAAATTGTCAAAAAGCATACACTACATTTCAGAGAAGAAAATGGAGGCATAAGTCATAACAAATAACAAAAAAATTGAGAGAATTAATTAAGTTTTAGGAGTAACCATTGCAATCGCATCTTTATCATAGCCAAAGCTCACAAGTGAGGAGTAATGACAATATTCCCAATGTTCTTTATCGAAAACGAGAAGGTGGTAATGCTTGTGTAGTATTATTGGCATAAGAACAACATCACCAGTTATGTATTCATCCAAGGTGAGTGTTACCAATTTATTCAATCTGTCTTCAAAATTAGGTCTCTTTGACATGGCAAGCACCATTGGTCTGGTAATCGTGGCTGATTGCTTAAACTGGAAGGGCAAGTTCCTCAAAGAATCAAGTAGTATCAAGACAAATGCGTTAACAACGTCATTAGGAACCATATGCTTCCTGTTAACCAAAGCGTGAAGATGGTCATGGCTGGTATGGCCGAATTCATTGCTCCAAGCATATGTTCTAGATGGTGTGGAAAGAAATGAAAGAAATCAGTATTCATGTTTGTGAACAAAAAAAAAATGCATATAGATCTTATACCAATCATACTAACAATTTATTCATATAATTGAACAAAAACTAAAATATTTGAAATGTACCATATCATTTTGATTTGGTGGCTACAGATACAATAGAAACAACATAATAAGAATAGTAAGCCAAAAAAAATAAACAAATTAAAACTTGTTAAACACTTATGCATCCATCCGATAATTGAGGAATACTAACAATGTCATCTGTTGCATCTTGTCTAGTCGTGCAAAACTTTGAGGTCACTTAGTTGGAGGGATGAAATCTGTTGGTACATCTGCTGGCTTCTCTATTTCATCTGTATCATCCACTTGGTTATTGTCTCCATCGGCTAAAGCTACCCCACTTTTAAGGTATGTGAGTGACTCTACTACTCTCCCAGTGGCGTCTAATGTTTCATTGTCAACTACAGTAATCTCAAATGGTGGTTTTGTATCATTCTTTTTTCCTTTTCGGTAAGGAGAAACCTTTTTTTTGCCAGGACAGGTTCAGGTTTGGGTAAGGGATGAGATGAGGCTAAAGCCTTGTCACAGCACGGGTGAGGGGCCTGGTATAAAGTTTGCCCTCCTCCGGTTCAACGGTATGAGATTTATTTTGTTCTCATTTTGTTACATTCTTTTTCAAACATTTACTTTGGGGAGCATGTGTTAATTCTTCGTGAGAAGGTTCAACAATAACCTTCAATTCTCCCTCTGTCTCAAGCAGCTTCACCTTTTCACAATTTATGATAACTTTTTCCTTAAGTATGATGACTCTTTTTTTAAGTTCCCTTACTTCATTCAAGACAAAATCAAGTTTCTTGTCATCATTAACCTTTCCTTTAGGGCTTGCAATGGAGGAACGGTGTCTACCTGTCCATTGAGGACTATTGGGATGGATATTTAGTCTACTTTTCTTCCGAGGGTGTTCTTCTCTAACTACTTTTTTTTCATTTCCGGGTCTTATCTTCACCAATTTTGATGACTATATTGTTGTGGAGGATTCTTTAACGGGTCTTCGTGTGGTCTTGCCATCAAGTTTTTCACTGCTAATAAGGTCAACCTTGTACTTATTCTCTGGGACCAAGGCAAAGAACTATTGGGAATACTAAACATTAGCAGATACCAACAATGACCT
Source organism: Dioscorea cayenensis subsp. rotundata (assembly GCF_009730915.1). Lineage (NCBI taxonomy): Eukaryota > Viridiplantae > Streptophyta > Magnoliopsida > Dioscoreales > Dioscoreaceae > Dioscorea > Dioscorea cayenensis. The sequence continues at coordinate 13,495,573 of NC_052477.1, read as the reverse complement.
ATAAAAAATAAACAAGTATCTAATATACACAATACTAACATTATTTTATAAACACCAATTGTCGATTATAAATAAAAACACAAATAACTGAATGGTAACTCATTATACAAATGTGTAAATGACATTTCTTACCCCTAACCGTTGATATCAACAAATTATACACAATATAAACATAACGTTAAATAAAATAGCATTAATTTTAAAAAATAATCAGTTGACAAAAATTTCTAAAACATTATGAACAATAAAAACTTCCTTCCTATCCCTTAAGTGTCTCCATAAGGGCTTCAACACCAGATTGTTTCTTGAAACAACTTTCATTATATCCCGGGATGCTGGGATTTTTCCATAGTGGGTTCTCTTCCTATTCCGAGTGACTTCATAAAAACCAAAGATTAAGGGCAACTACACAACCCCTTAAGTACCCGGGACTTGATAACTTACCCGAACACCTATCCTTCACTCGACCGGATGCATCGGGTACATCTTCCATGACAAATCTATGCGTCGCGTGTGCCCATGCATAATCACCAAGTGTGGACAAATCATCCACATAATGATTTAACCATGCTAGTGCTGAACAACAAGAATCCCATGATTTATATCAATAGAAGCTTAACAAAATTTTCTTCGCCCTTGTGATCTTTCTTAAGGACCAAGCCCTGTAATACCCTCACCAAACAATCCTTGTTTATATCTATATACTTTTTGTGAAGTATTCCTTTTCCAGCCTGTAGCGTTCCTTCTTCCTCTTAAACTCTACATCAATGCCTTCGCACTTTAGGCCGAGTAAAAGGGATACATCCTCAGCCCTGAAATGTAAATGGCTCTCCCCAAGTTTAAATGTTCTCGTCTGCTTGTCGAACACTTGCATCCAAGTGTCTAGTATATTGCACTCTTGGACTATGGGTTCAATAACCATCAGATGGCTAAACGGTGTTTGCTTCGGTTTGTCCCACTGCCTTTGCGTCATCCTGTCCCTCAATTCATGTATGGTGTCTACAAGCGGTGCTAAGTAGCATCGTCCATTCACAAGATTTTCGAAACCACTTGCCATAATATGCCACTGCACAAACAAATCAGTTCATGCTAGTAAACATATTCATGCACAAGGTAAAAAATGCAAGAACTACATTATAGACCGAAGTGAGGTTCACAACAATTCATGCCATACAGTGAGCATGCATTTATGGGTAAAGTACATATTTGGTGTTAACAGCATGACAAGATGTATTGATTCCATATATACACCAAAAATATAATCGTCAAACCAAATTTTCCAATCAAAATAATAGTAAATGCACTGGTTCTCCAATTGCAATATTGATTTTTTCAATAACTGAACAAAATTGTATATATATACAAAATAATTATGAAAAATTGAACAGAACAAATATAGAAATGAGATTGTTTGAGAGTATAATTCATGACAAGAGGGAGCCAGTTGTGCATAGAATGGTATTATAAGATTTACTCTCCTTATGCAATACATTACTCGATTCTTCAAATAATCTATAACATTTCTCCACGGTGACAATCAATAATGACTTCAAGGACACAAAATTTGAATAGAAAAGGGTAAACATTATAATTGAAAGAACATGTTTGGATTACAAATAAAATTTGATTTATCTTATGACTGTCCACAATATTTTCGATAACAATCCATGAATTAAGAGTAGCACTTCACTCACAATATTTGAACAAGAATGCAAGAAACTAGTAATGTGTCTGGAATACTTATCAAACTCATACACAAATTAAAGCATAACAACATGAGTTCTTCGAATTGATAAGCAAAAGGGTTGGCCGATTGGGTATTACTGGGCATCGATCCTATCAGGTTTAAGGACAAATCACTTCTCGTCTCTATCGCGTTAAAGTGTGGCTCCAATCACCAAAGGTAGGCTCCGGCACAAGGGAAACTCAAGTGTTTTTTTTCCGGTGTGGATAGCAACAACTACAGCCGGTGGAGAAGAAGATGAGCCCTAAGTTTCTTAATATGAACCAAGTATGATTAGTATCCTAATGTGAACCAAGTATCTCACTATGACATATTTATTAAAGTGATTCATTGTTTTTAAATTTCTAAAAATGTTAATTTATAGGAGAATGTTGCATTCCATGATCTAAATTCGATATGAATAGCTGCTATAATTTATGGGAATACGACTCTTCAAACAAAGTGGTAACGTCTATTGTATATATATTATTATTATTATTATTTTTTGACAAAGTTGACAAACAACAAAGTAAAAAACAAACGAGTATAGAGGTGCACCAGTTACAGTGGCCCTGAAGGGGTGAATGAGACGTAATCCTCATACAGAACTCCACAGGGGATCAAAAAAGTTAATTGTAATATGAGATATTCAAACCCGAGACCTCTCAATCACAAGCAAAGGTGGTTACCAATGGGCTAACCCATGTTTCTTTATATTCAAATTTTATATTTCAATGATTTTTTTAATATACCTTTTTCATTTAAGTTAATTTATAAAAAAAACATGAAATCTATTTATTTCTTAATTCTCTATTTCTTCTAATTTCCTTTTTCTCAATTCAATCCCAAACTTTATAAAATTGCAATATATAATATTACAATCACAATAGTATAATAAAATATTTAACTTAGGATTAAAGTGAAGTAATTGAAAAGTACTTACTTGCGCGGAATGATTGTTCACAGCCGGCTGATGAAAGATGAAAACAGAGAATCCACATGGGCGCGCGTTAATTCCACACGCCCGTGTGAAAAATCCACACGGGCGCCCACAGGGGCGTGTGGATTCCCGACTCCATCTTTTTAAAAGCCGATTTCAGCCCCGATTTCAGCATTCTTTTCTCCATCTTTTCCCCAACTTGAGAGAGGGCTTCGGCTAGGGTTTTGAGAGGTATTGGCTAGAGATTTGGAGAGGTTCTACGGCTCCGACATCGCGCTCCGTTTGGAAGAAGGTTAGTGGGAGAGCTTTCGTCGGCACCGATCCGGCGAGGTGTATCTTAGGCCGGACAAAGGGACCCTTGGACGAGTAGAGGACTCTCCACAAGACCATCGCCACGACTATCGAGGCGATTTTCTATGGATTATTTGCTTTTACATTTGATTTCATTGATTGTAATTAGCTCCATGAAGTGCTAAACCCCTTAGTGGGTACTTGGGTATTTGTGAACCCTAGGATGTATTCGTTTCATTGAACCTTTTTATTATGCTTTCGATTAATTGTTGTTTTATTTGAGTTCCAATCTTGAATGCTTGATTGTATGAATACTCCATTAGAGTGATACTAGGGTTGAGAGTTCTTGTTGGTAACCCTTGTGAGTGAGTGACACACCACGAGAGTTAGACAAAGCTAGATTGGAGAGGGTTGAGAGGATGAGTCGAGAGGTAGTAGAGCATCCCCTTTCCCCTCCGGTGTGATTTATTCTACCTCCATTTCCTCAAGTTCTTTGCGGTCATAGTAGAGTGAATGGGCTAATGGATGACCTTCGGCTGGGGCTTAGTTGCCGGTGCAACGAAGTGAAGCGTTGAAGTGATTTTAGCACCTAGGGCTTAATTGTGGCTAGGGAACTTCCACCTAGACCAAAGGGTTAGGTCTACATTTAGGAAGTGGATTTATCACTTGGAATCCCTAGAACTCATTGCAACTCTATACGAGTGCGAGGTTGAGAGGTTATTCCATTTCTCCTCCGGGACATGTATAGAGTTAGGCATGGTTGACCTTAGATTTGGGACCATGTATTTAAGGATCTCCATGACTCATTATTGCATCAGTTAGAGAGTATAATAGAGGGTTCTTGCACTTGAAATGATTGTCCTAGGCGGAACAATATCCGAGTACCCCATTTATATCGATTGCCTTACCTTCTCCTTTACTTGTGGTCTCTTTCTTATTCTTTTACTTTTGTTATTTCACATCTTGCCACACATATCACTATTCATCTCTCACTTAGTTAAGAAACAATTTAAGTGTTTTTATTCCCTACTCTCCGTGGATACGATACCCCACTCATCTGGGATTTTATTACTTCGACAAGCCCGTGCACTTGCGGGACCTACACAAGGGGCGTTGTAATCCTCATTGTTAAAAAAATAAAGAGAAAACTTTTTTATAAATATATTTAGTTAATCTAATGTTATAAATGCTCTTTAGCAACTTTGAAGCAGTCCAAACAACTTAATATAAGATGCATATCTGTATCTCGGTTTGAAGCGAATTTGAGAGTCTAAGATATGTATATAATTTTTATAAAGTTAACAAACGACCATAAATACAAATTTTTTATTATTTTTTCTCAAGCATAGGGTCTTAAAAAAATGCCTTTAATTGGGTTCCTAGGAAAGAATGAATTTTTTATTTTATTTTATCTTTTTATGAAACAATAAATTATATTATCTATACATACTATTAAAGTAGATGTATAATCTACTACGAGAGCGTTTCAAGGAAAATTTTTAATTTTTTTAATAACATTTAAGTTTTTATTTATATTACTTATAACATTAATAATTAAAAAACATTAATTATACCTAATTATTTATATAATAAATGCCCATAAGACTTTTAAAATCTAAGGTATAATATTTTAATTTTTTTAATAACATTTAAGTTTCTATGCTATGAGTTGTTAATTATATTATTTTATGTATAATACTGTCTCAAAACTCCTCACAAAATTTTAAAAACTCTGATGTGAAGCCGGGGAAAATGCCTAGTAAGTAAATGAAAATAATAGCAAGAAAATGACTGCCAAGAATTATAGCATTAACTCTTTTTCTAAATAATTAATTTGTTCTTTAAAAGCATATCATTAAACATAATCATTATTTAAAAAATAAATTTTTAATTTAAAATTAATATAGTTTTAATTAGTATTATTTAAATCATAATTTTGTAAACAGAGTAATACAAAAATTCCTCGAAATCAACGTTTTAAGCAAAGGAACTCAGAAAATTGTGTTAAAGGTTTTATACACTAATTTTGATCTCCACTCTCATCTCCCCGTCTCTGTTCTCATGCTCTTTCCCTTGGCTGATGGAGAGTGGGGAACCATCTCCGACGCTGTTATGGGTGGAGATCGTGAGAGCTACACAATGCAAACCAACTCTCTCCCCTTGTTAGGCCCTCACATCTTGGAAAAACTTAAAACCACTATTACTGAGGTTCATCATGTTGACTCTGAATGCAAAATTCGTGCTCAACAAAGGTTTCAATATGCTTTCTATGGCAAACTATTTGGCAAGACACTAGATTTTGAGTATGTTAAGACTACCTTGCTTGGTTTGTGGAGCTTTGTGGGTTTTGTCCAGATCTTGGATATGCCCAATGGCTTTTTCCTCATTCACTGTGCATCTCATAATGTGATGCAGAAAGTACTCTTCGGTGGACTATGGATGGTGGAGGCCCTACCTTGCAAACGTTCCTATGGCATCCATGCTTTGAGCCGACCTTTTACAAAACTCTGCATAGCCACAATTTGGATACAGCTACATACTTTACTAGTTGACTTCTGGGATGCTGAGACCTTGAAAACCATCACTGAAAGCCTTGGGAAACTCCTTAAAGTGGATAAACACACGGCTTCCTTATCGCGCACTCGGTTTGTGAGATCATGCCTAGAGATCAATTTGACAAAACCTTTGGCTTGAAGATGATGACAAGAAAGTGTTTGTAGGTGTTCTATATGAGAACTGCTCACCTTTTGTTATCATTATGGCCTGGTGAGACATGGAGCTACTGCATGTACTAACCATAGAGTAATAAACTGTCACGTCCCAGCCCCACAGCCGGGCCCGCAGACAGATCGGCCGCATCCAATGGGACTGGGCCCCACTGGGTGCAAGGCCTCAGCTAAAAACCTGGTCAGAGTCAACCCTAACAAGCAAATATGAATAGAACACAAAAGCACAAATAGGATACTGGAAACTGAAATACTACAAGTACGGACTTTAGCAGCCCTACAGAATACAAATACAATCCAACAGTTCACAAATTACAAATACAGTCAGAATACAAGTCTTACACTCACAAGAAGGTAATAACAAGATCATCGATAACGCAGACAATACGACTCTCGACACCCCCGGACCTAAACTTGATCTTCTCCTGCAAAAGCAGAATACACGAGTGCATGAGCCACAAGGGCCCGAGTGGGATCGCGAGATAAACAATGTATAGCGAGATATTGCGGAATAATAGCTCATGCTTCATACGAGATCACGAAAAATACGCAGAATCTGGAATAATCCAAAAAAACACGAAAAAAACACGCGAAATACATCTCCATGGCTAATAACGAAATCAACGAGACGAGGTGGATCTTCGACTATGAAGTTGGAGCGAGCGAGCGAGCGAGAATATCAACGGTAGTAGCCGGGATCTTCGACCGCTGATCGGGGGGTAGCGCTACTACGGAAAAACATGTGCACATGGCTAGGGACTTACTCCTCCCTAGTCGGGCGAGCCGAAATGGAGATGTACTAAAAACCGCAGAAAATACGGAATACAGACAGAGGAATTAGTGAATAAATAATGCAAATAAGAAAATAAATAAATAAACATAAATACCACGCAATTAAATAAAATTATCAAACAATGCAATAATTAAATAATAATTATTGCCAGAAATACGGAATTATACAGTGCGAGAGCCTACCTGGCTCCGAGCTACAGAGTTGGGTTCACCAAGTCCCGCGAACTATAGCTCGGTATGGATCTACCCAAACAGAATAATCTAACTTAGATTACAAAACTTGGGTCGGGCCTAAATTACAATTATAGCCGAGCTAATTCAACAAATAAAAGAGTTCAAAGCTAGCAAGACAACAGAACAATCATGCACATACTAGCAACTAAAAGTTTACAGGAGAACTAAGGAGTTAAGCCAACAAAAAATCAACTATACATATACATATACTCCAGGAAGGCTATGAAATAAGCACCAGCACATCAAAATTTTCAAAACTAATAATCATCATTAACACATGTTTCATATTATATAAATCTAAAATTCTAACTTGCACCATAAACATTTAAATAAGCTATATTATAAAGCACTACTAAAAATAAACTAAACATTAGCATGGATACCAGGATATGGACGAATTTCCAAAGGAAAAGAATTTCTAAATCATGTAATGCATGCATACCCACACAAATACACATATATTTATATACATAACAACAAACCATCATGCATGACCATATGTTTAATTTTAAAAAAAAAAATAATCAACTAACTTATAACATGGCTGCATACTCACAATGTCAAGCTTACAAACATGGAAACCTATATTCAAATAATTCAAAACATGAATGCTAATTTACATGACCAGACTTACAAGATGCATACTCAAATATTATAATTAAATTATAGGCATCCCTTGGTAGATACAAGCTTGCAAAAATCATGAGAGATAAAAAACTTAACAAAAATAAGGCTGCAGATTCCAAACCTCTCTATGTTTGCAACATGCACACATAGAATTTAAAGCTTAAAAATTACAAAAAGCATGCTACACATAATTATTCAAAATGACCAAAAAAACACTCAATGACATGAAAAACATGCTCAAATAAATTCTCAGATAAACATACATGCTTGGCACTAACAAAACAATTAAAACAAGACAATAAAAAAATCTCAGAATTCTAAAGAAAATAACAAGCTTACCTCTAAGCTTGTTGGTGACAAGTTCCACTCAAAAACCAAGCATAAAGAGAAAAGAAAAAGACACCAAAATTCGGCCAAGGTTGAGTTGTTTCAAGGATAAGAGAGTTTGGAGAGCAAGAAGATTGGTTGCACAGCTAAACCTATAAAAGCAACCCATAAACTCAATTAAAAGCCTCCACTAATCAAAAACAGGAAAAACCAATAATCCACAATCAGGCAAGATCCGGAAATTAAGGCAATGAAACAACAGTGGGGCTCACTCACCAAACACCTAGTCAAAGCAGTCAAAGATAGATAAAAAAAACAAACATTACATAAACCATGGTGACATGCCCTATTGTGCCCGTTCCGGATCTTAGAACGTTCGGTGCAAGAGGCCACTGTGATGTCTGGGGAATCCTCGCATGGGAGGTACATATATGGAGGCAGATGATCGATGTTCGGCCCCGCAACCCACATTGAAGGTGCTTGAGGAGTCTATTTTTGCAGCTTGGATGATTGTGACCTGCTAGAGGGGGCGGGGTTATCGCCGTGGGCGCGGTAGGTTCACTGGTGGATTGTCACGTGAGGATCATGTGACCCTTGAGGAATCCAATGGACAAGTTTTTACAGAGACCATGCATGATGGATACGTGGAACCTAAGACAAGACTTAACCTTCAACATGGCATAGGGAGGCGAAGAAGGGCGAGGTGCTCTTTCCATTGCGCCAAATGTCCATTTTGAATCCCTATACCACCTTAAGCCATCAAACATCCCTTCCCAAGATCGTGACATCATGATGGGGGCAGATGGATCCGGTGAAAAATCTCCACTCTATTTAAGGGCTTTGGATCCATCTCCATCCAACCATTCGGATGCTTGTGTGAAGACTTCACAAGAGACTGAGATCCTTTTCCGTTCTCTAAAAAACCCTCATGTTACCCGTAACCCCAGGGGTGGAAAAACTCAAATCCGAATGGCCTGAGTCCTGGAACCGCTTGGCTATGATGCTTCCGACCCTATCCTAAGATCTTCTCTGTCCCCGACCTTTGCGCTGGTGAGGTTGATGGGGAACATCAAGGCATTATGGAACGGGTAGCTAGGGCTTTGGGTCCAGTTTTAGAGGGGCTAGTTTAGATCAAGAGATGGATGGATTTGAAAGTTCTATTGATGATTCGAAAATGGAGGATGAACCTGCAAACTATCTTACCTTTGGACAATTCCAAGGCAGCGTGAGAAAGGAAGCGCTGGCCAGGAAGGGCATTGCTTCTACATCCGAGTCACATAAGAAAGGACATTTGGAGTTGATAACAGCGGGATCTAACTGATCTTTGTCCAGGATCCTTTTCTCTTTCCTTCTCATTTATTCTCTTGGGTTTTCTTAATCTTTTTTATGTTGTTTTATGGATCATATTAACATCATGTGTTGAAATTGTAGGGGAGTGTCAAGGGTTAATACTTGGAATTGAATCAAACTGCTTATCAGCAAGCATAAACTTCATTTGATTTGTCTTGTGAAGTCTCGGGTTGACAATACCAGAATTAAGCAGTTCTGTGATTGCTTTTCTGCTAGCTAGTTGGAACTAGGCCACCATTGAAGCAGATGGTTTTTCAAGTGGTATCATCTGTTACTCCGATAGTGAACTTGGAGTCACAAAAATTGTACTTGTTACTCCAATAGTGAAATCCAAATTGGATCTACACCTGGTTATTTCTTCAATAACATTGGCTACCTGAATCCTTACTGTAGTTTACAATATACATCAAATTACCATTTAGAAACATTTGTGGGCTAAACTCTCTGTTATGTCTCAAATCAATCTTCCTTGGCTTGTGATAGGTGATTTTAATACTATCTATTCTTCCATGGAACATAAAGGGGATGCTCTTCATTATTATGCTAATAAAGCGTGTTTTTTTTCAGATTTTATTGCTGTTGGTTCTATTTTTTCTGGGTTTAATGGTCAATATGGTCAATCTAGATGATGGCCCTATTTAGACCGTTGTTTGACTAATCCATATTGGACCAATGTGTTTACTTCCAATGTTCTCACTCATCTTCCTAAAATTGCTTCCCACCATTCTCCCATGTTTCTTTCAGCTTCTAAGGATAATAATTTTATTACAAGGTTTTCCGATTTGAAAATTATTAGCTTGAGCATGCAGATTTTTTAAATGTGGTTCGGAATGCTTTCTAGTTTTGTTCTCACTCTTCTCTTATGCATAATTTTTCTTATGTTCTTACTCGTATTCATAAATCTTTGCTTGATTGGAAAAGTGTTGGTTTGGGTGCTCTTGATAAGGGAATTAGGGATACTGAGTTACAACTCCAAGCCTTGGAATTAGAAGACATTGGAAACACTCTCTTTAGTTCTCATATTCTTGATTATAGAGCCTTGCAACATAGATTTAATGCTCTTCTTAGATAGAACTCCCTTAGATTGGCCTAGCGTGCTCGTCTCATGTGGGTTAAGGATGGTGATAGGAGCACAAACGTTTTTCACAACACTGCTAACATCCGCAATCATGTTAATCACATTACAAGCATTGTTGATGATTTCAGTCATGCTCATACAAAAAGGGTTCATATTGAGAACTCTTTTCTGGAGTATTTCTCGAAGTTATAGGATGAACCTAATCCTAACTCCTTTTCCTATCTTCTCCATGTCTTACCTCAAGACCTAAATATCATTAGTGAATTTGATTGTGATATTTTGACCAAGGAAATGTTGAAAGATGAGGTTTCTCTACTCTCAACTCTCTTGAGGATGGCAAAAGCCTTGGGTTGATGATTTTAATGTTGAATTCTTCAAATTCTTTTGGTAAGACATTGGTGACCCTCTTTTTCTAGCTATTAAACTTTTTTCACTAATGCTTCTATGCCTAAAGCTTGGGGTAAAAGTTTTGTAGCTTTAATTCCCAAAAAAGAGCACCCTTCAAATGTTTTGGATTTTTGACCGATTTCTCTTTGTAATGTGAGTTATAAGATTATTACTAAATTATTGGCCAATCGGTTAAAACCTATCTTGAATGGTTTGATTAGTAAAGAACAATGTGGTTTTATTGCTGGTCGCACCCCTATGGATAACATCCTTACTGTTCAAGAAATTTTTCACTATCTGGATTGCCTGGATTAAAGCATGCTTCAATTCTGTTTCCTTCTCATTTTTAATTAACGGACAACCTTCTTGATGGATTTCTCCTTTTAGGGGGGTTTGCCAGGGATATTCTCTGTCCCCTTACTTGTTTATTATTATCTCCTAGAATTTTACTGCTATTCTCATTCATGCCCATCACCTTAATCTTGTTCCCGGTTTCAATTATGATATGAGGTGTAACTTACTTATCTAATGTATGCAGATGATTTAATTCTTATCACAACTACTATTAGGAAGTCTACCAGAAATGTCAAACTTTACCTTGATCTCTATGCCTCCTTGACTCACCAATCCACAAAATTTCAAAGTCCAATTTATATTTTCTTTACTGGTATAACAGGAGGGTTGCCAATAATATTTCTGTTATTTGAAACATTAACATTGGCACCTATCCGTTTACCTATTTGGGCATCCTTGTCACTTAGAAAAAACTACTTGTTTCATGTTTTAAATTCATGGTTGATAAAATCAACAAAACTATGGAAGGTTGGAAACATTCTAGAATGTCTAAACCGGGTAAAGTTGTGATGATTAATAGTTCCCTTATGGCCATGCCTGTTTACTATTTATCTATCTATCCTGTTCTAGACCGTATCCTAGATAAAATCTCAGTTAGTGCTAGAAAATTCCTATGGGCTAATGGTAGCAATAGTAGCGTTATCCGGTTAGTTAGCTGTCAATATACTATGCTTGACAAACCTGATGGGGGAATAGGTATCCGGAATCTTCGAGGGGATAAAATCTCTTTGATGTTTAAAAATGTTTTGAATTACTTGAATCGCGATGATGTTTTCTGGGTTCATTTGCTTATTCATAAATATGGGACGATTAACCTGTGGAATGTGCACATCCCTTAAATTCTTCTTGGTTATATAGAGGGATTTATAGAATTTCTGATAATATCAAATCATGTCTATGGATGCATTCTATTAATCCTTCCATGGATTCCTTTCTTTATGAACCCTGGTGTTTCAAGATTCCAATTGCCTTTAAGCCTACTTTTCTTAATATGTACCTCAATTTTGAAAACTTACTGGTGGCTAATTTCACTCATACTAATGATTGTGACTCTCACATGTTTTCAATTATTTTTGGGGAAAATTCTAACCCTCTTGTTTTGAGTCATGGAAACATTACCCATTGGGATCCTCTGCAATGAGTTTGATTTTCTAAGACTAATAATAATTCTATTAATGCTATTATTTATAACCATTTCTATAGCAAACATTCTGACCATGAGAATTGGTGTGGTTGGATAACTCTTTGGAGGCTTAAGGTTTCTCCCAGGGTCGAATTCTTTATTTGGTTACTTTTATATGGCAAAGTTAAAACTTGTGACTATCTCAATGCCTTCAATCTTGGGCCTAATGCTCCTTGTGTTTTTTTTTTTGGTCTAGTGAATGAATCTGTTGAACATATTTTTAATACTTGTACCCGAGCCCAAGTGGTTTGGAATAAAATTGCTGCTATTACTAGTCAAGCTATCTGCTTTCCTGAGGGTGTCATATCTGGATGTTGGTTGGAGATGCACAGATTCGATTCTTCTTAATTCAAGGTGTGCATCATTGCTGCAGCTATCTGGTTCCTTTGGAAAGCTAAATGTGATAATATCTTCAAGAACCAGAGAACTAATATATTTGAATTGCCTAGAAAGCAATTGATCATGTTTAGGAAATGATGTCTGCTCCTTTAGATCTAATGGGGGAACGGTTTGATATCTGAATAGACCAACCGTTGGGTCTTATGGCTTATATTCTGCAGCTTTTGGGTCTTCCGAACCAGGTATTAGTGGTGCAAATTTTGTCATTATTGATGCTAATTTTACTATTTTACTTGTAGGTTGTTGTCAGGTTATCAATAATTCGAATACGGATGTGGAGATCAAAGCTTTAACTATGGCGCTTTATTGTGCTTGAATGGATAACATCAATATTTCCAGGATTTTTGTCAGTTTTGTGGAGCTAATTAAAGTCTTGGAAGATGGCTCTATTATTAATGTTTGGATATCAAATGGAGCTGTGGCTAATCTTCGAAAGCTTATCCTTCAGTTCAGCAATTACAGAATGGATAACATTCCTAGGCACTGGAATCGAATTGCAATTGCTCTAGCTGCCCGGGGCACCAATTTGATTCCTTTATCCTTATTTCACATAGGGATGGAGAAGCCTCGTTGGTTGATGAAGATTACTCAGGATGCTGGTTTTAGGTTTTAATTGTTGTTTCTCTCTTGTTGGTTTTGTTGTTTGCTAGTTTTCAGCTTTGTTTGTTTTGAACCTTCTTCTAGTTTGTTTTAAAGTTTTTTCTTCGATAAATAGCTGCTTTGGCAGTTCCTTTACCTCAAAAGATTGTGTTACCCCTTTTAGTTCTACTTATCTCCACTAAACACCTGACTAGATCAAGTACAGAAAAATCAAGAAAATACATACTTCGAAGAATGCAAGAACAGAGCTGATCAATAATAATAGCTCACTTTTATAGGCAGGCTCATAGGTGGTCCTGAATTCAAGAAAGGAAACAAGGAGTGAGTAATGGAATCAGCAAACCGAAGCATTCATGCTATTGCTAATCAACATCACTCTAGACAAAATCATTTGAAACACTCCAACCTACCAAACATTGCGTAAGTGGAGTGAGTTTCACTTTTAATATGTGTAAGATCATAGCACTGACATCAACACTATTGATCAGTTGATACGTGTACATTGTGAATATAACTGAAGAATTTGAGTTCATGATATACAATATATGTGTGAAACTGTTCATTCAGTGTTAATTAGTGAAGTATCATTTTCATTGAATTATTGAACACCATTTTATAAGTTGAGCTCATTATCATGGCTTCCTACGCTGAGAGCACTGCATATGGTTGTCACTTTGATGAAGGCAAGACATGAGATTTGTCTATGAATGACGCATGCCGCACAAGAATAGCAAAGCATTAATTAATCCACATATGATCAGATATGAAATGAGTAAGATGCTGAGTTACGTCGGTATATATTTGGGTTGCCAAAGTGGAGGACACACCATCCTCAACTTCCAATAAACCTGGCCAAACTACATAAAATGTTGTTTGAGCGGTGATGATGAACTTTGAAGAGATTGCTACACATTTTTTGGGGAAAGAGCCACCAGAGTAGCTATTTTATTAATAATCATAAATAAGGTTCAAACAACAGAGACACAAGACAGAAGACTCACAAAGCCCACAAAAAACTAAAGCAAACAAAACAAAAGGTTTAAAGACAAAGAAAAAAGAAAAAACCTGGAAGAACAAATAAAACAAGTTAAACAAAGAGACCAGATTGGTGAAGAAGCTTCATCAGCCAGTGTGGCTTTTCCATGCCTCGATGAAAAAGCGAGAGATGGGTAGCATGGATCCCACGACCAGCAAGAACAGCAGCAGCCCGATTCCAGTGATGGGGAATAAGCTCGATCCGAGGGTGATTCAGCTGAAGTAAAAGCTGAAGAACGTTGTCCATAGTAGAGCACTGACGCCATGAAACCACATCATCATTGTGAAATAGCTTTCTCCAAAGATCCTCAGAACTGATAAAAATATTGGAGCATTTCTCCCTAGCATCCGAGAGATTGCTACACATTGACATGAAGAGATATGTAATTCTGCATGCATGGATGTCCTTGAGAGAAAGCTTGAATTTTATTTTGAGTGCATGCATGCCCCTTAAGAAGAAACATTTCATGAAATCTTGATTTGCATGCATAATAAGCACATTGGATGCTTAAAAGCACTAATAGTTTTTATATGCATAAAATGTATCATTGATCAGGTGATACTTTTATGGATCATTTTTGATGATAGCTAGAGAGCAAAGAGAATTTTTCAGATGGTGGAGGACAAGGAGTATTGGAGTATCACGATAAGCAATGGATGCTGTAATATTTGGTTAATATTTTTTTTAAAGAATGCCTAAGTATTAATTATTATTATTATTATAATTATTAATGATAAATAAGTGATAAGGGTCCAATTTAAGGGAAGCCAAGGGTTTGTGAAGTTATGGAATTGCTCAATAAATATATGTGTTCTCGAATTGTTTGGATTTTGAGATTCACTGTCGGGTCTTCTATAAGCTAACACCTTAAGAATGTCTAATTAAAATTTTCTTATATAAATATGGGAAAAGGTTAGAATATTAGTCAATTATATTATATATATATATATATATATATTGGGGTTGCCAAACAAGGTAATTTGGTTTTGAGCCACTAGAGGCTAGTATGGATTAATTTCGACCAACTAACAAACCATTTTTTGTTTATTAATCAACAAGTCAATGAGTTTGATTAACGATTCAAGATTTAATTAGTAATTAAATGACCCAATCTCTTTTTGTCCAAGACCCATTACATATAGCTTGATAAGCAACTCAAATATATATATATATATATAATCAAAATTTTATTAAAAATTATTTACGGATTGTATGGTCAGATCATAATTCAACAAGAATTCTGGTAAGATTTTATAAGAATTTTATATTTTGTAGAAAAAAGTTATTAAGAAGCATTTAGTTACATTTTATTTAACATGGACTAGTTCCTAAATTCTTAAGGAATATAAAGATTCCATAGGAAACTGTAAAGGGCCTCTCTATCATTGACCGACGCTCTCAAATTGTTGGTATATATCCTAAAGTTCTTAGCTAATATCTTTTGGTTCTGCACCAATTGAAATTCAATTCATTGCCTAAAACCTCGAAGCTAGAAGAGTATACACTACAACAAAAAACGCGATTTGTGACACAATAAATCCAAAATGTGTCGCAGATTACAATTTGCAACATAATCTGCAACTCAGTAGAATGTGTCGCGTTTCAGATGTTGCAAATTTGCGATACAAAATGAAAACGTTGCAAATGTCATCGCAATTTATGGGTTTTTTGAGACAATATTTGCAATTCAATTTGCATCGATATGCGACATTATTTGCGACACATTTTGTGTCGCAAATTGTGTTGCAAATGTGATTTTTTGCAACAAAACTTGCAATACATTTTGATTGTCGCAAAATTTTGTCGCAACTTGTGTTGCAACTGTGTAACAGTTTTTGCAACAAATCTTACAACACATTTATATTGTCGCAAATTGTGTTGCAACTTGCAAAGTATGTTGCAACTTTTTGAAGTATTTTGCGACACATTTTTATTGTTGCAAATTAATTATTCATAACAAAAAAACTACGACACGATTTGTGATTATTTGTAATAATTTTTTAAATATTTTTTACAAACCTATTTTAAACTCAAACTTACAATCCTCAACAATAACTTCTATAATATTTTGCAAAATAATCATTCCGATTTATAAGTATTCAGAACAACAATTCAATACAAAATATAATAATCCAAACATATAATACAACAAACCAATACAAAATGTAACAGTCCAAACATTTAATAAGACAATCCAATACAAAATATAATAGTCTAAACATCTAATATAACAAAAAGTTATAAAAATATCTAATGTAATGATCCAAAATATTACATTCATTTTGTTGTAATTTTATCGACACCCATATCTTCCTATTGGGCTGAAGGTTGAGGCTATTTAATATCCTCTGAAGTGTGAGGGGCATGGGAAGAAAACTTCCTCCGTCCTGATAATAGCATGTGAAGTACAAAGAGCTATCTCAAAATTTACTTGAATACCTTGAGATAGTAAGAGCGAAAGGATGTACTAGTTCTGCTGCTTCTACTCTTTCATTCCAACTTACTTATAACCTCTGGAGGGATAGAAGCAATAAATTACTGAGTAGTTTATTTTTCTGAATCATATTTTCTCAATGTCGATCATTGTGTCTCCATGTTCATTCCATCCTTCTAATGGAGAAATTTTCCCTACAAAAAAATTGAAGTCAAACACCACGTGCATACGAGAAACATAAAAATAAAAAAAAATAAAAAATAAAAAAAAGAAAAAGAAAAGAATAGTGTCTATTCCCTTGCATGCGCATATGGGACATACAAACAAATAATTGATCATGGATAATAAAATATAGAAAAGTGATGCAGTCAAAATTGATGCAAATGATTGCAAATCTATGCTCACATGTATAGCTTGATGATCTGTAACAGCTTCTATAATATGGCGAAGCACTTGGAGACTGACGTCGAGCTTTTAAAACACAAACACCATTAACAAATGTTTGAATTTAAATAAGAAAACCAACATGGTTCCAGTATACTTGGTGGAATAACATCTATGTTCACAAACACAACTATAGAAGAGGTTGACAGTAAGAAAAGAACCAAAATTTCCAACATAAGTATCTTCAACTTTATATCTATACATGCATATATATTCAGATAAAACCAACAAACTATCTAAAGGTGCAAGTAGTGCTTACAATGGAAGGTCCTCGCACCAAGATATCGGCTTGGAGTGGGTATTCGACCACATCTCTTCCTAGCCTGAAAGGAGAAAATTGGGAAATAAGATAATGGTACCAATCTAAAAAAACCTGATCACATGCAAAAGAATAAAGCACAAAACTGAAGCTCGCATTGCCGCATGATATTGAAGTAGAACCAATGCAAGTTAAAATAAAATTGTTAATTGCACAACCCATTGAATAAATCATCTAGCATTACTTTGGTGACAATATATGTTACTAATCTGAGTGTGGAGGGAATCCTTTCCTCGAGCTAGTTATTTGACAGTATTTTAATTTAGAAACTCATTTAAAACTAGGAAAATATATGAATGAGATATGGCATATTAATTTCTCCAGTGTGAGATGACCAATTCTAGACTTTGCCAAATATCAAAACAACAAATTGAATGTTTCTGCAAAACCCCGAGGCTTGTCTATCTGTTGGGTCTAGTGATAAGTTGAGCAATTTTTACATAATCAAATAAAATGCATGCTGCTAATAAAAATATCGAACTTTTGTCTACAGTTGATGCCAGCAACCAATGGCTGGTTTGAGTACCATTAAAGTTGATGCCAGCAACCAATTCTCATATCGTCCAATAACATCAGAAGCATTATTATATTCTTCAAAAGCAGCAAGAGCAACAATTGGCATTGTGTTCATCATCATCATCATTATCACCTGCAGAAAAACAAGCAAAACTATGCAGTACCAACAATTAGCTTTCATCTTCATATATATCCACACATGTACAATCTCCAAATCTTCTTAATTACACAATATTAAGATGTGTTGTAGGTATATATATACACAGACACACAAGTGTATCATGTGTGAGTGAACTAAGCTTCTTTTTATTATTTAGAGCAAGAAAATAATAATGACGCACAAGTAACGTTTTTCAGATTGCCTAGTGACTCTGACAGCCTCCCAGTGATGTTATTTGCTGAAGGTCACTGAAAGAAAGAACATTATTGTTGTAAAATTACAGAACATGGATGTCATGCAATATGCATGTTCAAAACAACAAGAAAAATGAAACATATCCAGCAGCACAAAAGGCAATATGCAATATGCATGTTAGCTATATCCAACGGCAAAACTGTCACGCAACTCTTAATTTGTATCACCAGCTCAATAGCATTTATATATATATATATATATATAAAGGGAAGGACACAAAAAAATTGGTTTCATTTGCTTTTTCCTTTATTTCCAGAAAATAAGAAAAATAAATAAATAAATAAAGTAAATGGAGCATTGCATTCTTTGAACATACAGATGTAAATTTTTCTGGCTAATCCAAGAAGGAAAACTTCCTGCAAGTTTATTATAGGATAAATCTCTGCATGAAAATAAAATACAGTGAGAGGTATCCATTAATTAAAGGAAGAGAAATACATGCAAATTAGACTTCTGACAATTTAACGAATATTCACATAATCGTTAAACACAAGCAATTTAACAAAAACAGGGATGGTCAATAATATATTGAGCAAACAGATGAGCATACACATTGAGAAGGGATGAGCTCTTTTGAGTGGGCAGGCTCCCAGAGAGGCTATTATTTCCAAGGAATCTGCATGAGTCATTGAAAACAACTCATATCGTGGAACAGTAGCATGTGTGTGCTAGAAAATATGAAATTTATGTAAGAATAAGGAAATAAATATATCTTACAAGTAACCGAGCGAGGTCACTTGAAAAGAGAGTCGGGTAACTGCTCCTGTTATATTGTTGAAGCTCAAATCCCTTTGAACACAAAAATAGGGAAATTTTCGTTCAACTAAACAGAGAAAGCATCTTAAATAGAATGACAGACTACATATGAATAATATGAATAATGCATGATGAGGACTTTACAACATTTGCAAACTTGTATATTTTTACGAAAGTCCTATGGGATAGCACCAGATATCTTGTTGTTTCTAAGACCCTGAGAATATAAAAAGTCATTATGACATACAACTGTGAAGCACTTTTACACGTCATAATCTGAATTTTGAATACTTACAAGATGCTTAAGAAAGTCAGGTTGCTAATAAATGCCAAAGAAGATCCTGAACTTAGGAGGTCTCCAATCCTTCTGTATCATACATATATCAGTGCTTGTCATACTGATCAATAACCATAATGCTTTGAGAAAGATGGAGTGGATGGAATCAGTAAGCCAAAAACAAGATGATTGTGAAGAAACTACGCAAGGCTGAAGACCCTTACAAATCAGTCAATTTCATGGAGATTAGCAAAGCTTGAAGGAATTGGACCTGAAAGAGTTCCTTCGCATCCTCCTGTTTGAACATTACAGATAAAACATTATTTGTGAAGCATCAAACAGATCACTCTAAGAAAGCTAACATTTTAAAGAATATGCAGATAATTGCAATATAGAAATGGTATAAGATTCACAAATGAAATACTTGAGGAAATATGCTATTATGCTACTCCAGAGTTCTTTAAGGTAATTAATAGTTCCAACTCTATATCACCCACCAAAAATGAGACAAAAGGGAACCATAAAAAAGAAATCTTCACCTTTCCCAAGCATAGAATCAAGCGTCTGGTACCCTCCTTATGCTCTTTGTGGCCATTCTGGTCTTCTATAAGGCCTGTTTACCAAATTTTGGATCATTTAGTACATCATCGAACTTAGGCAAATGAGATTTACAATCTTTGTGTCTGAGCAGATTTTATGGGGACAGTACTATAAGTGTTTTCATGGAATTTCCTGTGAATCTGAATATAATAAACACAGACAAATAAGTGCATTTTCTGTTTGATTAGAATCATTATTTCAGAGAATATATGCAAAAATAACAGACCTGGCGCCTGCAGGTGTCTTCTCATATTTTTACAACTAGCAAATTGCATTCTTGGATTTTTCAGATATCTCATACGGCCAACCATCACACTTTCCTTGTAATTTCTTATCTCACATTAAAAGTCCTTGTTTACTTTTCTTCCACCTTTTGACTCTATATTAGAGGTTGGTGAATTGTGTCTTGGTTTTATATGTACATCTTTTTATTCTAAGTTTTGTTGTTATTATGTTTGATTATTTATTACTTAAGTTAATATCAATGTAAGACAATATCTATTTGTTTAACTAGTCTTGATCATTGTAGGCAGGTGATGTATCTAGGAAGAATCAAAGTGCTTGAAATTAAGCAGACTTATATTAACCATTAATAATTCAAACTTATTTCAGCATCTTTAAATGCCATGTTGATTATAAAATTGACAGTGAAAGCTATGATATGTATTTCCAGCAGCCAACCAAATATATAATCTTATCCATTAAAATATTAGATACACAAATAATTATCTAAAAACAAAGCAGTAGTTTAAGTCGATGCTAAAACCATATGGTCTAAACTACAGAATATAAATGAAACAAAAGAAACATCAGAGGATTTTATGAGCTCAACCCATGCTATGTGATCATGGATTCACCTGATGATCAGTCCCAACTGTCTCTGTCTGTGAGAGAGCTTTCTTGTTCTACATTCTCTTATGTTCTCCGATAGCAGCCCTTCTAAAAATCCAGGGTTACAAAGTCACAACTAAATTACAAAAGGCATTATAATGCAAAGGCAACACCAGTGAAACACTTGTGGATCTACTACATGTTCAAGCTTGTTATCATTAGCAATGGATAATATCGGATGAGCAAAGACCAGCACAGTGGACAAATTAAACATCGTTACATACAATTTTTGAATCCTCTTCTTTTGCTCTTCTGAAGGTGGAGGTGGGACATACGAAGCAGCATCAATAATAGCCTATTAAGCAAGTTAATAGTGAAAGAAAAATTGGGAGTGACCTTTGTTATAAAAATGATATAAGTTAATCTCACCAAGATAAAGCACTCTCGATCCCCGAAGGATTTTGACTGAGAAAAGCTACACATAAGCCGTTTTCTTTATCCAAATTTCTCAAACTATCACTTGCGAATTATCACTCAAATTTCTCAAATTTTTGGCAAAAGTTGATAAGTACAAGATCAAAAACACCATTCTCTGATCACATGTGGCAGTGCTTGCAAATTATCACTTCACAATTCTAGAGCATGGAGGAGGAGAACAAAACTTACTTTTGATTGAAGCAAGCACACACATTTATTGACGGTGCTCGCCGCGAGTATAACTCATGAGCAAGCTAAAAGGGGAGATCAACTTCAGCACCCTTTTCAACTTGGGTAAACAGAAAAATGATAAGAAAGAAGTAAGAATGAATAGGTTTCTAGCTCTGTTGTCTCAAAACTTACATTATTTGCTTCTGAACCAGGATCCAGCAACCTAACCCCATTTGCTCCAACTTGGAAAACAACTGACATGGGCTTAAGACACAAAATAACAATTAAGAACACACTTACTGCAAGTAAAAAAAAAACCAAAAAAGATTCAATGCAAGACCTAACCTCCTCCATGAGAATGCCATTGATGATGAAATAACCTAACATCAACCAAGGCCAAAAAATGCACTACACTATCTGTGGTGACAAAAAATGATAATGAATGACAAGATAAAAGTAAACCCATAGAAAACATCATTGGCAGCAGAAGCATGGTTAAGCATGCATAAAAACTCAAACATGAAACATACAAATTATGAAAAATTGTATACATACACATAAGGAGTTCGCAAAATATATAAACACACACGGATGAGTTCGTATTTTCTGGAACCTCCCAATGAAATGGTGTTCAAATTCATATGTAATTTAGGAAGAAATGTGCAGGAATCCGAGTGACCAATATTGATAAAATTCTACCAAATATCAAACCAGACCAAATTGTGGCCTCTTAGTAACAACCACTTAGAACAGTGATTGATACGGAGCAACAAGGTTGATCTAGAGCTTAAAGCTGCCTCCCTGCTCCGCAGCAGAAGGCCATCATGAAGCCCGCGATTGATCCACTGGCGACAGCACCGGTGAGGTAACACACACTGGTGCAATACGTGAGGTTCTCGCCCCATAACCGGTGCTGGCGGATTCTTCATGGAAAAAGGAGTCTCCGGCGACGTCGGCAAGTCATACATGATTTGACTCGAGAACTGAAGGTCCTGGTAGGGATTGCAGAGCCTCAGCCAGGTTCATGAGATTGATTAGCGTCCCCTCCGCTGAAGATCGCTGGATACGCCATCAATGCCGAGCTCGAGCCGTAGAGATTTCTAGGGTTTCGATGTGGTCGCAGCGACGAAGAGGGTTGATGGGGTTTTTGTTTGGAGAGTTACACCGATGGAGATAGAGAAGGAAATCGAGAGCGGGAAGAGAAATGGAGTGGCAGTGAGTCGGAGGTGCCCAAATCGAGCGACTAGAAAGTTAGGAACTAGAAAAATTAGGGGATTTGAGAGCTGGTAATGTGAAAGACAGCAGGAAGTGGAAGGAAGAGCAGGTGGGTAAATATGCAATTCAGGCGCTTCTGAATTCTGATTCGTAACTGCCACGAAATAAATATTTATTAAAATTTACTTTAATTTTAAATATTTAAATGTAAGTTATTAAACTTCATTTTCACTTAATTTTATTAATTTAAATTAATTAAAATGTGCATAATTTAAAATACTTAAATTTTATAATAATTTTTATTTTTGATGGATTGAATAAATATTCGTGCTACAAAGAAATCTATTTTAGAATAAATTAATATTTAAATAATTTTGTTTAAAACTTGATTTAAATTATTTTTTCTAGTTATAATTTAAAATTACATTATTTCTTTATAGTGTAAAATTTTTGGTATAAGTTCTAATAGATGAATAATTTACAATCATTTTCATTACGGAGAAATATGAAGTCATGTTTGCAAATATTAGAAAAACTAAAGGATAAATTTAAAATATACTGAAATTTTGAGATAAAAATTTATAAGGCTCAAGAAAATTAAAAGGTAAAAGAATTAAAGCGATAAATAAAATCATAATATTTCCATTTACCTCAAAATAAATTACCAAGATTCTTGTATCCTTAAACTTAATTTTTATGATAAGATTATGTTCATATTTGTTTTTATTGTGAATATATATTTAGGGACAAATATTTACTATAGTGTATGATAATAGTTCTAGTAGAAACCTCTTTTTAATAACATAAAGCTGAGTAAAATTTATAATTTTAAACTTTTATATTAAAATTAGTAATAAAGTAGAGTTTTACCGATAAAATTGTTTGCATAATATAATTGTGTGCACATGAACTAAAATGAATGATAATTTTTATGACAGATTCTGCTTTTTATTTGCCAATTGATATTATTTCTAGTATGTATGAAAATTAGATCAAAGTACTTTTAATTTTACTATGTAAACGAATTTTATAATCGTTTTTATAAATTATACTAGCAAAATAATTTTATGAAGATGCTAATATAGTGTGAAATCACTAATAAAATTATAACTCACTAGAGTTAAATATAATGCAAAATATTAAAATTATAGGAATAATTTCATAAGTTTGGATTAATAAATTCAGAGTGTATAATGATATCGTTAATTTAATTGGTAATATTATGTAGAAATATACAAAATTAGACTAATGATTAATGAACGATTAATTAATATATAAATAATAATAATAAAAGTGTGGGATGAAAATTGTTATAAAATTTTAATATTATATATATATATATATATATATTTGGCTCAGTTTTACGGTGATGTGTAAAAAGCTTATAGAGAATATACTCTCTCCCAATGTGTGGTGCAACAATTCAAAGCTCAAACCTACTTTATTTAATCAATACAAACTTATCTCTGCTGAATCAATCCTTGGTGGTATATAGTCGACATTAATATCTTACTACTTCTTTACTGAAAATTAACTAGTATAATCATATAAAATTGCTAAATATACTAGAACAGAACCATAAATGCAAATTAGAGTGAGGAGAGAGAGAGGCATACCAATTTAAATCACCATGAATTAAAGTTTCTTAGGACTAATGCAAACATAGTCATGCTTATTTGTTATCACCAAAAGTTGTGAAGTTTGAAGTGAATAAGGTAAGTGAAGCTTTTCAGAGGATTGAAAATAAATGTCTATGGAGGAGTTGTCTCACAATTGCCCACAAGAATTAAAACCCTCATTTTTGGTTGAGACAAATATAATTTTATTTT
>NC_052477.1:13447403-13470242 GCF_009730915.1 Dioscorea cayenensis subsp. rotundata | reverse complement strand
TTGGTTTCTTCAGGGTTCCACCGCCCGCACTAACGGCGCAGAGTTTACTACCTTCGTGCAAAGGTGTCGCACAGGATCGAGAGGAACTATGCGATGTTGTTCGAATCGTCATAAGTTCCATGAAGGACGATGTCGAGAACCGCAGCAGATGTTATCAGGGTGGACAAGCTGGATCACATCGTGACGCAGTTGTCCACTCGCTGACCCGTGGGGACCCCGCCTCCGTGACTTAATCCAGTCATCCTACTCGCCTAGAGGTTCACAACATGCGGCTCGAGCACGCACCACCGCCACTGCATCCGTGAGCAGCCGAAAGCAACACCCCCTCGGGCCAGAGAAGCACGCCCTACGCACTAGATCTCAAACCAAGATCTTTGCCCCCGACTAATGAAGAGCCCAAGTGTGAAGTCGGACATGATCACGTGTACAATATCTATCTTTTTGTTTGATGCATGTGTATTGTTAGACTTTTGAGTCATAGAGGTCTTTTTGTCGTAAGAAGGAAATTTCGAGGGCTTAAATTTTCTTAAGGGGGTAGAATGTTATAAACTGTGGTTTCATCGAGATTACTATAGCCCATTTTTTTAGATTTTCAGCTCAATCACTGTAGGGAGCCCTCGATCCTCAGAGCGCATCAGCCTCAGTAGCAACATGTTCCCCGTAGAAGCTCGGAGTTTGGTTGAGGTCTGTTACTGTAGCATCCGTTACTGTAGCAGCCCGAGTTCTCTTAAAACCTTTCTTCTTCTTCTTCTTTTCTTCTTCTTACCTTGCTTTGGCCGAACCCTTCCCATTTCTTATTTTTTTTTCCGGCGAGGTTTTCCGGCCAACCAAGCATCCTTTCTCTTCCTCCCTCACCCTTGAACTTGGTAAGCTTGGATTTATGGTTTTATACCGTATTTATTCTTGTATTTTCCTTGTTTTAGTTTTCTTTTTAAAACCTAGAATTTGTCCTTGGATTTGCATGTTTATAGGTTTAAATTGAAGCCTTTGACTTGTTGATCTTGTGTGAGAATGTTTGTGATGAAATTTCTTGAATTGGTGTTGTAAATTTGGAGAAAATCTTAGTTTTAAGGTCGGGTTTACTGTAGCAATTCCGAGGTTTATGTAGCACCGGCAATATTTAGTTGTTCCTTTGATTTCTTTGGATTAGATTGAAGCTAAAACCCTTAGGAATTCATTGGAAATGTTTAAACCTAGTTTTGAGCTAATCCTAGGATCGAATTAAGGTTGTTTGTTAGAAAACTTAGGGTTTTTCTTGTTTGTTTTGTTTTTGTTAAATTTTGTTGTATTTTGTTATGCTTTGGCAAGGAGAAGAAGTCTTGGCTCGAGGCAAAGACTTAGCTGAGGAGTAGCTTGCGAGGAAGACAAATTGCCGATCTGGTGAGTGGAATTATTTAGCATAGCTTTATTAGAAGAATGCCAATAGCTATATATATATATGTGCATATCATATTTCAAATAAGTTTTATTGATTTATACTTGTTTGGCAATTTGGTGAATGATAATTATTGTTGAGACAAATCATGGATATCTCGTTCGTCTTATGATTTGTTATCGTGGAAATTGTGATTGATATATGTATCCATGAGTTTGTGAAATCTTTATTTTGTTTGAAACTTGAGTTTTGTTATGGAAATCTTTTGATTTGGTGAAACTCTAGGCTTGAAAACAAAAATTTGGAATTGTTGAAAAGATAGGATTTCCATGTTGCTTTTTTTGTCTTGCGACTTGCAAAAAAATTATTTTTGTATTAAAAGTTTGGGCTTTTGCTTATGTGTTTATCTTGTTCTCGTGCAAATGGACGAGGTATTTCTTGATTCATGATTTTAGATGGATATGGTACTCCGAGTGGAGTTATGTTTATTGTGGTGATTTGTTTTGGTCATATACTACTGCAGTAGGCGGTCTCCACGGCCAGCCTGTTGAGATGGCATGTTGACCGGCTGATTACTACGAGGGCCAGCCTGTGGGAGTGTAGAGCCCCCGATCGATATTCATCGGGTAGCCTGAGTCACCAACCGGTGAACTCGATGGATCAACGCCAAGGGCATGAGTACCTTGGCGGCTCGAACTCTAGCCATGGCCACTGCGAAGATTTAGAGAGTTTTCCAGACCATGTTATGTTGGGTGAGTGTTGGGTATTGTGTTTATTTCAAAACCATGTTTTATAATTTTTGTGTTGTAAACCCTAGTTGGGGTAAAAAGGGTTTTCTTGGTATTATTATGTTGTTTGACTTCTTTTAAAGACTTCTATTATGCATGTTAAAGTTTCTAAACTAGTATTATTTTGGTAAAGCATGTATTTTGATGATTTGTTATTATTTTTACTGTTGGTGTATTTTTCTGCGAAAGTTGTGCTAACCTTCCCTCACTGAGTAACTTGAGTTACTCATCCCTCTTCTTCCTCCCGACTCACTGCGTGTAGTAGGTGCGATCGTGTGGCAGCAGATCGGGCATTTGCTTCGCTTTTTATCTTCGTTGTATTTCCTTCAGCTCATGTATGTTGTTGTTGTCATGGAACATGTTATAAGACCTATGGATCCACTAGTGTGTAGAAAAACTTGTTGCATGGTTTAGTATTTAAATACTCTTAAACTTCTGCGTATTACCATTTCCTACTATTGTTAGGGTTGTTTCTCTGTGTATTTTGTGAACCTCTATATTTTCTGTATCCTATTGTTGTTGTTGTTGTTGTTGTTGTTGTTGCTGTCGTCGTCGTCGTTGTTGTTGTTGTTATTAGTACTATTGTTGAACTCCAGGTGTATTGATTAGCCTTGCGGCATCCTGAGGGTTGAGTGGCGGGGTATCCCTCCTCGGGATTGCTGCGGCGATTATCGCGTCCCGTGGGCCCGCGGGTCGGGGCGTGACAATGAAGGGGAAGGCACAGCTGGCACCTTTTCCTTGTCTTGCACCTTATCCCTTGGCTGTTCTTGTGGATTTTCAGCAGTCTTCCCATTGGGGGTTTTCGCTTGAAGAATTTCAGAATTATTCTCAGCAGCAACCTTTTCTTGGAGCCCTCGACCACTTCTCAAGGTGATCGCTTTGACTTGCTCTCTTGTGTTAGTCTCGGTGTTACTCGGCAAGCTTCCAATAGGTCTCTCCGCTAATGATTGTGCTATTTGCCCAACTTGATTCTCCAAATTATGTAAAGAAGCGTTGTGATTACAGAGTGTTGCCTCTATGTTTTGGAACCTTGTGTAGGTTGATTGAATAAACTTCGACAAAACCCTTTCCAATTCTGAAACTCTTTCCGGAATCGAAGGTGTTTGCTGAAATCCAGGTGGAGCAGCGGCCTTTTGCTGCCCTTGATTTCCCCATGAGAGATTTGGGTGGCTTCTCCACCCTTGGTTGTAAGTATTGCTGTAGGGGTTCCCTTGTACTCTTCCTGAATTACCGACAAAATCAACTTGTTCAATTGGAGCTGAAGTGGTAATTGAGATAGGACAATCGGATGGCATGTGTGCACCCTCACAACCATCACAACTTCTGATTGCGGCTACCTTCGATGAAGTCAAAGTATCCAACTTCTTGCTTAGTGCCTCGACTTGGGCTGCTAAGGATGTAACTGCATCAATCTCATGGAGCCTGGCCACCTTCTTCTTTTCTCTTGCATTCCATTGGTAGCTATTCAATCCCATTTCCTCAATTAGTTGTCGGGCTTGCTTGGGGGTTTTGTTTCCCATTGTCCCTCCCGCGGCGGCATCAAGGAGTTGCTTGGTACTCGAGTTCAACCCATTGTAAAATGATTGAATAACCATCCAATCGGGGAACCCATGTTGTGGACACTTCCGCAAAAGGTCTTTGAAATGCTCCCAAGTTTCAAATAAGGATTCAAGCTCTATCTGAACAAACGAAGATATTTCATTGCGAAGCTTTGCCAATTTCCCCGGAGGAAAATACCTTGCGAGGAAAGCCTCAACCATCTCGTCCCACGTTGTGATAGAAGTTCGTGGCAATGAATGAAGCCATTGCTTGGCTCTTCCCTTCAATGAAAAAGGGAATGCTCTCAATCAGATTACATCATCCGAGACTCCATTGATCTTCAACATATCACAAATTTCGAGGAAGTTCTCAATATGACTATTTGGGTCTTCATCGGCTAACCCATTGAACTGTGCAGACTGTTGAACCATCTGAATAAAACCCGGCTTTAACTCAAAATTTTGGGTAGCTACCGGTGGCCTAACAATGCTTGACTGTGTCCCACGAATTGTAGGCCTAGCAAAATCTGATAATGTCCTTTGTTGCCCCTCTTGTTCAGCCATATTTTCTGATCTTTCGATATCTATTTCAGCTGGAGAATTCTGTTCTTGTACAGGTTCCTTGCCCCTTCTACGAAATCTTCGCTCAATTTCAGGATCCTCTTCAACCAATGTCGAAGGGTTCCCTCGGGTCATAACCTGAAGTTGAAATCAATAAAAAGAAACAATAAGAACGGCGAAAGAGAGAAATATGAAATAGAAAAACAAATAAAAATGTGAATGACTAAAGTAATCAAGTCCTAGTGTTCCTAATATCCCGTTCCCCGGCAACGGCGCCAAAAACTTGACACGTCCGAATATGCGTATAAACCGCAAGTGCACGGGTGTCGAAATAATAATTACCCGGTGAGCCGGGTAGTCGAATCCACAGGTAACGGAAGTATTAGTAATAACCACTTCTCAATTATCTAGTCGGAATCAATGAATATGATGAAGTGAACTAATTGCAAGCAAAAGCAAAACAAGTATGCAAGAAATAAAGTAGAAGAGTCTCAATCACTAAGGAAGAGGTATTCGGGCAGTGATCCCCCTAAGATCTTCCTTGAAGCTTAAGATTCACTAAATGCTCTAGAATCGAGTCTAATGAGTCGAGGTAGTCCAACGATAACCAATCCTTGTCTCTAAGCAAAAGGCACTAGTCCCCTACAAGGTCCCGGTGGAGAAATCGACCAATCTCAACACTTCACACCCTATATGACCGCAATATGCTATAAGGAAACCTAAGAGTGAAACCGATTTCTAAATGTAGATCCAACCCTAATTCCCGGTGAAGGATCCTAATCCCCTACAAGGTCCCGTCGGAGAAATCGAGTAATCTCACGCCTCACACCAAATATGGTTGCAAAGAGAATATGAAATACGGAGATAGGAAACACTCAATCGAAGGGGAAAGGGGACACTCCTCCATCTCAAGGCTCACTCTCTCAACCCTGTTTAATCTTGGAAATCTAACTCTAATGGAGACCTCTCACATCAAAGTATTAAATCATGCAATGTAAATCAACCACAAGGATTAACAACACTAGCAAGCAAATTAAATCACAAGATTAAAAACTCAAGACAACTCGGATTAACTAGAAGCATTAAGAGAATCAATCCAAAATATAAATCTTAGGGTTCACATGCCCAAATACCCACTAGGGTTTAGCCCTCCATGGGCCTAGTTACAAAACAATAATGGATACAATGAAAAGCAATAAAACCCATAGAGAAAACCCCCTCGAATTCATGCGGATTGGCCTTGATTGGTAGTTCTACGTCTTGAAGGGTTCCTCTCCGAAGCTAGGTCGCCAATGGCTCCCCAAAATGCTATGACGTCGAAGGAACCTATCAAAGTTGGTGAAGAACTCCCTCTCAATCGGCGAAGACCTTCTCCTCAAACCCTAGCCGCCTCTCTCTCAATGTCTATGCTCAAAGCTCCGCAAAAAGTCCCTTTAGAATCGGCCAAAAGGTGTATTTATAGCCTCACATCGCGCCTGTCACGTGCCCCCACGCGCCCATGTGGATTTTCCACGCGCCCGCGTGGGCTGCAGGAATTTCCACAGTAATTCTGCTACAGTACTGCTACATTAAATTGTTACAGTACTTTTGCTACAGTGATTTCCACAAACGCGATGATAAACATTCTCCTCTTAAGGCCACACGATCGGGCACACGATCATATGGTAGGCTATACGGCTTTTCCTTCATCAATGCGTCTTGAAAGGTCTTGAAATCTTTACAAAGAGGAGGAATGTGGAGACATGGCTGCCTTTTGTGCCCTTCCATTAATAAACTTGGCTTTGCAAAAACTATGGAAGTTGGCACACATCTCCTCATACACGAACTCCTCTTGTGTCTTCCAACTTGATTTGTACAAGAACTCCCAATATTATGCCATGATAGCCTATCTTCGCTCCCTTTTGAATTCCCAATGCCTTCACAACCTATATGCATAAAAAGAACACCCAATACACGAAATGAGACATAAACCGTATAAAATATGATGCTCAATATATGTAAAACATGCATAAAAACATGTTCACTCAAGCACTTATCAGCTTCACAACCCTATACGCATGAAAGTAACATAAATGCACACATATTAGCGCTAAAACATGATAAAAGTAATGCTCATCATAAGGAAAGAATACTTTGAATTCTTATCACAGAAGCACTTATAATGGACTGAACAGTGAGACATCCGAGGGGCATCATTGAAGACATACTTGTCAAGTGGAGAAGTACATATTTCCTATAGACTTTGTAGTGTTGGACGTCGACGAGGATGTAGATGTTCCTTTGATACTTGGGAGGCCATTATTGCGCACTTCCAAGGCATTAATCGACATGGATGGTGGGGAGTTTACACTGAGGGTTGGAGATGATAAGCTCACATACCGCCTCGTAGAAGCTATGCGACATTCTCCTAACTTTGATGATACTCTGCATTTTCTTGACACTACTGATGAGATAATTGATGAATATGGGCAGTAAATGCTGAATCCGGACCCGTACGAGGGGTTGCTAGACCAATAGTGGATAATGAAGAAGCAATGATGCTTAGTCTAGAGGAAAAAGTACCATCTACTCTGGGGATCATGAAGAAGGTGCTCTGAAAGATGAAACGGGTAAGAAGACACCATAAGAAACGCCCCAAGTTATTGGGAATGCGCAAGAACAGAACAAGGTTGACGAACCATTGTTAAGTGGTACTAAGCTCGATAACTCTCCATCTACCTTAAAAAGACTATGTTCATCATGCTTCCAAGTCAGGGGTAAGAGAGAAACCTTCATCTATGAGCCCCCGTAAGGTAAGACATGGTACGTCAAACTAAGTGACGTCAAACAAGCACTTCTTGGAGGGAAAACCCAAGTTTTTACTATTTTTCAAAGTTTTTAGTTTAGTGTTTGCATAAATAAGGCTTTAAGTGTTCGCGTCTTGATTTTTAGATACTTTTGTTGTGATTTTCTCGTGGACATTGTGGTGTTATCATGTACCTAATCGTGTGTGGCGAAGAATCTTTGTCGTTTGAGCGTGTTTTTCATGTTTCCTCATGTTAAAATTGCTTTGTTAGGCAGGCTCTGAGTGTATATTTGTTTCAAGAATTTTCAGCAGAGCCTGCAAAGTTTTCTAAGTGTCTAGAAAAAACACACGCCCATGTGGAATTTCTGCACCGGCGTGCATTTTCATTCAAAGGTCACCCATAGACGGCATGAGGGTGTGTTTCGAGACATAGCAGTCCCCTACGAGCGACCTTGTGACGGTCCACGCCCGTGCGGAATTTCTGCACAGGGGTGTGTTTCCCGCAGAGACATAGAGATTTTTTCCGAGAAGACACAGTGGTGTGTATCCCGCAAACACAAGACCATCGCCCCAGTGGATGATTCTACCAATAAACGCATGGCGTGGGTAATTTACGCACACCCGTGTGATTCTGTGCAGAGAATTTCTCCTCCATCCCGAGAAGACATAGGAGCGTGCGTTTGTTCATATGAATTGCACTGTAAGGATCCACGCCAGTGTGGAATTTCTGCACGGGCGTGTGAAACACTTAGCGAATTTTCTCAGTTGTATAAAGAAGCCATAGGGGCGTGTGTTTGCCCCTGTAGGTTGGGTGCACGGGCGTGGGTATTTTTTGTATGTCCTTGTGGAAGTGTTCATAGTATCCGAGTGTTACCTCGAGAGTATACAGGGGCGTGCGTTTGTCCCTGTGGATTCTTTCATGAAGCTCCACACGGGCATGGGTTATTTCTGCACGCCCCTGTGGATGTGCAGAATTCCAAGAGACATGAGTTTTCCTTAAAATCTCTTCGCGTCTCCTCTTCATTCCGCTATAAATCTCTCCGAAAACACTCTTGATCATCCTCCCGACTTCGTACCATTGTCTTAGAGGGATTTTTACTCGATTTCCAGGCCGTTTTCAAAGTTTTTAACTCATCTCGTCGGTAATCCTTCAATCCTCCTTTTTTTCACCATTAGTTGCTTTTATTGGATTATAGTGGGTGAATATGCTTGGTTTTTATTCTAAAAGGGTAATTGCATGTTTAGAAGGTATTTAGAAACGTTTTGATTATGTGTTTTTGAATATCTGGCATGCAGCCGTGCGGTTTTCATGTCTCGCAGGTCTACACTGGCGTGTGGAATTTCCACAGGGCGTGTGGATTCTTGCAGTGTTATTTGGTGAATGCTCTTGATGGATTGTATTGTTATATTTTACAGATATGGCTCCTAGATCAAAGAAGCAAGAAGGTAACTGTCCCAGGGAGTCTTCACCAGAGTTAGCATACATTGAATTCTCAAATCTCAAGCATCAGACTTAATTTGAGAAGTTATCGAGGCTCAAGTTTGGGTAGTCTCATTTTATGGACTTGAGTGTGCTTTGAGAGATGTTCGTGAGGTGATGAGTTAGCCGATGAGATTGACGAGCTCTCGGCCATGGGAAACTGGAGGAGATTATTATCGATTCGTGAGCCAGTTATCAGCTCATTGACGTTGGAGATATTGGCGTCCTTCAAGTTCGATTAGCCATACGGGAGATTCGACATCGTTGATGTTGTATAGTTCACAACATTTGGACGTCAATTTAGCATGAGAATAACTGAGTTTTCAGTTAGTATTGGCTTGTATAGTGAGGAATACACAGATACAGAGGAGTATGGACACTTGCCGACGGATTAGCCTGGCACCCTGACCCCACAGTAAGTATACTGAGTATTATGTGAATAGGAGAAGTATGAATAAGGAGTGTCTTAGGCTTCATGTTTGTCTCTTCCGAGCTACATATATTTACACTCAGTTCTTAGCAGATCTTTGAATGGCTGATAAGTGCTTCTGCAATAAAAATATGAAGCATTCTTTCTTTATGATGAGCATTACTTTTGTCAGGTTTTAGCGCTAATACGTGTGTATTTATGTACTTTTATGCAGGTTGGGTTGTGAGGCCAATTATTTGCGAAAGAAGCCATTGTAGATCATTTTACGCATTATTTGGAGGAGATCTTGAGAAGGCTCAAACGCGGAAACATGAGTCGGGTTTAGAATGATAGAATTTATGCCAACCTCCTTGTATTCGAGCTAAGGCAATGATTAGGAGGGGCACGAAGGCAGTTACATCCTAGTATTCCGGCTTGTGCATATTTAGCAAGATCTCCACCAACGTGACCATTTATTGAAGAACCAAGACGATCTACGACGTGAATGTATGCCGTTTACGTTACCTCGATGAAAGCATGGATTCGGGAGTATTTCGGCCGTTACTGTAGCAGGATACTGGAGGAATCACTGTATCAGGTACTGTTCATATCCGGCCGAAAAAGGAGCAAAAAAGAGAGGAGCCACATGGGCGTGTGGAAATTCCACACGCCCTTGCGTTAATTCCACATGCCCGTGTGGAATCCCGATTCCTGCCTTATTTAAGGCCGATTTCAGCCCCGATTTTAACATTCTTTTCTCCATCTTTTCCCCAACTTGAGAGAGGGTTGCGGTTAGGATTTTGAGAGGTATTGGCTAAGGATTTGGAGAGGTTCTACGGCTTCAACAATGTCATCTTTTTGGAAGAATGTTGGTAAAGGACTCCGTCGGATTGATTCGGCGAGGCGTATCTTATACCGGACAAGGAGATCTTACGACGAGTAGAGGACTCTCCACAAGACCATCGCTACGACTATCGAGGGGGTTTTCCTATGGATTACTTTCATTTAAATTTGATTTCATTATCGTTTGTATTGTGCTCCATGGAGAGCTAAACCCCTAGTGGGTACTTGGTTAATTGTGAACCCTAAGATGTATTATTTTCATTGAATCTTTTTATTATGCTTTCAATTAATTGATGTTATTGTGAGTTCCAATCTTGAATGTTTGATTGTTTGAATACTTCCTTAGAGTGACACTAGGGTTGAGAGTTCATGTGGTAACCCTTGTGAGTGAGTGACAAATCACGAGAGTTACACAAAGCTTGATTAGAGAGGGTTGAGAGGGTGAGTAGAGAGGTACAGGAGCATCCCCTTTCCCCTCTGGTGTGATAGATTCTACCTCTGTTTAAGTTCTTTGCGGCCATAATAGAGCGAATGAGCTAAGGGATGACCCTCCGCTGGGGCTTAGTTGCGAGTGCAACAGAGTGAAGCATTGAGGTGATTTTAGCATCTATGGCTTAATTGTGGTTAGGGCTTAGTTTAGCATCTAGGGCTTAGTTGCAATATGAATGCGAAGCGTTCATTCCTTATGTTGAGCATTACTTTTCTCGGGTTTTTACACTAATATGTGTGTTTTTATGTTAATTTTATACAGGTCGGGTTGTGAGGCCGATTATGAAGGAAAGAAACCAATGTGGAACACAATGCATCGATTTTGGAGGAAATCTTGCCAAGGTTCAAACACGAAGACATAGGTCGGGTGTAAGATGATAGAGTATGTGCCCACCTCCTCGTATTCTAGTTGGCACATCCATTTGGAGGGGCACAAGGGCAGTCACACTCGAGCATTCCGACTTATGCACATAGAACAAGAGCTCCACCAACTTGTCTATCATTGAAGAAGCAAGTGATTCATGACGTGAACGTGTGCTCATTTGGGTTACCCCAATGAAAGTATGGAATCGAGAAGCTATTTAGCCCGGATACTATAACAGAGCACTGGAGCAACACTGTTCACAGCCGGCCGAGAAAACAGGAATTCAGAGAATCCACACCGGCTTGTGGAAATTATCCACGCCCGTGTGTAAATTCCACATGGGCGTGTGAAAAATCCACAGGCCCGTGTAGTCGCCAGTCTCCAGCCCTATTTCAAGCCGATTCAGCCCCGATTTCAGCATTCTCTTCTCCATCTTTTCCCCAACTTGAGAGAGGACTTCGGCTAGGGTTTGGAGGGATATTGGCCAGGGTTTTGGAAAGGTTCTACGGCTCTGACATCGTTATTCCTTAGGAAGAAGGTTGGTAGGGGAGCTTTCGTCGAGGCGTATCCTATACCGGACGAGAGAACCCTTGGACGACGAGTAGAGGACTCTCCATAAGACCATTGACACAACCATGGAGGGGGTTTTTCTATGAATTCATTGCTTTTACATTCTATTTCTTTGATTGTACTTAGCTCCATAGAGAGCTAAACCCTTAGTGGGTACTTGGGTATTTGTGAACCCTAGGATGTATTCATTTCATTGAATCTCTTTATTATGCTTTCAATTAATTGATGTCTATTATTAGTTCCAACCTTGAATGCTTGATTGTATGAACATTTCCCCTAGAGTGACACTAGGGTTGAGAGTTCTTGTTGGTAACCTTGTGAGTGAGTGACACACCACGAGCGTTAGACAAAGCTAGGTTGGAGAGGGTTGAGAGGGTGAGTCGAGAGGTACAGGAGCGCCCCCTTTCCCCTCCGACGTGATAGATTCTACCTCCGTTCCTCGAGTTCTTTGCGGCCATAATAGAGTGAATGGTCTAAGGGATGATCCTCAGCTGGGGGCTTAGTTGCGAGTGCAGCGGAGTGAAGCGTTGAGGTGATCTTAGTATCTAGGGGCTTAATCGTGGTTAGGGACCTTCCACTGGACCAAAGGGGTTAGGGTCTATAATTAGGAAGAGATTTATCACTTGGAATCCCTAGAGCTCATTGCAACTCTATCACGAGTGCAGAGATGTTGAGATTGTTTGATTTCTCCTCTAGGGACATGTATAGAGTTAGGCATAGTTGACCTTAGATTTGGGACTATGTAATGAAGGATTTCCACGACTCACTATTGCATTGATTAGGAAGCATAATAGAGGATTCTTGCACTTGAAGTGATCGTCCTAGGCGGAGCATTATCCAAGTACCCCATCTTTATCGATTGCCTTACCTTCTCCTTTACTCGTGCTCTCTTACTTGTTGATTTTACTTTTGAGAATTGAATCATTGTCACACTTATCACTATTGATTTTTCACATATCTAAGAAGTGGATTAAGTGTTTTTATTCCCTACTCCCTGTGGATTTGATACCCGCTTATCCGGGATTATTACTTCGACAAACCCGTGCACTTGCGGGATATACGCAAGGGGACCTTATGAGGGACCTTTCTTCTAGATCAATGGTTAGGTCTACAATTAGGAAGAGATTTATCACTTGGAATTCCTAGAGCTTAATTCAGTCCTTATTACGAGTGCGAGGTTGAGAGGTTGTTCAACCTCTCCTCTGGGACATGTAGAGGATTAGGCTTGGTTAACCCTAGATTCGGGGCCATGCATTAAAGGATGTCCCTGACTCACCATTGCATTAGTTAGGAAGCATAATAGAGAGTTCTTGCACTTGAAACGATTTTCCTAGGCGGATCAATACCCGGGTACCCATCTTTATCGATTGCTTTACCTTCTACTTTACTTTTGCTCTCTTTCGGGATGTTTTACTTTTGAGAATTGAATCTTATCACACATATCACTATTCATCTTTCATATAGTTAAGAAGCAAATTAAGTATTTTTATTTCCTTTTCCCTATGGATACGATACCCCACTCACCTGGGATTTATTACTCCGACAACTCCGTGCACTTGCGGGAAGCCTTGTCAATGGGCGAGGGTGACAACATAGGGTGTTTTTTGAGCCGGCGGGAGTTACTCTATCTATATTCCATGAGTGCGGAACTTACCAATTCACTGGGTACATAGTGGCGAGACTTCATGAGGCACTAGGGTTGGTCTAGAACTTAGCAATTCACCTAGGGGTATATAGTGGCGAGACTTCATGAGGGTACTAGGGTTAACATGGGAGAATGGGAGTATTATTTTGATGGACCCTATGTCACTAGACTCATCACGGGGATGGGTCTTACGGATGCTATCCGAGGTGCCAAAAAGGCAGTCGTCCCCTTCCCTCTTGGAGTCGATACGATTAGGGTTGATGGGTTTTAGTCCGCGAGATATGGGCTTGGAGCATACATTACGGATTCGCCTACCCCGAGGGACGGGCTGAGGGGCTAAGAGGATGTAGTGGAGGATACATGGCAGGTTCCAAAGCCTGAGTTTGCACCGATGGAGACTGGGGCACCCCTTACAGCAAAAGAGACACCTTGGCGCCTGATACCTATTTTCAGTATTTCTCGAACCCATGATCGTTTTAAGAGAATCGAGAGTGTTGTGAGTGTACTTTGGACCGAGATCACTGAGGTCTAGTCTATCTGAGTTGCATGAGTACTGTTGGGATGATCGCGCATCTTGACACCATCTTGCGGTTATTAGGCGAGAGCGTCCTCGCCTTTCATCGAGGACACCTCGTACCCCTCCTGCCCCTACCGACCTCAAAAATCACCCGAGATCCACAGGCACCATTTAATTATGTACCACCGGCGACGTAGAGCCGACACCAGATGACACCAACGATTAATGCGTCTTTCTTTCTTTCTTTCTCTCTTGTTATTTCATTTTGTATTGTTGTTAGACTTGCACAACTCAGAAAGGATTTTCCTTTTAAGTATGTCTTTTATTTTCATTTTGTTGTCTCGAGTTATATTCATTGCCTTATCTGTTATATACTCAAGCTATTTTTGTTTTTATTAAACTTCACTGAACCCCCTTATGTATGCGTGCATATGGTCTTGTCAGTATGGGACTTGAGAACTAGTCATGGCCACGGCCAATGTGGGCTGTGTGTGCTTCACAACCTATTGGAACTTTACTCCCAAGGATTTAGCTTCATCAAACGCAACATTAGGAGGTAGAGGAGTATTCTTTCAATTGCCCACTCCCACATATTTACTTGATTGCTATACTTTCTATTATGCTTGCATGTGTACATTGAGGGCAATGTACATCTTAAGTGTAGGGGAGTTCTCTTTTGCACATGTCTTTTACACAAGTTTTTGATTGACATACATGTTCACGTAGCCAATTGTGGTTCACCTTAGTTGCAATGTTTGTATTCTTAAGTTTAGGAGAAATTTGAACATGGAATGATCTCATGCTCCTGTTTTCACTTGAATTGCTTGGAATTTTCGCCCGATTAATATTTGTGCACCACTCACTTATGAAACTCTTTTGGAAATTGAAGTTTGATGTTTAAGGGACTAATTAGTTTTGTTTCTTGTTCCATTTTGCTAAAAAAAAAATAGATTGCTTAGTTGTGCATTGAGGATGGAAAAGGCTATCACATAAAAAGTTTAAAGCTACTCACATAAGTCGGATACTAGTTATGCCCTAATAAGAGAAAGATGTGTCTCATGGGATGAGTGAAAGCTACCACCCTGGTAGAAAAAGCTACCACCCTGATAGAAAAAGCTACCACCTCGAAAGTGTGAAAGCTACCTTAGCAGCCGCTTTGGAAATGGCTACCTTAGAGGATGTGTGAAGCAAATACCATCCTTTTGTTTTGTTATGCTTGTAGATAAATAAGTCGCTTGTACTTAGAACTTTTAGGAGTATACTTTGGGTTTACTTGAAGAAGTTTACACACACTTACATGATCTCGGCTTCATTGTCCTTTTTGATTCAAGTTTTTAGCTAGAGCATTGATTTTTTTGTATTTAGTGTTGAAAGTTCCCTTTACTCATAGAATGCTTTCTTTGCATGCTTTGGTGAACCTAAGGCCGAGCATTTGAATATCTCTTTCTTCTATACTTCAATGTTTTATTTCTTTGCTTGAGGACAAGCCAAAGCTTAAGTGTGGGGGAGTTTGATAAGTGCTTGTGTGTTACGAATGAGAAGTGTTCTTTCCTTATTATGAGCATTACTTTTATCAGGTTTAAGCGCTAATACATATGTATTTGTGTTTTTTTGTGCATTTAGGGTTGTGAAGCTGAGTATATTAAGAAAAGAAGCCAAAAGTAGATCATGAACGCACTATTTGGTAGAATCTTTGAAGGAACAAACTCGAAGACACAAGTGGGGCTCTAAGATATGTGAATGTGTGCTAATCTCCATGTAGTCAAGGCATTACAATGAGTTGGAGGGGCATGAAGATAGTCGCATTTGCGTAACCCGACTTGTACATTAATAGCAAGATCTTCACCAATGAGGACTTTGATTGAAGAAGAGTTGCGATCTACGGCATAAACGTGTGCCCGTTTATATTGCCTCGATGAAAAGTGTGGAATTGGGAGTGCTTTGGCAGAGACTATAGCAGGTACTATAGCAAATCAATGTAGCAGTTACTTGTCACAACAGGCCATGTGCCTTTCTCGACCTGCATACTCCTACTAGCATGCCGTTCAGAGCAGGTCTGTGAACTGTTGTGGTGATAGCACAAAGTGCTGGGCGAGGGCGGGAGGTATTATACATGTACACCATGTTGTAGAGTCAGCCAATCCATCTGGGGCACATTATTGCTGAGTATCTTAGGCACCAGGGGTAGTACGCCAGGATTGGAATTATTTTCTTAGGCCCATACATCACCAGACTCATCATCAGGATGGGTCTACTGGACGCCATTCGAAGGGTCGAGAAGGCAATCATACCTACTACCTTGTGCATAGAGACGATGAGACAGATGGGGATGGTATGAAAATAATAGCCAGGAGTTCATGTTCTGATTACATGTGCACTAGAGATAGCTGAGGCAGAGGGCGACGTAGCTGTGGGGTCTCAGCCGGTTCCCGAGCAGATGGAGATCGATGCACCACCAGTAGTACAAGAGCCGCCCCCAGTGCGCATGTTTTCTCCATTTCGAGCCAATGATCGCTGAAGAGACTCGAGAGTGCTGTAGGGGTGCTATTGACTGAGATTACTAAGGTTCACTTGACACATCTTTGGGGAATCACCACGAGGTGATGGCGCATCTCGATATGTTACAGCAGTTACTCGAGCGAGATGGCGCCTCACCATTTATTATGAGACCCGTACACCTCAGGCTTCACCAGTACCAGTCAATCCACCAGTTCTAGCATCGTCACCATCAGTAGCACCATCAGAGATGAACGAGCATGACACTAACGCTTGATGTATCTTTACTTTATTCCTTTTTGTTTCCGTACTTTATTTTGGATTGTTGTTAGACTTGCACTACTCAAAAATGACTTTACTTCTGAGTTTATCATTTATTTTTGTTCTAAAAAGTATTTCATTGCTTTATCTTTATATAATCGAGTTTTTTTTGTTTTTGTTGAGCTTTACTGAGTCCTCTTGTGTATATGTGCAGATGGTCTTGTGAGTATGGAATTTGAGAACTAGTCATGGACACGATCTTTTGGTCGTGTGTGCTCTACAACCCATTGGGACCCAACTCTCAATGAATATAGCTCCATCAAATGTACCATTCTGAGTTTAGGGGATTATTGTTTCAATTGCCCACTTCCACATATGCTTTTGATTGATTTTTATCCTATTGTGCTTGCTTGCGTACATTGAGGGCAATGTACATCTTAAGTGTAGGGGCGGAGTTCACATTACATATGTTCATTACACAAGTTTTGACTAAAATACATGTGCACATAGCAAATGGTAGTTCACCTTAGTTGTAATGATTGTATTTTTAAGTTTAGCGGAATTTTTAACTTTAATGTTCTCATGCTCTAGTTTTTACTTGAATTTCTAGGAATTTTTGCTCGATTGACAATTGTTGCACTACTCACTCATTAAACACTTTTGGGAACTCAAGTTTGATATTTAAGGGAGTAGTTAGTTTTTTCTTCTTGTGTTAATTTTGGTAAAAAAAGAGAAAATTACTTGTTTTAGTTGTGCATTTGGGATAGAAAGAGCTATCAACGATGAAGTATGCAGCGACTCTCATAACTCGGATACTAGTTATGCCTTAATGAGAGATGGAGCTATCTTATAGGATGAGTGAAAGCTACCACCCTGGTAGAAAGAGCTACCACCTTGAAAGTGTGAAAACCACCTTGGCGGCCGCTTTGGAAAGGGTTACCTTAGAGGATGTGTTAAGCTACTACCATATCATTGTTTTGTGTTGCTTTGTAGATAAATAAGCCCCTTATAATTATAACTTTGAGGAGTATATGTTGGGTTGACTTGAGTAAGGTTACACACACTTACACGATTTCAGGTTTGTTGTCCTTTTTCATTCGAGTTTTTAGCTAGAGCATTGATTTTTCATATTTAGTGTTGAAAGTTCCCTTACTTGTGGAATGCTCTCCTTGCATGCTTTGGTGAACCTAAGGCCAAGAACTTTCAATATTTCCTTCTTCTATGCTTCAGTGTTTTATATTTGCTTGAGTACAAGCAAAAGCTTAAGTGTGGGAAGATTTGATAAGTGGTTGTGTATTAGTAATACAAAGTATTCTTTTCTTATGATGAGCATTACTTTGATCAGATTTTAGCTCTAATATATGTGTATTTGTATTACTTGTGTGCATGTAGGGTTGTGGAGCCAAATATAGTGGAAGGAAACCAAAGTAGATTGCGATTGCTCTTAGTTGATGGAATCTTGGAGTGAACAAACATGAAAACACAAGTTGTGCTCGAAGATACATGAATGTGTGCCAACCTTCATGCACTCAAGCAATTACATGGTTTGGAGGGGTACAAAGGTAGTCACATTTACCTATTCTGACTTGTACAATGATAGCAAGATCTTTATCAATCCTATCCCTTATTGAAGAAGTGACGCGATCTATGGCATAGATGTGTGCTCATTTATGTTGCCTCAATGAAAAGTGTGGATTTGCGAATATTTTTTGATGGAGTACTGTAAATTATTGTAGCAATTTACTGTAGTAGTTATTGTTCATAGGCCGCTAAAAAACCAAGTTCTGTAGATACACATGGGCGTGTCGAAATTCCACACGCCCGTGTGAATTCCTGATTGCAGCCCTTTATAAAGCCGCGACTTGTACCGATTTGGGAATCCTTCTTTCCATCTTTTCTCTATCTTTTCCCCAGCTTTGGAAAGGCCTGTGGCTAGGGTTTAGAGGGGCTTTGGCGAGTCTTTTGGACTGGTTCTACGGCCATCGATACCTTATTCCTTTGGAAGAGAGTTATTGGGGGAGCTTTCGTCTGCACCGATCCGGCGAGGTGTGCCCTAGGCTTGACAAGGGAACCTTTGGGACCATATATTTTAGGATTTCCATGACTCATTAAGTGTCAGTATGAGCTGGGGGTGTCCAAGGCCACATGCCTCTTCTAGCCAGCTTACCACTACATCTACGCCATTCTTAGCCAATCAGTAAACGACCCTGGTGACAGTATAGGGGTGTTGAGTCACCAGGAGTTGTTGTATCTTTACTCAATGTTATAGAGTGAGCCACTTCACCTGAGGCACATCGTGGCGAGTACGAGAAAGTAGAGTCGGTATGCGGGGTTGAGGGTGCTCTTCTCGGGGCCCATACCTCACTCGGCTCATTATCGGGATGGGTTTTGTTAGAGGCGATCGAGATGGGCCAAGAAGACGATTGTACCATCACCGCTATAGTCAAATCTAAGCGAGGGTTCATCTTTGCCGAGGCGAGTAATAAGAGCTTGTATAATAGTAATGCAAATTATTCTTTTCTAACGATGAGCATTACTTTTTATAAGATTCTATCAGCTCATACTTTTGTTTTTTTGTGTTACTTTTTGTGCATGTAGGGTTGTGGATACAATTATGGAAGAAAAGAAAGCCAAAAATAAATCATGGATGCACTTTGTTG
The DNA here is from genome assembly GCF_009730915.1 of Dioscorea cayenensis subsp. rotundata. Classification (NCBI taxonomy): domain Eukaryota; kingdom Viridiplantae; phylum Streptophyta; class Magnoliopsida; order Dioscoreales; family Dioscoreaceae; genus Dioscorea; species Dioscorea cayenensis. Next base: position 13,451,461 of record NC_052477.1, on the reverse strand, counting down.
ATGAATTTTTTTGGAGGAAACAAACATGAAGACACAAGTTATGGCCAAATACATGTATTTATGCACTTAGCGTCCATGGTGTTCAAGCAAATATATTATTTAGAGGGGCACAAAAGCGGTCACATTCGTGTGTTTTACAGCTTGTGCAATGTTAGCAAGATCTTCATCAATGTGACTTTTATGGAAGACGCAAAGCGATCTACTGTATGAAGGTGTGCCCATTCATATCGCCTCAATGAAAAGTGTGGATTCTGGAGCATTTCATTGATGTACTGTAGTAGTTACTGTAGTAAAAATACTGTGGATGCTCGATTCCAACACTATTTAAGTCACGATTTCAGCCGTTTTGGGGGATCTTCTTTCCATCCTTAGGCCCACATTTCCACATCTTTGGAGTTGCTCACGACTAGGGTTTGGAAAGGCTTTGGCAAAAGTTTTGGAGTAGTTCTATGGCCTTCAACACCGCTTTCCTTCAAAAGATAGTTATTGGGGGAGCTTTTGTCAACATCAATTCGGTAAGGTGTGCCGTAAACTTGAAGAGGGAACCTTTGTAGAAGACGCGGCTGCTCCATAAGACCATCGACATGAATACCAAGGGGGTTTACTTATAGATTGCATGTTTGTAATTTCGATTTCATTATTGATAGTATTTTGCGCCATGGAGAGCTAAACCCCTAGTGGGTACTTGGACTTGTAAAGCCTAGGATGACATTGTTTCTTTGAGTTTTCTATTATATTTTTCTTTAATTGATATCTTAAATTGAGTTCCAATCTTGAATGCTTGTTAAATGGATTTTCCCTTAGAGTGACACTAGGGTTGAGAGTTGATAAGTGCTTGAGTAGACATATTTTTATGTATGTTTTACTTGCATTCAGCATCATTTTTACAATGGTTTATGTCTGATATTGTGTATTTGGTGTTCTTTTATGCATATAGGTTGTGAATGCCTTGATGAGTAAAAAGGAAGCAAAGATAGGCTATAAAGACACAATGTTGGGAGTTCTTGTTTAATTCAACGACTAAGACACGAAAGGAGTTCATAAACGTTGAGATGTGTGCCAACTTCCAAAAAGATTCAAGTCAATTCACTAGTTGGATTGGCACAAAGGCAGCCACATCTTCATGTTCCTTCTCTTTGTGAAGATTGCAAGACCTCTCAAAGATACGTCGATAAAGAGAAGTTTTATAGCCTACAACATGAACGTGTGCCTGGACATGTGGCCTCAAGAGAAGAGTATTTTAACCGCGTTTTGTGAAAAGTACTATAGCAAAGTACTGTTCACGTGCCAGCGTGGAAATTCCTGCAGCCCACGGTCTAAGGCCTATAAATGGCCGTTTTGCCCTATTCTTTCCCATCTTTTGTGCGGCTCTTGAGGGGTGAGACGGCTAGGGTTTGGAGAGGAGTTCTTTGCGGCTTTGGAGGCGCTTTTTCACCAACTTTGATTGATTCCTCCTCCGTCATAGCATCAAGGAAGCCACCGGTAAACCTAGCTTCGGAGTGGCTCCTTCAAGACGTCGAAGCTCTCCATCAAGGCCATCGGTTCATATATAATGGGGGTTTATTTCTATGGTTTTTAATGTACTTTCATTCATTGATGGTGTGTTTTTGTATGTTGCTCCATGGAGGCTAAAACCCTAGAGGATATTTGGGCTTGTGAACCCTAAGATTCTCATCTTTTTGTGGATTTGCTTAGTGTTTCTATTTAATCCGAGTTTGATTAAGTTTTTAATCTTGATTGTCTAATGCTTGCTTGCCTTATTGATCTTTTGGTTATTTGGTTTGCATGATTTGTTACCTTGGTGAGAGAGAGGTCTCCATTAGGGTTGGAATCTCAAGATTGAAGAGGGTTGAGAGGGTGAGTCATGAGATAGTGAGCATTCCCTTTCCCCTCCGATTGGTGTATTCTATCTCCGTTCCCTAAGCTCTATGCAACCATATTTGGTGTGAGGCATGAGATTGAGAGATTTCTCCACCGGGACCTTGTAGGGGGTTAGGATCCTTCGCCGGGAATTAGGGTTGGATCAATCTTTAGGAATCGGATAGACCTCTTAGAATCCCTAGAGTGCTTTACGGTCATATGTGGTGTGAAGTATTGAGATTGAGCGATTTCTCCACTGGGACCTCATAAGAGACTAGTATTGGAGATCAGGAGGCTAGAGCATATTATATTTGGATTTCCACGACTTAACTTACTCTTCATAGAAGTACTTTGCTTATCTGGTACCTAATACCTGAATCCTAGGGGGAGCATTGCCCGAATACCCCACTTTTACTGATTGAGATCTCCATCCATTTCACCCTTGCATATTCGTCTCCGGTATTCATTTCTTCGCACATTAGATCACCACACCTTTCCATTTATCACTAGGCTAGAAAGCAGAGAAGAAGTTAGTACTAGTAGCCCTGTTTCCTGTGGATTCGACTACCCGACTCACCGGGTATTTTATTACTTTGACACCCGTGCACTTGCGGTTTACATGCATATTCGGACATGTCAAGAGTCTACATTGGTAATTTTTGTGAGTGATTGACACATCATGAGGGTTAGACAAAGCAAGATTAGAGAGGGTCGAGAGGTAGCGGAACGTCCCCTTTCTCCTCCAGTGTGATTTATCCATACCTCCACATTCCAAGAGTTTTTTGCTATAATAATAGAGTGAAGTGTTAACAGACGAACTCCGCTGGGGCTTAGTTGCGCAAGCAACAAAGTGAACCATTGAAGTAATCCTTAGTATATGGGGATTAATTGGGATGAGGGGTCTAAAATACCGCTAGCGTGTGACCTGCAAGTGCACGGGTTTGTCATAGTAATAAATCCTAGGTGAGTGGGGTATTTTATCCATACGGGCGTGTGGAATTTCCAAACACCCATGTGGAATTATGGAAATTTGATTTTTTTGCGAACTATAAATAGTAATTGCTACAGTAAATTACTACAATTTATTTGCTAAAGTACCTGCTGCAGTACTACGTCAAAATACTCCAGAATCCACACTTTTCATCGAGGCAACATAAACGGGTACATGTCTATGCCGTAGATCACGTCGCTTCTTCAAGTAAAAGCACATTTCAAAGGAATCTTGCTAAATTTGCACAAGTCAGAACACATGAGTATGACTGCCTTTGTGCCCCTCCAATTTAAATAATCCATTGATCACAATGGAGGTTGGCACACACTCATATGTCTTAGAGCACAACTTGCGTCTTCTCGTGTGTTCACTTCAAGATTCCATCAACATAATGCATTCACAATCTACTTTGGCTCCTTTCTTCTCTATTTGGCTCCACAACCCTATATGCACAAAAGAACACAAAAACACAAGTATTAGTGATAAAATCTGATAAACGTAATGCTCATCGTAAGAAAAGAATACTTCATATTCTTAGTACATAAGCACTAATCCTATTTGACCACTATAAATTACTAACATTAGTAAATAGAACAATCACAAATTTTGAGTAACTGGCCAAGCCGCTAAATTGCCAAAGTAGTGATAAATCACATTAGTAAAAATGGGTCCTATGGAAAAATCTATTGATTCCCAGGTCTCGAGTGAAAATAAAAAAATATTTATACATTTGAAATCCTCCTCCAATTGGATTAATTGATCATCTAATTGGAAATGATAACAAAAATACATGCGTTGTTAGGGAGGGTTCTATTAAACAAATACAACAAGTATACCATCGAAAGACCTTATTCCCTTTATGGGGGAGAAAAATGGAAACTTATCAAACTCCCCCACACTAGCTTTTGCTTATCCTCAAGCAAAAAAATAAAACATTGAAGCATATAAGAAGGAAATATTGAAAGTGCTTGGCCTTAGGGTTCACCAAAGCATGCAAAAGCAAGCATTCTACATGTAAAGGGAAATTTCAACACTAAATATGAAAAAAATCATTGCTCTAGTTAAAAAAACTTCGAATAAAAAAAGGACAACAATCCCGAAATTGTGTAAATCTGAACTCACTCATATCAACCCAACGTATACTCCTCAAAGTTCTAAGTATAAGGGACTTATTTCATATACAAAAACAAAAGTAAAGAGATGGTAG